>NC_091821.1:161020804-161324922 GCF_038994185.2 Dermacentor albipictus | reverse complement strand
TTAGAGACGCAGTTTGTGACACTTACCGTTCTGAATGACTTAACGCCGCTGGGCTTTTTCCAGGCTTCAAAAGAGGCGCTACTCTGGATAACTTCTACGAAACAGGCACATGTTAGCTACGCCAGACCTCATCGAATACGTCCAAGAAAGCTATTGTGTTTCGAGGCCTAAGATTTGATAAAGTACAATATGTCACACCATCAGTACAATGTGCTGTTCGTTTACATGACGTGTTCAATGTATGCATGACCTACTGTAGTTGAAAATTCATGTCTATCACTAGTGCATCTAACTCTTCCTCTACTGCCGTTTGAGCCCCGTCTTACTGGTTATTTGTACATTCTACTGCTGGCAGCTATACTTGGCCTTACTAGCAGAGCACAAAAGTAGCTTCGTCCAATCCACGAATTAGGGAAAACCACGCGGTCTTGCATTTTTATGCGACTGTGACCTAATGAACCTGCGATATCGCGATTTCTGCTCTGGACCGCAGCACTCAGGCGAAGCATTTATTGGAACTGACTTCCACGCTACCACCATCTGTGTAATAAAATCAGCATCACCGCCACCAGTTTTGCCACAGCCCCACTTGCCACAGGCAGGTATGTCAGCCATCCTAGATAGAAATTAATTGGATTTTTTAAACAGGACGCGAAACAACACGCGGCACAGCTTGATTTTATTATATAACATTATCAAAGTTATGTAACATTACCACAGTATCAGTGGCCTGGGGACTTAGACGCGAGTTTGTGAAAACGTTCGATTTCCGTAAAGGAGCATGTCGGCTTAGGCACCGTTTAAAGCTCTGCTATAAAGGTTGTGGGAATTTAACCATTTTGTGCATTGGCAAAGAGACCACGCATATTCTTGTTCGGGAATGCTGTCTTGTTGATCTCAGTGTTGCATGATGAAGTACTAATATTCAGTCTCCGCTTGGCTGCAATTCACCCATTACGCACATTTGTGTTTCTTTTTAACAAAACGTCTGTGAAAACTGTTGTAAATAAAGAGTAATATCTTCAGTTGGGTAGAAACATGGGCCGGTTGGTGCCGCATATAGTTGTTTTCTGTGTGCTTTGTCTAAGTGCTGGCCCTCCAGAATTTGGACAAAAAAATTAACGCAATCTTCGCCTGCTCGAACGATCGTGAGAACTTTCTACCACTTTGTTAGTTCCTGAATTGCCTGAAAAAGCGGTATCATAAGAGGGTGGTGCTTTATAAACGGATCAACATTTAAGAGGCAGAACAACGACGCTAAAAGGTACGTGCCCATACGAGGTGCGCCTCATGACTTGGGCGTATCGAGATATGAGATCAGGAACGTCGAACTGGTTATACTGCGACTTACCGGTACACTGAGTGAGAGTAACTTTTATGCTGCTCATATCTCCAACGCCAACAAGCTCCCAAAACACCAGCAAGCAACTGGAGAACTCTGAGTAGCAGCCTATTATAGGTCGTCGTCCGTATTGTTGGGAGCGTTTGGTGACTTTATTTTCCTGTCAGTGTTTTATCATTCATTCTTCTGCAAATATCTGCAGAAGCTCCTAATCGCGAGCTGTTCGATGCTGAGGTTTCGAATGCAATTGCGCCGATTTGGTGCGAATGGCGTCAACGCGCATGGAAGACGTGGCATATGCCTTAGCGAGCCTCGATCAGGTCAACGACCAAACTGATCAGGCTTCGTGCATTATATGTTTGGGTGTAGTTTTTTATCTTTCGTGTGCGTGAGGGGTTGGGTGGCAGGGGAGGAGAGAGAGACTTCGTGCTACGATTCTGAAGTGGGTCATACAGAAATAGGCAAGGGCTGCTAGACCGCCAAATTGCGTTAAAAAATATCCATGTTTTTCACATTAGCCTGTTACTTCGGTCCATACTACCGTCCTGAAGAGCGCTGAGAATTTCGATGTGGCACAGAAAAGCGCAGACCTCATTTACAGTGCATGAAGCTTTTACAATACTACATTGCTTTAAAAATCTATGGGCACTTTGCTGAGCTAAATTGCGATAGGCGAAAGCCTATTTATGACCGCCTCTGTTGCTGTTCTCTGAACTGTTTTGCGAATGGACGCCGCCGTGGCCGTGAGCATGGGATGCAATCGCAGCCATATGACTGCAAGGTTGGTCGCCGATGTGCGGGCACCCCCA
This sequence comes from Dermacentor albipictus, assembly GCF_038994185.2. Taxonomy (NCBI): domain Eukaryota; kingdom Metazoa; phylum Arthropoda; class Arachnida; order Ixodida; family Ixodidae; genus Dermacentor; species Dermacentor albipictus. The sequence goes on along the minus strand of NC_091821.1, from coordinate 161,322,771 downwards.
CGCGCATGTCCGCGCTCACCCACGCACCCATTCGCACAGCGGTACTGGCCAACACCCTCTAGAGAACTTGTACTGGCACGGCGCCTCCTCTCCTTGCTCCCCTCGCCGGGGATCACCGCTTTCCTGCGTACACCACGGACTGCGCCCGGACACTCATGAGCCACTAAAGGCTTACGCCTTAAAAAATGACAACCATTCCACTCTGTGAAGATGGAATGGCAGCGAAAGCTAACGACAGTCAAAGTTCTCAAACGAAAAGCAAAGTGCTTTCGCGCCATTCCATCTTCACAGAGTGGCATGGTTGTCATTTCTTGTGTTGCGAGTCTGGCGTCATTGCTCGTCCAGAGGTGCCCGGGCTCGCGATTGTCGTTTTCGTTCAGCATCGCAGGAACGTTCTTCGTCGGTGGTCGTTTCGCGCCGGCACCGTTTACATCCTCGTTGCTATTCTCTCCGGTGCTCCTTGTACGCATGTTGTTCTTCGGGTGTACGAACTGTACGTGTTCGCCCCATCGATAACGCAGTTGTTTTTAGCGCCGATGCCTCTCCTGCTTATATACTGCGATCACCTTGATCTCATGCTATTGTTCACGGCGAGCGTTCTAATCTGTTCCGTATTTTGACATCTGCGCCGCCGCACTGCACCCGTATGGGTTTGTTAGAAATCGCTAATTCCGTTTCTGTTGCCGGATGCCGAAAAAACTACGGAAGGATAGTCATATGCAGCTTTCGCTGTAAAAGGAAATTCTACCAATCACAGCACTTCTGCTGTTCGTCAACGAAATTCCTGAGCAGACGCGCACCGTGTATAGGACGCTTTTCAGGCGCGCGACGTTATATCGAGCGGGTCCACTGCCACGGAGAATACCAATATCCTGTGGCAACAGTGTATAGCGCTGATTTAAAGTAGTGGGAACACGGAAACCATCAAACATTACAGCTCCCCCAATGGTATCGCAGACATAAACATCTTCCGTGTACCTTCTAGCGGCACAAAATGCATTTGCGCGCGTGAATACCTTATATATACCCACACGCGGACTAGCGCTCCGTAAGCAGTGGTAGATGCAATGGCAAGTGCTGTAGCAGGCAATGCAGTTATCCCCACTGGCGGCGAGGGGGAGAATCGGAGCATACTCTGGTCGGGCATACATATGTATTTAGAGGCTTCTCCTTTGCATCGAGATGGTGGCAGGTGTCACTTTGCGATAAAGTGAAATTTATGTGACCTAAATTTCCTTAATTCATTGACAGATCCGTTCGTCTCCCTTCTCCACCAATCCTCAAGCCTCCTCTTGTCTATCACAACTTTTCGCATTTTATTCTCCCTGTGACGGCTCTTAGGTCTCAATGCTTCTTTAGTCTTTGTGCTTGCGTCGTCTATTTGGGGCTGATGGGAATTACAATTCATTAAAATATGTTCCATCGTATGCTTGGCTTTCACACAGCGGCGCTAAATATAATACACATTGGCTGCAGCATTTTGAACTCAGTGAGTTATACGTTTAAAATGTAAAGCGCTTTGATTGGAGTTATCAAAAATTTTTTTAATAACTTCCTCGCGCAACCACCAAGCTGTAGAACTTAAGTTACTACCACCAATGCTTCCTAGCCGTTGCCCTCAAAAGCAAGGATGGCTAGATGAATTCATTTTGATGTACTGGTGTGACTGGATTTGCTGTTTCGAGCTGAGACGACACGTATTCTAAGCACATCATGACATCACGGAATTACAACGCATCTTGACTTCCCCCTGTTTGGATACGCGATGCGAACTTGTCGCACCCTTCCATATACTACACCGCTGACTGGTCACTGGCGAATATTTTAACGGTTACTCCCCCTTGACACCGAATGTCTGCTACACGTGTGGTTACACGATGCGCTGTCGTCTTCCATAATTTCGAAAGATCACCCGAATTCGTATTGTTTACACTGCAACGCATTCACGTTTTTTAGTGCCGTTTTCCACTTGCGGCCTGCAATGTGTTTCCTCATTTTATTTGTAACAATTTTGTCGCGGAATTTCGCTATCTGTACCTGCATGCAGTTTTGCGAATTCTAACTCACTGATTAATTGAGGAACGAGTAAATTTCTAATGTCACCACTGCCGACAGTATCTGTCGTAGGCGAGTTTTTATTGGTCTGTTGTAGCTAATAACGATAAAGGAAATGTAAAAATAGGTGCCGTATTGTTATTGCTGCCGTAAATTTAGGATATACACATTTATCATATCCGGTTGATGCTGTTTGTTAATGAGAACACATCGGTTAGAACTTCTTTTTTTACTTTCTTTCTTTATTATTGCTATTCCACGTGATTCTTTCCAATGGCACTCCTTCGCGAGTTGCACACAAAATGCCTTAATCCTCCTGAACTGCGTCACGACGTCACGTCAAAACGCACCAGGCGCGCGAAAGATCACGCCAGCTCTGCCGCTTACCAAACAGCAAGTCGACCTCCGCGTCAAAGACGCCGTCGTTCGTTTCGGTCTCTGCCCAAACGCGTCCGCAGTGCGCTTGCACGAAATGCCGCACGGAGCGAAGTGACTCGGCGCTCCTCTTGGTCGCGCCTTGGAGTAATTGAAATGCTGGATATGTTATCGGGCGCCGTTTCTTCGGAGAATGCCCCTTTCGGTTATTCCCCATTCCGATATACTGTTCAGGCGGAAGCGCTTCCAATACAGTGATCTGACGTGCCTGGTGTTCAAACTGGCCGGGAAATGTCCGTTCTCCCTCCCCGATTTTCTCCCCGGGACACATGCGGTCGCCCCATGTGTTGAGCCAGCCGAAGAGCGGCACGGTCGCATACAACGTGGGTCGGCTGGCGGCATGTCGGCGGCCGCACGCCCGCCGCGGCCACCGTGGCCTCCGGCGAGCAGCGGCGTGCTTTTCTAGGTCGGGCCGTCGACCGGGCTGCGTGCTATTGCTGGGCGGCTGCTCAGCTGGCCGCCTTCGCCCGCCGCCAGGAACTCGCGGCATTGGCACTGCTACTGCAGGCCGCGGCCCCGATGATATAGTGTGCCTCACCGGTTCATGCATGTGCGCGCGCTTGTACGCAACTGTCTTTCCTCGCAATGAAAAAAACGATGAACAAGTTCTTAAACGAACCGTCCGCAATGCAACTCGAGAAAGGAAGCACTAGTCATGCGTCACGTTTATCATACCAATCCTAGAATATGCGAACATAGTGTGATTTCCGTTCACAAATACAAGCATTTCTGCACTTGATAGCGTACAGCGCAGGGTGGTAAGGTTCATCTTTAACCGCTACAAGCGAACCGATTCAGCTACTGAGCTTCTACAACGCGCAAGGCTAGCTACAGTGCGCGACAGAGGAAAGCTACATGTCGCCTGAAGCTTTTTTTTTATCGATTGCTGAATGTCACTTCAAAACTAACGCCGTAGCTTTTGTTAACATACAGGAACAATGGAAAGTGCGCCAAAAGCACGACTAAATGTACAAAGGATATTTCTGTATTAAAGATACGTTTCCTTTTTCTTTTTTCCCTCAAGTAATCGAGGAATGGAACGCGCATGGCAAATTTCATGTATAGCAGCCAACAGTACAAAACAGTGTAGAGGAAATTGAGAAATGTATACTGCCTGTGCTCCCGCCAAAGTGACAAACTTTTTGTGTTGCGTTAATTTTACAGCGTTTATTTTCTTTCTTTTATTTTTCCTTTATATAGCGAGTACAATGATTGTGCTTGTGTATTACTTGTACTAAACACCCACTCCTGTAATAATCCTGTTCCTGGGATTGACAGTATTCCAAACTAAAGAAATAAATAAACAATGTCTCTGGGTTTTCGCTCAAGGTCACTTGGAAGGTCACCGACAATGGGAACTAAAAGCACTTGATGCTTAATAAATCGTTAAATGTGTTCCCCGTTTCATATTTACCGGCGCTTTCGCACACTTTACTGGGCTCTCGTGAAGCCTACACGCACGCACGCGGACGGCAGGCTTTTCAATCCGGCCTCTGGGGCCGCGTTTAATTACGAAGCCTGCAGCTCGTATTTGCTCCATTTGTTCTTTGCCGTTGTCCGGCCGGTTTCGTTAATGATATGTCCAGCATAAGTATTGGCTCTTACGAACAATTCTAGCGTAAGGTGTTTTTGTATGTCCTGCGCTGGCTTAAGAATGCACTGCAGAATTGATTCGATATATTTTAGATATGCGCCCTTACGAGCCATCTGAAATGCCTTGAACAACTATGATCAGACGGAGTGAGCGCGTCAAGTATACGTGTATGGTCGGAAACCGTTCACCGTTGCTGATCCGGAGTTGGAGAGCGATACGCACTGGGTCAGCCGCTTCTCTTGTGGCTTGTCCTTGACTTATGCCGCCCACAGTGCTACGTGACGTCGAAAGCCATAGTTCTGCCGTTCGTTCACAAGAGAACGCAAGAGCGAACACAAGACAGCGAGATGCGCGAACAACTCTGGTATACACAGGAAGTCAGCCACTCGGTACATTTAACTATATGTTGTCATTTACAGATACGAACGAATATTCCTCATACGGCGGCGCAAATTAGTGTTGTCACCACGTGTACACTGGGCCTTCAACTCTGTTTCTGAATAACCCGACGCATCTTCAGAAAGTAGAACGATTGCTTGTCGTATCATCGTAAAACGTTTATCTTTCTGGTTTTACTATTTTTATGTGATAACAATCAAGCCACACTTCCTTTTCCGCGTCTCTATCGGATTGCGTCTGTGTGTGTGTGTGTGTGTGTACGTGCGTGTGTGTGTGTGTGTGTGTGTGTGTGCGTGTGTGCGTGTGTGTGTGTGTGTGTGTGTGTGTGCGTGCGTGTGCGTGTGCGTGTGTGTGCGTGTGTGTGTGTGTGTGTGTGTGTGTGTGTGTGTGTGTGTGTGTGTGTCACGATCTTGCATCTCATTGCGCTTTTGTATTTTTTTATTAGCTGATTCCCCTAGCAGTTAGCTCTCTTTGCTGCGTGTCTACGCTTCTGTCGCTAAATCTCCTCTTCTCCAAGTCCATCTCCAGTTGCCTTGAACAAAAAGAAGAAGAAAACTAAGGGCGTCTCTGACTGCACAATGTGCCTTTTGAGGCTGTGTGCCTTGCCGCTTTGTGGTTAAGTTATAGGTACACTGCAAACATGATACTGCAAACCTAAACGTATAACCCGGAACCAAAGCGCCAACCTTCTTGTTCTTGTTCCATAGTGAAATGGCGCAACCCACTCTAGGGGATCGGTCATGAATCGGGCGGTGAAGGAACTGTTAACATTCTTAAAAAAATAAATTGGGGTGAAATGAAATAAGTATCTTGCAAGCGGGATTTAATGTGTCTACTGTTACAAGTATGAATAATCAATTATCTAGATATTTTGTGAATTTTGTGAACATTATAAGTGTTTAGAAGAATTATTACACGCAATTCGTTTTGTCTCACGCAGAAAAAAGCAGAGGGCTTCACAAAAGTTCTTGTGGCTGTAACTCAGTACAGTAACCCCAAAGGAAAGAGTTACAGGAAGAGTCAAATGATAAATTAATGAAAATGAAAGTGGATGAAAAACAACTTGTCGCAGGTGGGGAACGATCCCACGTCTCCGCATTACGCGTGCGATGTGAAGACATGGGATGTTCCCCATCTGCGGCAAGTTGTTTTTCCATGCCCTTTCATTGCCATTAATTTATCATTTCTTTAATCGAACTAGTAAGTACAAGTAATTTCCCCTATGTTTTCCTTGGTGTCTTTGTTGGCTTCTCGTGATATGACTAATAAAAATCGGGCCCATCGGTTAACCCCTTTTCTTCCCATTTAGATGTGGTGATACAATGCCCACACCTGCCTTTTCTTCACAGGCGGAAGCATCAGTCGTATCAGTGTGCAAGGTGGTCTTTCATAATGTTATTCAGATATTGATAGGGAAGATGTTTAGCATTAATTGGAAAAATATAATCAAATTCAGGTTTAGCATCTGGAACCGAGGAATTTAGTAAGACCACTTCGCACAACTGAACGTTTAATGGGTCCAATAGTTTTTGTGCGAAAACAACTTGAAGGAAACGTGAGCGATACCACTGATAGTTAAAAAATGAGGCCGGTTCATTAACGAAAACGTATCGTGATCTCCTCTGTGGTGATGCATATATCTTTAGAAAAGTTTGTATTGTTAGGATATGAAATCGCATGAGAAGAGAAGGCAGGCGCGCTTCTTGATATAAGATATCGTTAGCGACAAATTTAGGAAGCCCAAGACAAACTTATAACCCCTCTCGTTCTAATAGAATCAGAGGCCGAATTTTGTATGCAGGCCCGCCAGAAAACAAAACGCAGCCAAACTCTATTATCGGATGAACATACATGCAATAGATCATAATGAGAACATGCCGACGCAACCCTGATCGATTGCTGCTGAGTCTAGACAGCATTCCTACTGCACGTGAGGTAATGTGCAAACATTGTCACACTATTCTAGAAATACATACAATAGTCTTTCTTTCATGCTGCTTCCAATATCACTGTCACAATGTTAGAAACATGTATTTCTTAGCCAAACTATTGCTTTTGTATTTCATTATTTGTTTCGCATTGTATTTCCAACATTCATTGCTTCATGTCCAATTTACGTTTGTAAAGTGTTTACATTTTTTTATGCTATGTGCAAACCAGCTGTACCCACCCTGTTACGGCCAAGACGGCCAACAGTATTTGAAATAATAAATATGCTCTACATGTGTACTCCAATTAAGCTTTTCAGTGTACATCACACTAAAATATATAAGTGAATTCACCTGTGGGATACTGTCTTGTCGATAAAGAACCCAAATTTGCACACGAACGCTTTGAGGCAAAACTAGGACAGCGCTTTTTCTTTATATTAAGAGAGAGGTTAATTCCATCAAGCCACATTTATAGGCTGTTTATATAAGACTGTAGAGTTTGATACAAAGCATGTAAGTCTACCAATGCAGCAGAATATGCAATGCTGTCGGCGTATAAGTACACATTCACATCCTGTTGCAAAGGTACAGTACTTAGTAAAACATTAAACAGCAATTAAACCTCTTGACTGTTGATAAGTTGATGAAGGCAATGCGGGTAGAGAGCAGTAACATTCCCTGCCGGTTGAAAATTCATAAACCCACGCGCCAAAATATTTTGGCAGACCAGCATTCCGAATCGCCTTTATTAGGCTTACATGTTCTACACTGTCATACGCCTTAGTGATATCCAAAGTGATTAAAGCTGCATATTTTTCTGACATTGAGGTAGTTGAATACGACTTCCTAGGTCGACATGGGCACACCAAATTGAGCACCCACGTCTGAAGCCAATTTGGCATGGGCTCCAAATTATGTTCTGTATCAGCCAATTATCTATGCGGTCGTGTAAGATTCTTTCGACGAGATTTACTAGGTTAGATGTAAGAGATATTGACCTAATGTTATCTAAATCGTAAACGACACCTTGCTTTTTTAATAATTGGATAAGTTTTGCAAGTCTCCATTCCGGGGGAATCCATGAATTTTTATAGGGTGGTTTACCACGGTATAAGTAATGCGTGTGATGATATCTTAAATAAAGTTTTTTTTATTGCCGTAGACATGTCATCGGGGCCTGGCACTGAATTAGGCAGCTGGCTTAGTACATTTTCCAGCTCCGGAATCATAACTTCTTCGAAGTCTTCATCATGAGTAGGCGGCGTACCGTGATTGGGCAAAATGGACTTAAAGCGACATTCTAGACCTTTAGCAGTATCTTCCACTGATTTGGCCAATTCGCAGGGTGTTGGAACCACAGGGTCGACGTTTATTTGTGCCGGAAGGACCTTTTTATTTCTCAGAAATCGAAAAAATGCTTTTTTGTTGGTGGCCTTTGAAAGAAATTCGAAGTGCTCACAATCAAAGTTGTCTTTCGCATATGCAACTCTTCTTTTAAATGTTGCTGCCGCAAACTTATAGTCTCTCCAATTACTAGAACACTGGTTATGAAGTAGTTTTTGCAAAGCTGCTTTTCTTATCCTGTATACATAATGGCGTGAGCACTCTGCGTTCCACCAAGGGTTAGAAGACCCGCTTTCAGTGGAGTGCACAGTGAATTGAGATTTTTTTACGGAAAACAGGAATAAATTTGCGGCTTTTTCTTCATCATTACCCAATTGCTGATTCGATAAAGCCATGCGTAAGACCTTTTTGAATGTGCTGAAATTACCAAAAGTGTTGGAATGCGTAGTAATTTGAGTCAATGGGCATAATATCTGAAAAAGAATAGGGAGGTGGTCACTGCTTGTGCCCGAGTTTATAGCAGACCAAGTGGAGATAGACAAATTAGTACTAGCGAAGGTGAGATCTACTGCGGAAAGTGACTTACTACAAATAAATGTGGGTGTTCGTGCGTAAATGCATGATAAATTATTGTTAGCAGCCCAATCCCACAAACGTTTACCACTCGAATCGGTCTTCTACCCCCAAGAAGTATGGTGGGAGAGAAAGTCTCCGGCAAGAATTTTTTTTTTTTTCAGCAGGACGTAATTGCTGTATCTAGGGCACTAGTAATGCCGCCGGGGAAATAAACATTAACTGAAGTGAGTGGAATGAGGCCTGGAATAGAAATGTCTGTAGCTAGAATTTCGCCTTCTAAAGTCAAGCTGGTAAGCCATTTTAGCCCGGTGCGCAATTTTCGAAGAGGTAAAGATAACTAAGCCTCAACCACGAGAGGGACGGTCCAAGCGAAATGTACGGTAATTTTTAGATGAAATGCCTTTTCTGCTGATAACCAGGTTTCTTGCAATGCAATGATATCAGGTAAGTGTTGGATACAGAGGTAATATAAGTCAATAGCAGTGGAATAAATGGAACGGCAATTCCACTGTAATACTTCCAGCGTACCTATGTTGTGCTAAGACCGGCAGCAGAAACTGCCTTGTCGAGGATGCTATCCTTCAAAAAAATCTTTTTTAGAAATATTTTCCTGGCATTTTTTAGTCTTCCTGATACGTGTCATAGTAGATCCCTGCGCGACAGGAGATGCGCGGCGTTTAAGAGCACGGGAGTCAAACTGCATGTGCGTTTCTTGCGAGCGGCAATTTGAGCTCCAATCTGATTCCTGTTCTGCATGATACACAGGAGAGGTCTCGTTAGGCCGAAGTTTAGATGGGCGTGAGTTGGATGTTTCTACATCATTCGCATATGAAGGCACTGGAAGTTTAGATGCCATGGTTGGGCGGGCAACCACCTGAAGGAGTTGAGTCATTTGGGTGGCAACCATTTGTGCTAATGACTCCGATAGGCTCACAAATCGATTTTTTTATTGCCTCCTGCATTTCGCTCTCTACTGCCGAAGCTATGACATCAGGAAACGAAGATTTAACTGCATGAGATAGTCCATTTGCTGCACCGGCATACCCGTGAGATCACTCCGCAATGATATAACGGGCTTCCCATCTTGAGCATCTCTTTTTTTTTCAATTATTTCTAAAATTTGTAATTCCCTTGCTTTCGCCGAGCAGTTAGTATGGTCAGCTGAGTGAGAACCACTGCAGAGACAACACCTTTCTTCCTGTGATGAATAATCTTTTAATTTGTGATTTTCTCCGCATTGACGCCACCGAGGAACTGATCGGCATCCCTTAATGCCATGCCCCTGGCGCCAACACCTAATACACTGAAGGGGTCGAGGAGATAGCGATTCAACCCGGTAAATGAGTTGCCACGCCTTGATCTCTGTCAGGCGATTTCTTACAGCGAAGGTAACAATGACTGATGCTGTTGGTACATTCTTGTTCTCAAATAAGCGAGAGCAACGAAATACAGACACAGCTCCGGCGACAGAAAACATGTCTAAAACTTCTGAAGGGGAAAGGCTCGAGTCGAGCCCACGAACTAATCCTTTAACACAAGCTAAGTGAGCAGGAATGAAGGAACTCACCGGATGTGAGGCAAACGCTGTACATTTGAGAAGGTCAGTGATACAGGCCTGGTCTGGCGAACAGCAGAGAATTCCCAACGCGTCCAAACTGCCGTACTTCGGTGATCAGTTAGTAGTGGGTTGTCGCCTTCTGAAGTTCTTCCTGAACGAATTCGGGGTTTTTCATTCGAAGCGACTCCCCATTGAACGGTACCATGGCCACAGGAACGTTGGTCAGTCCACTGCGCAAGAGAAGTTCAATGGGATAATCATGAGGTGCAAGAGCCGCCGACCAGGCAGTGCTTGCCTGGCCAGGAGAAACAGACATCAGTCTGGTTTGCCTAAGTCAATCACCGCCCGATGTCCAGCCGCTCCCCGAGAGGGTATGCAAAGACACCAGGAAGGGGCCTCTCCAGTGAAAAGGTTCGCAGAGTCACACGGCGAGGATCCGTCGCAAAACCAGGCAGGCCGAGCGAGCTGCCGGTGTGCGCGGCGATCGACGTTCCTTTTCTGATGTGCTCGTTGTACGTTTTAATATAGTCACATCTCTCATCGTCAAAAAGAATGTCTGTTATTTTCAACTCACTCCTTCGATGGTGCCTTCATTTACGCACATTTTATTGAGGGTATTTACTTTTTTCCACATATACTAGGCCACCTTCACATATATACTCGACTTAAATCTCTCGTGTGGAAACTCGTCAGAAAGGGTCACCCCATATTTTCAGGGGATACTAAAGGTAACTATTAATTCAAGATAAAGTGATAGATTAATGCTCGAGAACATCTAAAACGTCAATATTATCTCAAACAGAGCTCTTGTAAGCGAGAATTTGAGGTAAAGGCAGGCCACGATTTGAGGCTTCCCCGCGACATTCAGGTACTATTCCGATGACGTAGGCACTCTTCGTATAGTTTTGTCACTAGTACTCAACCACTCGCAATACAATAACTGTATTGCACTATAACACGAAAGAATGTGCCACTGGTCCAGTTCTATCCGATGTTTATCAAAAAGAACTAACTGACACTACCCTCGACAACGACGCGAGCGGTCAACATGTTTCGTTTTTCACTCGACTCTGCGCCGCCCGCACTTTCGCGTTTCAGTAGCTTCGTTATTCGTAGTACTGCGCTGATTTTGTTGACTCGCGAAAACACACAAACTGCAAGTAGCACAGAATGCCACGTCCATTTGTTGTCCCGGGATGCCCTAACGATCCACGGCAGTTGACCAAGAGCAGATGCAACGGCCAATCCAACGCTCTGTCTTGGCTCGGATTCTCCGTGGCCGCACGATTGCGTGTTGCGCAAAAACAAAAAAAAAATAGAGCCATCGGTCAGGCGCTGTTTTACTCACCGACGGCAGTAAAGGGTGATGTCAGCGTATGTAACGACACCACTCCCCACTTGGGGGCGGGCAACTTGAATTACGCTAGAGGCATGCGGACCCTTCAGACGCGATCTTCTCTTGAACTAAGTCTTTTCTTGGCACGAAACAAGCGCTGTGAGGTTTCTGGAATGGTATCTAAATAGTACACGTCGACTTAGTGTTTGCCTTTAGTGTCTCTGTATGGCAATAATACGAATCCTAGCATTAGGAGTGGGCGCGCCCACTCCTAATTCGTGACCAATACCGCATCCATATGGTCGCGACCAATACCGCTTCCATATGGATTAATTAAATTAATGAAATTATGGGGTTTTACGTGCCAAAACCACTTTCTGATTATGAAGCACGCCGTAGTGGAGGACTCCGGAAATTTCGACGACCTGGGGTTCCTTAACGTGCACCTAAATCTAAGTACACGGGTGTTTTCGCATTTCGCCCCCATCGAAATGCGGCCGCCGTGGCCGGGATTCGATCCCGCGACCTCGTGCTCAGCAGCCCAGCACCATAGCAACTGAGCAACCACGGCGGGTAATGCCGCTTCCATATTACTCATAAAATTACACGCTTTCACAATACGTCTATATGAGGCTGGGTTCGTTTACAACAAAATGACAACCACAGCAGCAACAACGATGATGACGACAGCGGCATGCCGAAAATCAATGGCCTTGCACTTTTGTGCAGATAATGCAAACATGCTATACACTAGGTAAGGACGGATAAGCAAAGTCCAGTTGGGCAAGTTAAATTGCCTATTGACAGACGTGCGTTGTTTATCTTTCTTCAGTGACCGTATTTAATATTTTTTTTAGAAATTGAATTACGGGAATGGAAACTCGAGGGGGGGGGGGGGGGGGATTTTCGTTAGCCACAACCATATGATAAGACAATAAAGCCAAGGAAAGCATAGGGGAGAGAGAGATAGATAAAACATCTTTATTGAAAAGCCCCTGTTGGGTTCGAAAGGGGAACGGAAAGTCTGGGAGGCTAGCTCCCCTTTCCGTCAGACGCAGGCCAGGCCTTGAACCGTAGCGGCGTCCTCCGCCAGCCAGACAGCCCAGAATGCCCAGAGCTCGTCTTCTGCGCATTCGCTGAGCAGTATAGCCTCCCACTTCTCAGGGGTTTTTATTTTAGCATTGTGGTTTATGCTGTGTCTGATATTGTTTGGAGCTGATGAGCGTGCCCATATAATGTGATGGAGGTCTGCACGTGGTGTATGTCTTACAGTGTGATGAATATGCTTCTGGGTGGATTCGGTGCATGAACAGTGGCGCAGAGAAGGTGCTTGTTTGTAGAAGTCACCATGTAGATGCTTGGTGGTTAATGGTTTGTCAAGAGGAGGGTACTTAGAGCGAGCATTTCGGTAGTATTCGAGGATTTCTCCGCAAGTAGTCATTTATTCGTATTGGGAAGCTGTTATTTTCTGGTTAGTTTCTGGTTCTGGGGGCCGTAGTTTTGTTTGGTTCTCTTCGGGGGTTTCTTGTCCAGAGAGAGATGGACGACGCAAGTGACTCTCCCGGTTGATACTTGCTCGGGCAGCGTCGTGCGCAGCGTTGTTCCCAATTACCCCTGCTTGGCCTGGCGTCCAGACGAGTCGAACAGTTCTCTTGCGGGTAGGATGTGTTCCAATGAGAACTCGGTATGCTTGAGGTGATATAAGTCCCTTGGTGTAACTAATTACGGCTGCTTTGGAGTCGGTGACGATGCAAGATGCAGTGCTTGGTGCGTATGCTAAAGCTATTGCAGCCTCTTCCCCTACTTCTGGGTGTTTGGTAAGTATGGAGCTAGTTGTTGTGATATCCATTTTTGTACCCGTAACAATTGCCAGAGTCATGGCTGGTTATGACGGATACTTTGGACCATCAACATAAGCCACATGTTCAGCATCCTTGAGAACTTTGTTGAGTCTTTGACCTCTTGGTTTCCGTCGCTCTGCGTTATGGTTTGGGTGCACGTTCATTGGGGTGGGGGGAGGGGGGGGATTATGAAGGTGCTCTTTATGTCCGGTGGAATAACTTTCCTTTCTTCAATTCGCGTCTGGTATTTTATTGCCAGCTTCTTTAGTATTGTCAGTTCAGTCCTCGTGTGTGCGAGGCGTTCATAGTGTGGTGCTCTCTGTGCTTCTATAATTTCGTCCAGTGTATTGCGTAATCCTAGGCATAATAGCTTTTCATTTGCTGTGCTTGGAGGAAGGTGTAATGCTTGTTTTAATGGTTTCCTTATCATTATGTCAATCATGTGTTTCTCAGTATGCGTGAAATTTAAGAGTGGCGCACTATTCGCTATACAGGAGATGATAAAGGCTTGTACTAGTCGGAGTCGTGCAGCGGTGGCGTAGAGGTAGAACACCCGCCTCGCGTGCAAGAGGTCCGTGGTTCGAATCCCGGTGCCGGCAATTTTCCACCGGATTGAAAAAAAAAAATCCGCGTGTTGATAAAATTGCATAAACAGGCCTGGAGTGTGGCCTGATCCCGGTGACCAAAACCGGTAACGCACTCCCTCACCAGAGCAGGATTGGCCACCCTGGTGCAGTACTTGGCCACAACCTCCTATATGAACAACACAATCAAACCCTGGCCCTCAGTCCCCAGCTTCTGCGAAGCAACTGACCACGGCGGCGTTCAGACCTGCGACGCAGCAGAGGGTGCTAAGAATCACTGGCTCCAGACAGGCCGCCATTGGAATATGAACCTGGCAACGTTTAACGCTAGAACGTTATCTAGTGAGGCGAGTCTAGCAGTGCTATTGGAGGAATTATAGGGCAGTAAATGGGATATAATAGGGCTCAGTGAAGTTAGGAGGCCAAAAGAAGCATATACAGTGCTAAAAAGCGGGCACGTCCTGTGCTACCGGGGCTTAGCGGAGAGAAGAGAACTAGGAGTCGGATTCCTCATTAATAAGCATATAGCTGGTAACATACAGGAATTCTATAGCATTAACGAGAGGGTGGCAGGTCTTGTTGTGAAACTTAATAAGAGGTACAAAATGAAGATTGTACAGGTCTGCGTCCCTACATCCAGTCATGATGACCAGGAAGTCGAAAGCTTCTATGAAGACGTGGAATCAGCGATGGGTAGAGTGAAAACTAAATACACTATACTAATGGGTGACTTTAATGCCAAGGTAGGCAAGAAGCAGGCTGGAGACAAGGCAGTGGGGAAATATGGCATAGGCACTATGAATATCAGGGGAGACTTATTAGTAGAGTTTGCGGAACAGAATAATATGAGGATAATGAATACCTTCTTCCGCAAGCGGGATAGCCGAAAGTGGACGTGGGGGAGCCCCAACGGCGAGACTAGAAACGAAATAGACCTCATACTCTGCGCTAACCCTGGCATCATAAAAGACGTGGACGTGCTCGGCAAGGTGCGCTGCAGTGACCACAGGATGGTAAGAACTCGAATTAGCCTAGACCTGAGAAGGGAACGGAAGAAACTGGTACATAAGAAGCCGATCAATGAGTTAGCGGTAAGAGGGAAAATAGAGGAATTCCAGATCAAGCTACAGAACAGGTATTCGGCTTTAACTCAGGAAGAGGACCTTAGTGTTGAAGCAATGAACGACAATCTTGTGGGCATCATTAAGGAGTGTGCAATGGAAGTCGGTGGTAACTCCATTAGGCAGGATACCAGTAAACTATCGCAGGAGACGAAAGATCTGATCAAGAAACGCCAATGTATGAAAGCCTCTAACCCTACAGCTAGAATAGAACTGGCAGAACTTTCGAAGTTAATCAACAAGCGTAAGACAGCTGACATAAGGAAGTATAATATGCATAGAATTGAACGTGCTCTCAGGAACGGAGGAAGCCTAAAAACAGTGAAGAAGAAACTAGGAATTGGCAAGAATCAGATGTATGCGTTAAGAGACAAAGCCGGCAATATCATTACCAATATGGATGAGATAGTTCAAGTGGCTGAGGAGTTCTATAGAGATTTATACAGTACCAGTGGCACCCACGACGATATTGCAATAGAAAATAGTCTAGAGGAATTCGAAATCCCACAGGTAACGCCGGAAGAAGTAAAGAAAGCCTTGAGAGATATGCAAAGAGGGAAAGCAGCTGGGGAGGATCAGGTAACAGCAGATTTGTTGAAGGATGGTGGGCAGATTGTTCTAGAGAAACTGGCCACCCTGTATACGCAATGCCTCATAACGTCGAGTGTACCGGAATCTTGGAAAAACGCAAACATAATCCTAATCCATAAGAAAGGGGACGCGAAAGACTTGAAAAATTATAGACCGATTAGATTACTCTCCGTTGCCTACAAAGTATTTACTAAGGTAATCGCAAATAGAATCAGGAACACCTTAGACTTCTGTCAAGCGAAAGACCAGGCAGGATCCCGTATAGGCTACTCAACAATAGATCATATATTCACGCTATCAATCAGGTGATAGAGAAATGTGCGGAATATAACCAACCCTTATATATAGCTTTCATTGATTACGAGAAAGCATTTGATTCTGTCGAAACCTCACCAGTCATAGAGGCATTACGGTATCAGGGTGTAGACGAGCCGTATGTAAAAATACTGAAAGATATCTATAGCGGCTCCACAGCCACCGTAGTCCTCCATAAAGCAAGCAACAAAATCCCAATAAAGAAAGGCGTCAGGCAGGGAGATACGATCTCTCCAATGCTATTCACAGCATGTTTACAGGAGGTATTCAGAGACCTGGATTGGGAAGAATTGGGGATAAAAGTTAATGGAGAGTACCTTAGTAACTTGCGATTCGCTGATGATATTGCCTTGCTTAGTAACTCAGGGGACCAATTGCAATGCATGCTCACTGACCTGGAGAGGCAAAGCAGAAGAGTGGGTCTAAAAATTAATCTGCTGAAAACTAAAGTAATGTTTAACAGTCTCGGAAGAGAACAGCAATTTACAATAGGCAGCGAGGCACTGGAAGTCGTAAGGGAATACATCTACTTAGGGCAGGTAGTGACTGCGAATCCGGATCATGAGACGGAAATAATCAGAAGAATAAGAATGGGCTGGGTTGCGTTTGGCAGGCATTCTCAGATCATGAACAGCAGGTTGCCATTATCCCTCAAGAGAAAAGTGTATAATAGCTGTGTCTTACCAGTTCTCACCTACGGGGCAGAAACCTGGAGGCTTACGAAAAGGGTTCTACTCAAATTGAGGACGACGCAACGAGCTATGGAGAGAAGAATGATAGGTGTAACGTTAAGGGATAAGAAAAGAGCAGATTGGGTGAGGGAACAAACGCGAGTTAATGACATCTTAGTTGAAATCAAGAAAAATAAATGGGCATGGCCAGGTCATGTAATGAGGAGGGAAGATAACCGATGGTCATTAAGGGTTACGGACTGGATTCCAAGGGAAGGGAAGCGTAGCAGGGGGCGGCAGAAAGTTAGGTGGGCGGATGAGATTAAGAAGTTTGCAGGGACGGTATGGCCACAATCAGTACATGACCGGGGTTGTTGGAGAAATACGGGAGAGGCTTTTGCCCTGCAGTGGGCGTAACCAGGCTGATGATGATGTACTAGTCGAATGATATTGCTTTCTTTAATGCCAGTGTGTCTGATATCAGTTCTGAAGATAAGCCGGCCCACCTGTGCCGCGTATGTCTTTGAGCGTTGGATTGTTGTGGTGTTTCTTTGGTCACGTTGTATGTACAATCCCAGTGCCCTTAGGCATGAAACCTGGGGTACGGGTATACGTTTGATTTCCAAGGCAATTCTTTGTTGGTTAGATGCTTGCGATTCTCTTTGGTATTTTGGTTCGATCAGTAGGAGCTCAGATAAAAAGTTATTTGTAGTTTTAATTGAAGTGTTAAGAAATGTTAAGCTAAGGGGAAATGCAAGTGCACGTAAAAACAACTTGCCGCCGGTGGGAGCCAAACATATCATGCGCGTTACGCGTATGTTGCTCTAGGCATGAGCTACGGCGACGGCTATTCCCGCGTCCACATTCTTGGGTATTTGTCTATGTGTACAAGGTCTAACAAAGGGATCGTTAGGCAGCGCCACTCATGACCATGGCGGAGCGGATGTGGAACCACCTTTTGACCGCAGGCGTAACATAGTACGTGAACTTCTAGGAGCAGGCAGCCGGTCAATAGACCCTCGTATTCTATCTGAAGGCATCGAATCTGCCGTAGTGGAGGCCCTCTCTATGCAATGAACGAGAATAAGGGGACCCGAAGGGCCCGATATTTCCAGCGAAGCTATTAAGGGCTAGTTCCCCCAGGATCCCGTCCGTGAATAGACAAAAAACTCACCGAATACGTGGGTCGATCCCGAAAATAGTGCAATGCTGGGCCTACCCGCGACGGAGATGAGGCAGGCGTTAAGCACTCCCCATACGTGGGCCGTTCCCGAATATAGTGCAATGCCAGGCCGACTTGCGGCGGGGGTGAAGCAGGCGTTAAGCACTCCCCATACGTGGGCCAATCCCGAAGATAGTGCAACGCCGGGCCGACCCGCGAGGGAGAGGACGCAGGCGTTAAGCACTCCTCATACGTGGGACGATTCGAAGATCGTGCAACACCGGGCCGACCCGCGACGGAGATGAGGCAGGCGTTAAGCACTCCCCATACGTGGGCCGATCCCGAATATAGTGCAATGCCAGGCCGACTTGCGGCGGGGGTGAAGCAGGCGTTAAGCACTCCCCATACGTGGGCCAATCCCGAAGATGGTGAAACGCCGGGCCGACCCGCGAGGGAGAGGACGCAGGCGTTAAGCACTCCTCATACGTGGGCCGATTCGAAGATCGTGCAACACCGGGCCGACCCACGACGGAGATGACGCAGGCGTTAAGCACTTCCCATACGTGGGCCGATCCCGAATATAGTGCAATGCCGGGCCGACATGCGGCGGGGGTGAAGCAGGCGTTAAGCACTCCCCATACGTGGGCCAATCCCGAAGATAGTGCAACGCCGGGCCGACCCGCGAGGGAGAGGACGCAGGCGTTAAGCACTCCTCATACGTGGGCCGATTCGAAGATCGTGCAACACCGGGCCGACCCGCGACGGAGATGACGCAGGCGTTAAGCACTTCCCATACGTGGGCCGATCCCGAATATAGTGCAATGCCGGGCCGACATGCGGCGGGGGTGAAGCAGGCGTTAAGCACTCCCCATACGTGGGCCAATCCCGAAGATGGTGAAACGCCGGGCCGACCCGCGAGGGAGAGGACGCAGGCGTTAAGCACTCCTCATACGTGGGCCGATTCGAAGATCGTGCAACACCGGGCCGACCCGCGACGGAGATGAAACAGGCGTTAAGCACTCCCCATACGTGGGCCGATCCCGAATATAGTGCAATGCCGGGCCGACTTGCGGCGGGGGTGAAGCAGGCGTTAAGCACTCCCCATACGTGGGCCAATCCCGAAGATAGTGCAACGCCGGGCCGACCCGCGAGGGAGAGGACGCAGGCGTTAAGCACTCCTCATACGTGGGCCGATTCGAAGATCGTGCAACACCGGGCCGACCCACGACGGAGATGACGCAGGCGTTAAGCACTCCTCATACGTGGGCCGATTCGAAGATCGTGCAACACCGGGCCGACCCGCGACGGAGATGACGCAGGCGTTAAGCACTCCCCATACGTGGGCCGATCCCGAATATAGTGCAATGCCGGGCCGACTTGCGGCGGGGGTGAAGCAGGCGTTAAGCACTCCCCATACGTGGGCCAATCCCGAAGATAGTGCAACGCCGGGCCGACCCGCGAGGGAGAGGACGCAGGCGTTAAGCACTCCTCATACGTGGGCCGATTCGAAGATCGTGCAACACCGGGCCGACCCACGACGGAGATGACGCAGGCGTTAAGCACTTCCCATACGTGGGCCGATCCCGAATATAGTGCAATGCCGGGCCGACATGCGGCGGGGGTGAAGCAGGCGTTAAGCACTCCCCATACGTGGGCCAATCCCGAAGATGGTGAAACGCCGGGCCTACCCGCGAGGGAGAGGACGCAGGCGTTAAGCACTCCTCATACGTGGGCCGATTCGAAGTCCGTGCAACACCGGGCCGACCCGCGACGGAGATGAGGCAGGCGTTAAGCACACCCAATACGTGGGCCGATCCCGAAGCTGGTGCAATGCCGGGCCGACTTGTGGCGCAGGTGAAGCAGGCGTTAAGCACTCCCCATATGTGGGCCGATCCCGAAGACAGTGAAATGCCGGGCCGACCCACAGCAGAGGTGAAGCAGGTATTAAAGGGCCCACATACACAGCTTCGCTGGTCATCCTTCTTCACAGAATGGAAGGGCACTCACTTCTTGTTAGTAGAAAAGAAGGCTAGAGAATACGGGCTATGCACGTTCACCACTTTTCGAACGGCCTAATTTTATTCTCTGTGCATTGTGTTTATCTTCTCATTAAATTTCGATGTCCATTCAGCGATGCACTGATTGGTTAATTTCTTATACTCTTTCTTTCATATAGTTACACGTTCCAAATACACACCCACGCTGTGAGAAACGATGTATTTGTGGGCTCAGGAGAAGCGCCGTCCGGTGGCTTTTAACGTGGATCGGGCTTTAAGTACATGGGCGCTTTCGCACTCTACTTCCACAGGAACGCGGTCGACTCCGCCACGGATTCCTGAAACTGTGTGCTTGTGCTGAGTATTAGAGCTCCTTAGCCGTAGGGCCACCACGGAGGATATTAAGCGCATTCCTCCGTTTGCAAATGCGCTGTGTTTATAAGCCTCGTTCTAACTAATAATAGTGAGCTAATCAACATCGATGCTCTCCTGATATCAATTTAGTGAAACCAGGTATGTCAGTGACCGCAGTGTTCTCTGTGTATCGCAGTGCTCGAGGAAAGTTTCCTCGAGCACATACTCTTTCTGACCGTCGCGACGTATTTCTGGCAATTGCACGCGAACGTACTGCCAAAAAAGTTTTGCCGACTTTTGAAACGACTAGCTCGACAGGTAACGAGCATGGCCCACTTACAAACGCTATACACGCGCTAGTAACGCCTGAAAGAGAAAGCCATCAGTTTGTTTGATTTTGTAACGACGCGCGGTCTGCTTTTCTCGTCTCGATCAACGGTGGTTCCGTTCCGCATAACTGAGATATCCTCCCCTGTGTCCGCAGCCTTCCCAAAGGCTGCCGGCATAAACATTGCCGTATCGCAGCAGATAGGCCCCCGAAGAACCCGTCTATATACGCGCCCATCGTTTCCGTTCCGCGTACAACCGAGGACGAGGGCTTCAATTTTGTTGCTCTTGTCGTTATCGCCGTTGTCGCTGTTTCAGCTTGCACAGTGCAGTCAGAACCGTGGCTATATAACGAAAGTGAATCAAGCCAAGGAAGACAGGCGCCGCAATTACGGCAGCAACAGTGGCAGGTGGCACGATTAAAGCAAGAGGCACAGTTCCGTCGATGCGACGTCCGGAAGCTAAATCCTTCCTTTCCGGAAGTGAACGCGCAGCGCTAGCGGCAAAGCTGAATTTGGTTAGAAGGGAACGAGGCGGCCCTCACGCGCATTGGGCGCAGGGCCGATTCTGCGCGAGTTGGCTCGGCACCGTTTGCTACGTTGCTGCCAGCCGAGATCTGTATCGAGCCTGTTTGGTCATAGCACGCATATAATGCAGATGCCGTCGAAAGCGGGCCGCTGCTTGGCTGCGTGCGAGCCGGCATTGAGCCCCGCTGTGTGCGTGGCTGATGGCGACTGCCTTTCTCTTAAGTGTTTGTCGCAGCGCTGTGACTGATGATGAACATAAGCTGGACATTTCTTTAGCTTTCTTTTTCCTCCTCTCGCAACGCAAATTCAAAAAAGACGAGGAAATTTTACTGTGGCAGCCTTGTCTTCCCCCCTTTGTTTCCGACTGTGGCCGGAACGGCGGAAAACAGAGGATCAAGAGTGTCCTAATTATAGTAAGCAACCTATATTTTTTTTTGCGAGTCACGTGTAACTGTTCAGCCGGCTTCAGTCAGCGGCACGCAGTGTATAATATAGCTGAAGCAAATGGATGCCAGAGTTTCCCTGGAGCCTGAACGCTAGAAGATTGACTGAGATACGTAATTATTATTATCTTCTTGCATTGTGCCAATTCCGTCTCCTTTATACTTTTCTGTTCGCAGCTTTCTTCAAACGAGGCAAAAACAGAACAATTTTGGGTGTTTCAGAGCCACAGCCTTTACGATTTTGTTTATTATGGGCTTTTCAAATACGCTGTTTGGACCGAAACTGCAGCGTGGCACGGACAAAGTATCTCTTCAGCGCGGATAATACGCCGGCATAACTGAAAAGCCAGAATTTGTTCTACATGAACGAGCCGACTTTACTAATTTGCGACATATATGCGTAGCTAGGCACCAGGATAAATAGCCACAAAGCGTTTAATTTTCACGGAAGCTCGCAATTATTGCGTACAATCGTAGAAATATTATATATCAAAGTATCTATGCCTAACGCCATACCTAACGGTCTGTGGCAAGAAGTCGGGCTGGATGATTGTTTCAAAAGAAGGAGCTGCAGGTGCACCCCTACCTGTAAATAGGGTTTGAAGGCTTTCGGATTGTGCACTAGTAGATATCTCAATCTGTGGACTAGATGCTGACACTCAATTATGGCACGGACCCACTGCAGAATATTGGCGAATAAACGTGGGGCAGGAGTAAACGCATTCAGTGTAGCCGGCTTGTATCCCCCTCATTCTCCTATTCCTTGGTGTTGTGATTGATTGGATTCTCTTCTGCCCTCCTTGAGACATCGGCATCATCATCACCGTCTTCTTCACTGCCTCTGACTGCTGTGGCAAGGAGCCATTTTTTCACACTACGCGCTCGGCGTATAGAAATACTTCATCCTAGGAGAGCCGAGCACGGCTTCACAAGCAACAGTAGATCATCTGAGTGCATGCTGGCAATAGTAAACTCAGGGTATAGTTTGTGGTAAATGGCTTTCTTGGGCGGGATGGCTTGTGATAGGTATGCGGAACTCGATGGTACCGCGAACCCGCGCAAGATTGACGAGGCTCCGCGAGTTTGGCATGCCGATGCGGTCTAAGCATCTTAGCATCTTATACTTCTATTCTGACACCACAAGTGAATTTGTGAAAGTTATCTGCCTCCTCAACCCACTTTGCAGATGCTGGCTGCTGCCTCCCATGATCAGTCACAAGAGATCAGGGCTCTGCTGGCTACTGTCTTGAACGATGGGTTACGACTGTCTGTAGGTATAAGGTACGCAGGAGCGTGGACACACGAAGATATGTGCAGCACGAACAACAACCCTATAATCCCTCTCGCCAAGAACTACCAACAAGCCCATCTTGCCACACTGATCACGAAGGGTCAGGGCTCAAACTATCCTCATTGGCCATTGGTAGTGATCATGGAGGAAAGAAGCAAAATAAGAGAGGCCTTAACGTCACGCTTTTGAAGCCGGAAATGCAGCCATGTTGGTCTGTCATCTCCCATTGCTCCTCGAATCAGCTCCCCGGAGTAGAAAGGCGCGAGCTTCGAACTTGCGTAGCTATGAGCCGTCAGAAGTGTGTGCTCCCAACGCGCGTCAGAACAGAACCTAGGAAACTTCTGTAGCAGTTTTAGTGAAGCAGACGCGCTCCTATTCTATTCCGTCACATGAAGACGACGACGAAGACAAACGCCATGATTACTTGCGTGTGTTTGTTGCTGACTGACAACTCACACTCCCAGACCCAAAACACCACTTTCAAGCTTACACACTACGCCCCAACGTCAGGTTGTCTCATGAACAGAATCTGGTGCGAGAAAGGCACGGCCCGAAAAAAACCTACTTCACTTTTCAGAGACCTAGAGCAGCAGCGAGAGCTCCAGGAGCGTGGTTGCTATGGCAACGTTGACCTTTGGGGCACCAGTCCCAGTGGTCCTTGGCGAAAAACAGCACGTGACTTCCGCCACACTTTCATCAATACGTCCATGCTGGCCGGGACCTCTCCTGTGCTTTCCTTCCTCCATGGTAGTGATGGTTGCCTGGTGGGCTTTAATAACCTTTACTAAAAGTGACATCGTATTTTTATATTAGCACTTTGCATGTCCTTGTGTGCTGTTGTATGTCGCAGCATTCGGCGAACGTTATAGATTTGTGTACTGTTTTCTTTTCTATGTTGACTATTGTTGTTTAAGCATGTTGACCAAATGTCCATTATTGCCGAGCCTTTTGTTTGTTTGTTTGTTTGTTTGTTTGTTTGTTTGTTTGTTTGTTTGTTTGTTTGTTTGTTTGTTTGTTATGATCTTACGTTATGATCAATTGTTCATTGGACAATTTGTTGTTTGTGGAGAAGCCGGCGGCACAATAGTTGCCAACATTTCCAATGTCATCAGAATAAATCACTCACTCACACACTCCCTTCTGACTCAAATCGCGGACATGTGCGCTGTAAACTCGAGACTTGAAATATGCAAACAATTGCGGGCAGCAAATGCAAACATGAAAAGAAGACAACACGACACCGGAAAAAAAGAAGCCTAAGAAAAGATTAAGACGGGGAGATCATAGGACGAGGCGAGGACGCACTGCCGTCCTTGTAGAAGGCGCATAAAACCAAGCGCAGCGTGTCCTCTGAGAATGCGTTTCCCATGGACCAAGCATAGCTCTGTTCAGAGACGGTTCTTTTTGCCTCATTGGCCGTGCGTTGATCGTCCTGCTCTTTCTTGTGCGCCTGCAAGGCCGATCGAAGCGCAGAATCAGACAAGACGTCGTCAAAGCCCGCGGCTTCGATCGCTGGCGTTGTCCGTCGGCCTTTTCACACGCGACACTCGGTCAGCGGCGGCACGCGGCCCCAGGTGCCGGCGGCGCGCGCGCCGATCGAAGTCACCTTGGTCACTTCGAACGCGCTCTGCGAGCGTTAGGAACGAAGTGCGACCTTTAGCGCGGACGGAGAAAGTTCACGCGCCACACTGTCGCGCTCGCTACCCCAGAGCTGGGGAAAGCCGCCAGCGCTAAGTCCGCCTGGACGGAGCAACGCACGATCGGCTCGCTTGCCATGACCACGCTTGACAGATGGGTGAGGAGCGCACTAGTAGTCGCGGCGTCACTTCTGGAGGCTGCCGAAGGTAAGTGCCGCGCGGGGGCGTTACATAACAGGCTCAGTGCAAGCGCCTCGCGGCGAGTGACCGTGCCGGGGACAACAACAAGGAAATATGTTGAAAGATGCACGTTGCCTTTCCGACGGGTGCGTATATCCTAGCTAGCGTGTCGGTTCTATAGCTTCGTCCGAGCTCCTCGTTCGCATACATGCGGTATCTGATCGCCGCGCCATCGTCTTGTATCACTCTTAGGCAAAGTTACACCCTTTGGCTTGCCCCTTCTGCCACACAACAATTATCGTTATCTGCCTTGATGCGCTTCCTTTTTTTACCGCTGCGAGCCCGGAACTTTCCAGTAACGAACGGCACGCGCGTTATCAGAAGGGGCACTCCAAAGGGTGTAAACTGTTCTATGCTGATAACGCGCGTGCCGTTCGTTACTGGAAAGTACCGGGCTCGCAGCGTTAAAGAAAGGAAGCGCATCAAGGCAGATAATGATTATTGTTGTGTGGCAGAAGGGGCAAGCCAAAGGGTGTAACTTTGCCTAAAAGTGTAGGGACCGAACATGCTGACGCAACACATGTCACCCAAGCTAGCTGGTGACACCATTGGGTAAACAGAGGGCCTGGCTAAACCACTGTCTACGGTGTGTGGAGACTTCGTTCAGCCAGCTAAAAAGAACACTACATTCTCGACTTCACTTCAAGTTCTCTGCTCCTCCTGTTGAGGAGCGGTCCCTGGTGTTGGAGAATTTAGACACGGGTTACTTCAACCAATGCCTATAGGTCTATAAAAGCGGATAAATTAAATCAGTGTAGACGACGACGAATGTGCTGCTATTTAATAGGTTCCGTCCCTTGCCGCTACACGGCCCGTTCGTCTAGATTATGTAATCTCATGAACAAGTCCAGAGCATGCCGCCATCGCTGCCACGCTCCGCAAACTGAGCGTTTTCCCTTCCTCAGGACGCTGTCGCGCTTACGGATCCTAAATCGACGCTTCAGCAGCTACTTCGTGCGCTTCCTTCCAATTTTTTCGACGGTCGCCAGTGCTACTTAAAGCGCTCAGAAGACTTTAATGCCAGATTTCACAGAGTATACCTTCTCACACTGGTATCTCTGATAACGAAATAGCGGGTTTGCTCCTGGGTGAAGCTCTGAACTTAACGTTACAGCGCAAACACCTAAGACGAACCACAAAAAGAAAGACACGACACACACTGGCGCTGACTAACAACTTCTTTTTTTTTTCCTTCGTCGTCGATGCATATATATACCTAGGCGACACAACCGCGCAGGCGCAGAGAATACATTACTGACATCTACCAACTTATCGCATACGCAAACGTGGGAATTCAAATTCTGATGGGTGCAGGGACAAAGATGTATCACTGATGCAATTATTGCGTTGTCTTTTAATGTGGTAGGCCTCTAAGGCAAGCCGCGCATGCTCATTCTTGCTTTTGCCAAGAATTAACGTCCGATCAAGTCGCGCCTCACAATTGCTGCAAGGTGCGCTCCTCTATTTACATTTTTGTTTACCTTTTGCGCATGTTCCCTGAGTCGCTCATTGACGCAACGCCCTATCTGGCCAGCGTATGTCTCACCACATGAGAGTGGAATGCCATAAACCACGCTGACAGCGCACGACACGTATGAGGCACCATGCTGAATTTGGCATCCTCCTCTGCTCTCTCCGCATGTGAGAAAACATAGCTTTGAAAGCTTGTTTGGCGCAGAAATTGCCAAAGGAACACCATGCCTGCAAGCAACTTTCTTGAGTTGATGGGTCACCTTATGCATATAAGGGACCACCGCAGGCCTTCGCGTTTCACGTTCGGCGGCCGGCCTTTTTGTGGTTTTTCTTCTCTGGATCAGAGCTTCAACCACGGCAGTCAAAAGCAACATAGGGAACCCAGCTGCCAAAAGTCGGCTGATCTGATTATCAAAACTTTCTTGCATCTTGTGCACACACGAACTCTTAATAGTCAATTCCATACATGACGACGCAATGCCTCTTTTCACAATCTTCGAGTGAGCAGACCTAAAGGACAAAAGTTCCCTTTTCGCACGGGGTTGATACGCCCAACACACATGGCGTTCACAGAATTCAAGCTTCAGTTCCAAGAACTGCAATACATTGTTTTGTGGACTCTCGTGGGTAAACACAAGACCTTGTCCATGTACCTTAAAATCCTCTAAAACCTTATTGATCGTATCCTGGTAGGACGAGTCAAGCGATAAAAATACCAAAAAATCATCGACATACCCAAAATCTTTTAAAACTTTCCGCTCAATAAAAGCATGGTCTAAAGAATGATCCACACTAGACAAAAAAATATCCACAAGAACGGGAGCAACACATGACCCAATACAAATATCACTCCGTTAAATACGCTTGGTCATTAAAAACAATAAAAGTAGCTCGAAGGTAATATTCTAAAAGACTTAAAAAATTACCCACTGAAAGTCCGGCATGATTCTGGAACGAGATTGTATCACTATACTCAATACAATCATGTACCGAAGACAGGAGTTAAAATTAAATTATGGGGTTTTACGGGCCAAAACCACTTTCTAATTATGAGGCACGCCGTAGTGGAGGATTCCGGAAATTTCGAACGCCTGGGGTTCTTTAACGTGCACCCAAATCTAACTACACGGGTATTTTCGCATTTCGCCCCCATCGAAATGCGGCCCCCGTGGCCGGGAATTGATCCCGCGACCTCGTGCTCAGCAGCCCAACACCATAGCCACTGAGCAACCACGGCGGGTCAAGACAGGAGTTCACGCTGCGGAACTGAATAAAATAATTCATCAACAGAAAAACCATAACCTACAGCCTTATCCCAAGCAAGAACTGCACCACGTCATTCGAATTCTTTGTTAGGAAAGGGTCGTTCACTGTTAGTAATTTTAAGTTCTTTTGCAGGAATCATGCCGGACTGTCAGTGGGTAATTTTTTAAGTCTTTCAGAATATTACCTTCGAGCTACTTTTATTGTTTTTAATGACCAACCGTATTTACAACGGAATGGTATTTGTATTGGGCCATGTGTTGCTCCCGTTCTTTTGGATATTTTTTGTCTAGTGTGGATCATTCTTTAGACCATGCTTTTATTGAGTGGAAAGTTTTAAAAGTTTTTAGGTATGTCGATGATTTTTTTTGTATTTTTATCGCTTGACTCGTCCTACCAGGATACGATCAAGAACGTTTTAGAGGATTGTAAAGTACATGGACAAGGTCTTGTGTTTACCCACGAGAGTCCACAAAACAATGTATTGCAGTTCTTGGAACTGAAGCTTGAATTCTGTGAACGTCATGTGTGTTGGGCGTATCAACCCCGTGCGAAAAAGGAACTTTTGTCCTTTAGGTCTGCGCACTCGAAGATTGTGAAAAGAGGCATTGCGTCGTCATGTATGGAATTGGCTATTAAGAGTTCGTGTGTGCACAAAATGCAAGAAAGTTTTGATAATCAGATCAGCCGACTTTTGGCAGCTGGGTTCCCTATGTTGCTTTTGACTGCCGTGGTTGAAGCTCTGATCCAGAGAAGAAAAACCACAAAAAGGCCGGCCGCTGAACGTGAAACGCGAAGGCCTGCGGTGGTCCCTTATATGCATAAGGTGACCCATCAACTCAAAAAAGTTGCTTGCAGGCATGGTGTTCCTTTGGCAATTTCTGCGCCAAACAAGCTTTCAAAGCTATGTTCCCTCACATGTGGAGAGAGCAGAGGAGGATGCCAAATTCAGCATGGTGCCTCATACGTGTCGTGCGCTGTCGGCGTGGTTTATGGCATTCCACTCTCATGTGGTGAGACATACGTTGGCCAGATAGGGCGTTGCGTCAATGAGCGACTCAGGGAACATGCGCAAAAGGTAAACAAAAATAGAGGAGCGCACCTTGTTGCGCATATAAACTCTTGCAGCAATTGTGAGGCGCGACTTGATCGGACGTTAATTCTTGGCAAAAGCAAGAATGAGCATGCACGGCTTGCCTTAGAGGCCTACTACATTAAAAGACAACGCAATAATTGCATCAGGGATACATCTTTGTCCCTGCACCCTTCAGAATTTGAATTCCTACGTTTGCGTATGCGATAAGTTGGCAGATGTCAGTAATGTATTCTTTGCGCCTGCGCGGTTGTGTGGCCTAGGTATACATATGCATCGACGACGAAGGAAAAAAAAGAAGTTGTTAGTCAGCGCCAGTGTGTGTCGTGTCTTTCTTTTTGGGGTTCGTCTTAGGTGTTTGCGCTGTAACGTTAAGTTCAGAATTATGTACCAACTAGGCTCAAATAAAGTTTTATTGAAATCCCGATTGAAGTACTGTTGAAAGCCCCCAAAGTACTTAAGTAAGACACCTTTCAAAGAGACATTTCGCTGCCACTTCCGTTCCCTCTAGATCACGGCTCATAACTATGCATAATTAAACGATTCAATCACAACGGAACAACTCATAAAGGTTTCACCATTTGCACAGGCTGTAATGAAGCAGGCAACTCCGTTCACTACGCATTGGGCTTCCGATCACGTCTTCGATGCAAACAGACTATTTGACGGATTAGCGAGAAGGCTGCTTTCTCATGTCTGTGTGCAATATTTAGACTTCCCATTAGAACCACAAAGTGTGAAAGGTGTCGTGTCTGTTCACAATTTTATGCGACTCTGATATCATGAAAGAGCAGTAGCATGCTTTGTGTCCTGGACAGCGGCACTCAGACGGAACATTTACCGGCACTGATTGCCAGGCTATCATCTGTACAGCAACAACACAACTCACACATCTTAGATACCAGGTGTTTAAAACGGTAACTCTCAGTTGCAAAAGCGTGTACTACCGAGAAACAAATAGCAGCGAAACAAAATTTTGACTACTCAGAAGCATTTGATCGCTACTCAAAAGCACTGCCGCCTCATCACTAAGATATGTTCTCTTGGAATAGACTCACTAACGCTATCTTGGCTTCGTAACTTTCTATCTTTTAGAAAGCAGTCCACAGTCGTCAATAATTTTGCTTCTTTCTGACGTCACATCCGTTGTACCGCAGGGCAGCGTGCTAGGCCCTTTACTTTTTTCAAGATACATTAATGACCTACCTTCTAAAATGTCATCTTACATGCGACTATACGCTGATGACTGCATCGTATACCGCACTATTGAGAGTCGCGATGACCACATCATCCTCCAAAGGACCTTAACCTCGTCCATACCTGGTGCGGTAATAGGCTGTATGACGTTGAACTCGACTAAGTGCTAAACAATTTCTTTTACTCGTAAACAGTCACTTTCTCACTTCATGTATTTTATAAACATCGTTTCACTGTCTCGTGCCGTGCCATATAAGTACTTAGGCTTGCACCTTATATCCTACTTTTCATGGAAATTACACATCACTACCATATGTTCTAAAGCTCCACAAACACTGGGTCACTTACGTCGAAATTAGTGTCATTGCTCAGCTCATATACGCAAATTGCATATTGAACCTTCATTCGCCCACAGCTTGAATTTGCTTCGTCCATCTGGTCGCCTCATCAAGAGTGCTTTATTCAAATGCTGGAAGCCGTGCAAAATAGAGCTGCTTGGTTCATTTCATGTAACTATGACCACCATTTCAGTATAACAAAAATTAAGCTCGACATTCCGATCCAGACGTTAAGCAGTCGTCGTTCTGTCGCTCTTTTATGCTCATTACACAAATATATTCATAGCGTAACGCCATCACCCCCACTGCCACATGACAAACCATTAGGCACATCCAGGCGCCGTCATAATCGCTTCAGCATCAAAAGCATATTCGGCAAAACTAAAGCTTTCACATCTTCAGCTTTGCCAAAAGTCATCGCACTTTGGAACGACCTTCCAGATACCATTGTTTCAATCACTAACTGTCAGCTTTTCCGCGAGCATTTGTATGCACATTTAACGAACTGAAAATGCATAATGATGACTTTACCGTTCTTGTCCATGCTCATAATGTATTTTGTTGCATCACTCAATGCTCCGACCTAAGCCTGTGATGTACCTCTAAATAAATAAAAAAAAGTGTCAGCTACACACACTTTTGAAGAGGGACACAGTGCATCCACAGCCATCCCCATTATTTGCCCTTTGGAGGTTTTCGTAGCAGAAGTGCCCAAGGCTCTCGATCTGTAGCTCTGACCAGAAGTCGCGCCTATAGTTAGTGCAACTTAGAGTCGCTGAACAAGAAACTTGGGGTAGCGTCGAAGGACATTACCAGTGCTGCCACAAGAATACGAGACTGCGCGTATAACACTATACAGCGCTTTCTTTCTTTCTTTTTTTTTAACACAAAAGCCTAAGGAATTTACTCGAGTCACGTCCCTAGGTGAATTATCTGCCCAGCAGGACATAATTTGCAAGAAAAACCAAAGCAAATTATTAAATAACTAGGCTAATTACATCAATTAACTTTTTAATCACAAACTTCACGGCACAAGTTTATAGAGAAAAGTTGAAGGGAATCGTCATAAACGCCTACTTCCCTGTTTCTACATTTCAAGATGGCCATGTAGACCGGAATAACTGGCGTCAGATTACTCGTGCAATTTACCAAATGAGCTCGTGAGAAAAGGGTTGTTCCCACGAGCTGATTCCAATTGGACGCGTAATTACTTCAGCAGCAGGTGCGAGACAGACTTATTTATCGCGCGGTAAGGCGAAGCTTTATTTTACCACTCCATACGATGTCACTGGGAGGTTGCACCGCCAGCCGCGCTTCGCGGTGGCTAACCAGGCTGGGTCGACACCTCCTATACACTAACCCTGTCACACGAGCAGATATTTTGACAAAAGAAATACAAGATGGGTATAAGTACACATTCGGAGGTCCCGAAGTAACAACTGTCGGGGGGACCTCCTAACAAAACATGAAAAGGGGATAGTAGGATCGTGGCAAACAGTGAGTCATGTCATATATTATACAGTTTCTACATCGGAAATAAACGATAAGATAGAAAATAGATAGATATAACCATGGTTATGCCCGGTTGGCTGCCCTACATTGGGGGAGGCGGAAAGGGGAGGGAGAGACGAGAAGAACGAGATAATAAATGTACACCGTATGCACGCACACACGTGCACAAGCGTTCATGGTTCAGTCAGCCCCGATTGTCACATAAGCTTGTGGACCTCGAGCAGCGCAGAAGCGCTTCGTGGCCTTGCACATCGCACACGCGCGAGGCCAACAGGCGCATGGTTCCTTACCATTATTTCAAAATGAGCGCTTTTTCGACTAAAGTTTTCACAAAAGCTTTGCAAAAGCTTCACCGCTATAGGCCAGCGTTCAACACGCTGGCGTATGGCGCTGGCAACAATAAAATAATAAAGAGAAGAAAGGTCCACTTCTCGGATGCATTGCTCCTATTCGGTGACATTTTGGGACTATACGGGCTGTTTTGCGCTTGATGGTATTTTAGTGGAAGGATTTAGTCTCACACGGGTGTTCTGGATACTAAAGAGGGCTGTTTTGATGGTGTTTTAATGAAAACATTTGGTCCCGCAGCGGCATTCTGGGCTCTTTTTGGTTCTTAGTAATTCTATAGGCTTTTTTTTTCCATAACCAGGGAAGACATTTCCATAATGTAACACAAATGTTGCTTTGGGATATAGACATTACAGCCACTTGGGGAGATTCTGAGGAGGTGTGTGGCTTGTTGGGATGGAACTAACATTTTGTTACATATCCGCAAATATGTTTACCCCGATACCAACCGACCCAACAGCAGCCACGCGAAACCCGGGAGGGTAGGAAACGAAAGCTTCGCGTTGAAACACTAATAGTAAAATACTTTTAAAACAGGTGAATATTATTGGATTGTCGGTTCTCACATCGAGCCGATCAGCACACTTGGCAGCGACAGAATCATTGTGAATTTAGCAGACATTTCGCTTGTATAAAACTATAGATTATCAAGGAAAACACCAAAAAGAAAGAAAGACATTAAAAATTGGGCCCCAATCCAGGCTGTGAAGGTGATTGGCCAGCGAGGCTGTGGCACCACCTGATTCGATAGATCAATGTGACATAGCCTTGAACGATTAAGCAATGCACTACATAGAAGGATTGACAGCAAGACAACTGCACTGCACCTAATTAAAATGTACAATGTAAAAGGCTTCCTAACTGTGCGTGGCTTGCTTTGGGCAGGAACCGCTGCGTCCTGCCTAGCCTGAGCACGACGCCGTTGTGCACAATGACGTTGCTGTTCCGGTTGCCGTTCATCGTGTTCACGGGAGTCCTAACTATGCGTGGCCTTCCCATAGCGCTATCACAACACAAATGAAATCAGTTGCTAGGCAGGCTCTTTTTTTACACATTAAAGTGTAGTTATGTCAGTCCCTGCTTCGTATCATACAGTTGCCGCTTCCCGGTAACTGCGGCTTATGCAACCGTAAGCTTTACCGGGAGAAGGCTGTTTCACGTGCTGCGACAGGAACGACAAAAATCGGTGCAGTTGCACGCGTCGCAATGCGATTTTTAGAGGGCCCATTTCACATTATTTCGATTTCAACAATGCGACTGGTGCAACGCCCAGGGTTGTTTACTGCTAGGTTTCGTGACACACGCTGCATAATTCTTTTAATGTAATGAATAAAACGTTTACGCTATAATATTGTTGGCTTTTCTTCATTAGCAGAAAATAATATGGGTGTTTTGTTATTTAAAAACGCGCTGAAGTTAAGATTTGTTTTGGAGTGCGCAACAGCATTTTTTGAAGTTCAGTGCGATGAGACACGGCGCGCGTAAACAGCTGTTCACAGCTGGTTGTTCAACGCTGTGTGTTGTCTCATCTGCCTTCTGTGGCCATAAGTTCATATGGCTACCCTCACCGCACGTGCAGTATTCGAAATTCGGCTGCCACAAAGTCATCGTGTCAGCCGAACGAGATCCTCGCGCTACCCGTGCTTGTCGTCAGCTTCTGGAGAAATGATGTGTGTACATTGCTCGTGATTGCGAATATGCAGTGCCTGCTCCTAGCCATATTCTTGCACCAAACGCAACAACAAGCACCAGCCCTAAAGCCCTCGTCTGCCCCTCAACGAAGCCGCAAATGATCCGTGTGATTACTGAACGTGGAATGGCAATTGTGTTGTGAAATTCAACCTTAGCGCTAGCCTGGTTCGTCCATCGCGGTGCGTGCGCTGTGAATATATATATGGGAGTCCTCTCTGAATATTTCTAAAGGCGCAAAAGCCGACGCCTCAAATTTTTTGAGCAGTTACCGTCACTTTTGTGGAAACCTGTACGTTGTACCACAGCATTCTGAAAGACATGCTTCTCGTACACTTTGTTGTCCAGTGTCTCGCGCTGGTAGTATACCCTGAACTTTTAAAAAGATCATATCAATACGCGCTATCCATAACTACAGGAACGTAGGCCCACGGCAAGCGCACTTGCCGTAGCGTTTCGCACGTCCCTCACACGTCGTTCACGGTTAGCCTCTTTTGTGGAAATAAATATTATTATTATATTATTAATGTTATTAGGTATTATAGTTTCTTCAGTGTAATTTATAGCAATCATCCAGATTTCTTAAGCTAGTCATGTGTTTAACCTGTATTAGATCAACATTGTTACGACATGCTTATTGGAGTCATTTCAAACTAGATTGCTCAGCCAGAGAAAGTACCAATGAAAGCCTCGACGTTTATTCCTATCTGGTATTCGTAAACAGATTATATTTGCAGAATTTTATGCTTGCTTGCATTTCCTGCAATTCAGTGCTCAAAGCTGGAAAAACTGATTCCTTTTTTTTTTTGCTGTCGAAAGGCTGCTTCAATGTTGATAGCACGCTATAATTATTCATTTCGAAAGTGTTAAGCAATGACTACATCTCTAAGCTTATCAATGCGATTTTGTTCCATGACCACAATTAAGTTTTCTTTCTCCTTCTCATTAACAGCCATGGAATGAAACTGTTCACTTTCATAAGTATCAAGATGCAAACATTCTGGAGTTTGTCCTGAGCATTTGTCTGCATCCTATAGTGTGCGTGTTTGTATGAAGTTCTGGTGTTGCAATCGCAGTGATGTACGCATTTTTTTAAATATGTTGTAACAAATTAATTTATTGAACTTTGTTTCTAAATCTACAAGATGTGGCCATGCAGTAACGAACACATTAATGAGTAAAAAAAAGCTGCAGAATCAGTGTACGTGTTGGAATCTATGCGAAGTGAAGTTTCTGTCAAGAGGTCGGTTAAATGCTGTTAAAGTAACTGTGATATATACAATTGGTCTTATTTTCAACAATTCAACATGTCATCTTTTGCAAGATTTGTTTATGCACTGCATAGGTCACAACCTTAATGTCACCCGCCGTGGTTGCTCAGTGGCTATGGTGTTGGGCTGCTGAGCACGATGTCGCGGTATCGAATCCCGACCACGGCGGCCGCATTTCGATGGGGGCGAAATGCGAAAACACCCGTGTGCTTAGATTTAGGTGCACGTTAAAGAACCCCAGGTGGTCAAAATTTCCGGAGTCCTCCACTACGGCGTGCCTCATAATCAGAAAGTGGTTTTGGCACGTAAAACCCCAAATATTATTATTATTATTAACCTTAATGTCATGTAATGTTTATGCACTATACTGTTCACAAACTATACTGAAATGCAAATTAACAGCAGTTAATGTAGATGCACACTGCGTGACATCAACCCAGTGACGTTTGTTGAGCGAGGGATGGTGCGAGGTGTATGCACATGAACGAATGACATGTGCTTATGTACTTATTTATTTATATACCTCGCAGGCTGCACGGTTGGAGAATTAGGTGAGGGGGAATAAAAAAGTAGTTAAAAAAGGAAGAAGGGCACAATATTGTAACGCACACTTGAGTGACGTTGCTTTAATCAATCTACCTTGGGCGAACTTGTGCCCGACAAAGAGCTAAACGAGAGCCTCGCTACAACGTCCACAGTCTTTTCGCAAGAGACCCGCACCTCTTCTTCTTCCCTCGTGTCCCGCGCTGATGGCACG
This sequence comes from Dermacentor albipictus, assembly GCF_038994185.2. Lineage (NCBI taxonomy): Eukaryota > Metazoa > Arthropoda > Arachnida > Ixodida > Ixodidae > Dermacentor > Dermacentor albipictus. The sequence continues at coordinate 161,287,501 of NC_091821.1, read as the reverse complement.
TTGCTCCGATTGCGCGTGCCTTGCGAGCCCGTGTTGCCCGCTTCACTGCCGCTTTCTTTCGCAGATAGCAGTAAGCAGCTGGATGGACGCAGGAGGCGGCTGGCGCGTAATTTGAAATCATCTTGCGTCATTGTCCCCCTTCCAAGAATGCATCGTCCCGATGCGCATACAGAAGGCGGTGGTTTCCAGACTTTCAGGAATTCGCAAAGTTTGTAGGCGGAAGCAGTTATTGCCTGTCGTAGTACGGTTTCATTCGGACGACATGGACGATTTCTGTTCGATGCCGCCGTCGTGATGAGGTTACTTGACCTTCTGGAGCAACTTCGTAGTTCAATGGACTGATACGGCGAATTATCCTATACGGGCCAAAATAACGACGAAGAAGCTTCTCTGATAGGCCGCGCATCCGTACGGGAGTCCACACCCATACTTTGTCTCCAGGTGCATACTGGACGTCTCTTCGTCGCAAGTTGTATCGGTCCGCGTCAGCTTGTTGCTGCTGCTGAATGCGGTGTCGCGCCAGCTGCCGTGCTTCTTCAGCTCTTTGTGTGAAGTCGCTGACGTCATTGTCATTTTCGAAGGTCTCATCTACTGGTAGCATTGCATCTAGGGTTGTGGTGACGATCCGGCCAAAAACGAGTTGGAAAGGTGTCATTTGAGTCGTCTCTTGCACAGCGGTATTGTACGCAAACGTGGCATACGGTAGTATCCTGTCCCATGTTCGGTGCTCCATGTCCACGTACATGGACAACATATCAGTCAGTGTTCGGTTCAGTCGTTCAGTCAGTCCATTTGTCTGCGGATGATATGGGGTGGTTTTTCGGTGACTCGTGTGCGTCAATTTCATGATGGACTGTGTCAAATGGGCAGTAAAAATGGTTCCTCGGTCCGTGATGAGAACTTTAGGAGCGCCATGCCGTAGTACTATGTTAGTGACGAAAAAATCAGCGACTTCACTGGCCGTTCCCTTGACAAGAGACCCTGTCTCGGCATATCGAGTTAGGTAGTCAGTTGCAACTACGATCCAACGCTTGCCCGATGACGATGTGGGAAAGGGGCCAAGTAAGTCCATTCCCACTTGTGCGAATGGAGTTTCCGGTGGCTGTATCGGTTGTAGGAGGCCTGCTGGCTTGAATGGTGGTGTTTTACGTCTTTGGCAGTCCCGGCAGGTTCTTACGTAGTGTTGCACAGAGTTCAATAACTTCGGCCAGTAATACTTCATGCGGATGCGTGCGAATGTTCTGCTCACTCCTAAATGTCCTGCTGATGGGTCGTCGTGGCATGCTTCCAATATCTCGAGTCGTAACTTTGAAGGTACGACGAGCAGAAAAGTCTCTGCACTATGTTCAAAATTTCTTTTGTAGAGGACATTGTTCCGCAGGACGAACGACGACAAGCTGCGGACAAAAGGTCGTGGAATGTCAACAGGGTGTCCTTCTAGGTAATCAATGAGCAGGCGTAAATCCGCGTCGGATCGCTGATGCTGGGCCATTTGCGATGTTGTCACAGCTCCTAGGAACGGGCAATCGTGTTCATTTTCCCCAAGCGTAGATTCCTTGTATTCAATCGGTGCACGTGACAAGCAATCAGCATCACTGTGCTTGTGACCGGACTTGTATACAACCGTTATATCGTATTCCTGCAGCCGTAGACTCCATCTTGCTAGCCGTCCAGATGGGTCTTTGAGATTCGCAAGCCAGCACAATGAATGATGGTCGCTGACAGCTCGGAAGGGTCGGCCATATAAGTATGGTCTAAACTTGCTGATGGCCCATATCACCGCAAGGCATTCTTTTTCTGTGACTGAGTAGTTCACTTCAGCCTTCGAAAGTGTTCGACTAGCATACGCAATGACTCGTTCCTCTCCGTTTTGCCACTGAATGAGAACGGCACCGAGTCCTAAATTGCTTGCGTCTGTGTGAATATCAGTTTCGGCTTCCTCGTCGAAATGAGCAAGAACTGGGTGGTTCTGAAGACGCTTTCGGAGCTCATTGAAAGCATTCTCCTGCTCATGCAACCAGACGAAAGGCGCGTCTTCCTTTGTTAGCCGCGTTAGTGGTTCGGCGATCCTTGAAAAATTTTTGACGAAGCGTCTGTAGTAGGCGCAAAGTCCTAAGAATCGCCTAACAGCCTTTTTGTCGGTTGGTTTTGGAAATTTCTCCACGGCCGCAGTCTTCTCAGGGTCCGGGCGAATGCCTTCTGAACTGACGACATGGCCGAGGAAAAGAAGCTCGCGAAAGCCGAAATGACATTTCTGCGGTTTTATCGTCAGACCTGCTGATCTAATAGCTTTCATCACAGCCCGCAGTCGTTCTACATGCTGCTCGAAGGTGGTCGAAAAAACCACGACATCATCAAGATAAACGAGACAGGTTTGCCATTTCAGACCGGTGAGCACAGTGTCCATCATCCGCTGAAACGTGGCAGGTGCGGAACAAAGGCCGAATGGAAGCACTTTGAACTCATATAGTCCATCTGGCGTCACAAATGCCGTCTTTTCACGATCTCGTTCGTCCACTTCTATCTGCCAGTAGCCGCTTTTGAGGTCCAGGGAGGAAAAGAATTTGGCATCTCGTAGTCTATCTAGAGTGTCATCGATTCTTGGAAGTGGGTACACATCCCGCTTTGTGACGGCGTTCAGCTTACGATAATCAATGCAGAAGCGCAAGGTCTGGTCCTTTTTCTTTACGAGTACCACAGGCGACGCCCACGGACTTGCCGACGGCTGAATTACATCATCTTCCAGCATTTCCTTAACTTGACTTCCTATAGCTTCTCTCTCTTTTGGTGACACTCGGTAGGGATGCTGGCAAATAGGCCTTACTGCTTCGTCGACAATTATCCGATGTTTGGCAATAGATGTCCGCCGGACTTTGGATGACATTGAAAAACATTCGGCGAACTCTCTTACGAGGGCTTCTATTTGCTCTTTCTGTCTGGGCGATAGACCTGGTTCGATGTCGATGGCTGCAAGGACAGAATCCGCATCTTGGAATTTCGATGTTGAAATCTCTGGGATGCTCAGGTCTGTAACTTGGACGAAGTTATTAAGGCTGGCAATAACGGTTCCCTTCGCGACATGTTGCACCTCATTTCCAAAATTAGTGAGGAAAACGTTGGCACACCCACCACGCAGCTGAACAAGCCCTCTTGCCACGCAGATCCCTTTTTCGAGTAGGAGACTGGTGTTGCTGTCTGCAATTCCTTCGCAGTCACTGAACGCGTCGCTTCTTACTGCGACGGCTACGCTGGATCTAGGAGGAAGCATCACGTCGTCATCGGCAATGTAAAGGGCGTCGAATTTTTCTTCAGTGTTGAATGCTGCGATAGCGTGCTTTGTTGAAAAGGAAACACATGATTCCCGCAAGTTGATTACAGCGCCATTATCTTGCAAGAAGTCCATGCCAATAATCAAGTCTCTTGAGCACTCGGGAAGGACGATAAAGCTAGCGACGTACGCGAAGCCTCGTATTCCTATTCTAGCCGTGCACTTTCCAGCGGGGTCGATGAGGTGTCCTCCTGCGGTGCGAACTTGTGGCCCTTTCCATGGTGTCAGCACTTTCTTCAGTTTCCTGGCAAGCTCACTACTTATTACCGAGTAATCCGCACCTGTATCCACTAACGCGTTCACTTCGTAACCGTCAACAAACACACGTAAATCGGAACCAACGTCGCTCTTGTGACACTGGTTTCTGAGTCCCTCGTGGTCGCTCGGAGTCATCGATGGAGGTTCTTGTCTTTTCGCGTCGGCAGCGACCTTACCTCCTGAGGTCGCTGACTCTAGTTTTCCCGAAGCGGGCTCTGTGTACGGCGTCTTGGGGAGCTTGAAGACGGGCGGGGGCTCAGTGACCGATGCCTAAACGGCGCTGCTGATCGAGGTTGGTGTTGCTGGTAGGCGTATGGGGAGCTCTGACGAGTGGACAGGTATTCTTCGATTTCCGATGGACGCTCACCATTTCGGGGGCAAGGTGCGTTCACCGGAAAGCCACGAAGCCCTGCCTGGCGATAGTGGCACATTCTGTACAGGTGGCCAGCCTCCCCACAGTGGTAGCAGAGGGGTATTCGGTCAGGAGTGCGCCATACATCAGCCTTCCTGAATCTTCTCTCGGGTGGCGGCAGCGTAGTTCGAGGCATCGAGCTATTCGTAGAGGAAGTGGCGGCGACGTCAGCTCGTGCGGGAGTTTGCCGCAGCACATCGGCATATGAGACGCTCGGTTGGCGCAGTCGTAGCGCTTGGGGCTGCGCACTGAGCTGTGGTTCCCGGACGACCTGCCTGACCTCTTCACGAACCAGGTCTGCCAGGGAAGAGGGCGTTGGAGCGTTCTGGTCAAGCCGTAGCCGCTGGAGCTCTTCTCGCACTACCGATCGCACGAGCTCTCGTATGATCTCCACGCTATTTCCAAAGACGGCTGGAACTGTGTCTACAGAGGCGATGTTCATCTCCCGGTTGTACATCCTTGATCGCTGTTGCAACGTGCTTTCCATAGTCGTCGCCTCTGCACGAAACTCAGCGACGGTGCGCGGCGGGCTCCGAACCAACCCTGCAAACAGTTCCTGTTTTACGCCGCGCATTAGATGACGTAGTTTCTTGTCCTCGCTCATGTTCGGATCGGCTCGGCGGAATAGGCGGGACATGTCTTCTACATACATGGCCACGCTTTCGTTATTACGCTGGTTTCTTGCTTGCAGGGCAGCTTCGGCCCTCTCCCTGCGGTCGGTACTCGGGTATGTTGCCAGCAACTCCCGTCGGAAAGCATCCCACGACAGAAACGTCGCTTCGTGGTTTTCAAACCACGTTCGAGCGCTGTCCTCTAATGCGAAGTAAACATTTCGTATCTTGCGCTCTCCATTCCATCCGTTGAACTCAGCGACGCGCTCAAAGCGTTCCAGCCAGTCCTCTGCGTCTTCAAACGTGTCGCCGTGGAAAGGCTCTGGCGTCATTGGCGAGTTGACCACGATGTGAGTTGGCGTGGTTTGAGTCGTCATCTCGGTAGCGTTTCCGCTAGCAGATGCTGACGCTCCGATAGAAACCGGCAAAGGGGAAAACTCGGGGGGCTCACCACGTAGGCGACGACTGCTGCGTTGGTGAACAGGAGTCAACTCGATGGGTCCAAGTCGCCGTGAGTCCGGGCTCCTTTCTCTGGCTTGAGAGGGGCTTGAAATCATACCCAGCACCTCCACCAGATTTGTAACGCACACTTGAGTGACGTTGCTTTAATCAATCTACCTTGGGCGAACTTGTGCCCGACAAAGAGCTAAACGAGAGCCTCGCTACAACGTCCACAGTCTTTTCGCAAGAGACCCGCACCTCTTCTTCTTCCCTCGTGTCCCGCGCTGATGGCACGTTGCTCCGATTGCGCGTGCCTTGCGAGCCCGTGTTGCCCGCTTCACTGCCGCTTTCTTTCGCAGATAGCAGTAAGCAGCTGGATGGACGCAGGAGGCGGCTGGCGCGTAATTTGAAATCATCTTGCGTCAATATTAAGAAACCAGAAAAAAAACGCAGCACCACTACAATGTACCAACTAGCCCACCAACGTGTTTTACTGGCACAACACAATACAATACTTAGCAAACAATAACAGAAAAAATTTCCACCCATGCGCCCTGTACAGGTGGAAAAAGCAGGGAAGCTGAAATATGCGGCCCGGGTGTTTATCACTGGGTTAATTCCGACGGTTTATTAAAGTATATCTGAATTATTGGTTATCTCTGTGTTTTTTAATGAGGTTATGCACACATTTGGCTAGGGTTTATTACAGTGTTTACTTGAAATGTCACACATCGCGCTTCGCACATCATTATCATGGAGGGTGCAATTAGTGGTTCATTGTGTTAATCCAGCGGGTCCATCAAAGTATTTCTGAATTGCGTTATGCATTTGTGTTTCATAATGTGTAATCATAATTTTCGACTCAGTTATGCACTATAGTTACCAAAGGACACACAGGGGCTGCAAATTTCATTTAATTAAATGCAGGGACACATTTTTGAACCCATTGCGAAGTCGGAGAGAGACTGCTGCAGGTGTACTCTGCTGCGAGAGAGAAACGACGTCACTATCGGCGTAGCCAATGGCCCACCACACCTTTGCTGCGAGATAAATATGACATCATGATTTTGTCTTAACCCCGTCCCGCTCTGTCTCTTCCCTGCAATAATACGTAGACAAATGTATATGTTTAAAATGCATAAGCCTTTCTATGCCTACCCAACGAGAAATTTGTCCGTCCGTCACGTAAGATAAATGCAATGGCTCATACCCCCGCCGTAGGGTTTCTGTGGTTGGACCACGAGTGTTTCGCCTAGGCATATACAGTTTCGCTACAAAAAGAATGAACACCTTTCTGCTGGAGACCAAGACGGTCATAAGGCGCACTAACAAATGAAAGTTTATTGAACATGCCAAGTAAATGCTGGTTGACAAGGAATAAATCGAAGTTACACAAAAATGAGAAGCAAGAAATGATGTGTGTCCATACAGATCCCAACAGAAACACATCCATCTCTGAAAGCGTAACAGAGGCCATGCTCACACAAGATTCTCCCGGTGTCTTTACATCTGCAGCTTCCATGATTTCTCTAGGCAGCCGATCGGCACACAATGCTAACTTCTTCCTCTACAATGCACTCTCGACATCCGAGCGTGCATTGTAGAGGAAGAAGCTAGCATTCTGTGCAGATCGGCTGCCTAGAGAACTTATGGAAGCTATAGATCTAAAAATGCTGGGAGAATCTTGTCAGCATGGCCTCCGTTAGCAATGGATGCATTTCCTGTCGGGAAACACACATTGATTTTTGCTTCTCCTTTTTGTGTTTTTGGTTTGTTGTTTGTCAGCCAGCATTTACTTAACGTGTACATTAAACTTTTGGTTGTAAGATCATTTCGGTTTTCTTGTTCATCCTATGTGTTCTCTGGTGCCGTTTGCACCAAGGCAATCCTTTATTTTTTTATACTGCAACAAGTCACTTTAGTGGCCCTTATGATGCTTCTGTGTACCTTGTATAATTTATTATTTGGGCAATGTTGCAAGAGCGTACAGTGTGAAGCAGTAAGAAGAGGGTACGCTAACTTCTAATTAAAAGGTTTATTGTGAAAATGCAGTGATTTATAAATGTTACTAGAAAGTAGTACAACAAGAAATCCTGATAAATACTAGTACTTGATGAAACCATACATAACCAAAAATAGGACAGAGAGAAAATACACATTGATATACAAGTCCAGCGGAAAAAAGATTGTGATCACCAAGTGCGCATGCGGCTACCTTCCAGAAAACTCGTTTTTTTTTTTTTCAATAGCATGGAACTGGAAGAGTGTGCTGGATAAGCAAGCTGTCAGTCTGTCTATCGGAATAAGAAAAGTGTTTCTTGAAAGGTGCTGGCATGCACGATTGGCGATTGTAGTGACTTTTTTTCTGCACTTGAATGTTTTCTGTATTTTCTTTCTGTAGCATTTTTATTTGATAGGTCGCTTCAAGCGCCAATCTTTATCTAGCCTTCAAAGCTGTCTTCTTTTTCTGGTAAACTGTATAAATCGCGACATTTCTACAACGAACCTTAGTTGGAAGTTAGCCGTCATCCGTGTCTAGTGTCATCCTGTCGATGCTATTTTATGCTATGCACCCTTGCAGCATATATGTGTGTGTATGTGTGTGCGTGCACGCACGTAGATTGGGATGTGAAATTGGGGCCTTGGGCGGGGGTATCGTTCTTCTGCGCAGCCTCATGAATTCATTAACTATAGCGCAACAATAATGCAATGGACAAGAACGAAGTCGAGACAAAGAGCGCTTCGTTCTTGTCCATTGTCTACCTGTTGGGCTTTAGTTAATAATGGGTACACACCAACTCGTCCAGTTCTCAGTTGCTATGTCGGGCTCATAAGCCTGCTTGTGTCCTGGAATATCTGCATGGCTAAGTATCCTGTAATTTAATTTTTGATCATGTGCTTGCAAGTCACGGGTCAATCTCCTGATTTTCCTGACAATCTTGTGTGAGGTGCAGGCCCAGACAGTTTCTGGTGAATCCATGAAGGCGTGCAGGATGTTGTAGTCTGCAAATTTGCTCTGCAAGTGCTGCTTTGATTGCCTTTAGTTCAGCTTTTCTAGATGTAGGATGACCTGGAATGGTACTCACTTGTATGGGGTTTAATTTTAGGTAGTGTCATACTACTGTTACACTGCTATTGCCACATCACTGTACTATATGTGCATTATGTTTGCTTGCACCTTCATGATTAGCAACCTCCTCTGTGTGTTTGGCAGTTGCATATAGTCTCCTGGCCTATTTGTTTGCCCCAATATTGCATGGTATGGGCCTGTTGTGTTCCAAGTTCAGGTGCTCCTGAGGTTGTGTTTCTGAAGGGAGGGGTAGTTATCTTTGCATCTCATATGATAGCTGGCATAGTATCTTGGGATCAGGTTCTGAGCTCTTGAGGCAAAGAATTTGTGCTGTAGGCTGCAACTCTACTCTGTCTACGTGCTTGTTCGTTCATAGAGGCCTTCAAGCATGGTAAAGTTGGAAAGACTTGTCATTACCCGATGCCTTTATTCGATGAGTTGTCTTTTTTGTGCGCTGCTGGTAATTCATGCCGTACAATACCTTGGACACAAGTACAGCATCTGCGCTTTTCCATAGTATCCGCTCATCCACCCCCCATGATTTCGAGATTATTCTTTTCACCAGGTGTAGAATTTGCGTCCAGGCATGGCATAATTGTTTCACCCACGTGCTGGCTCTGCTGTCATGGTCTTACACTAGCTGAGGATTTGTGGATGTTAACTTGCGTGTATATTTGTCCAGGTATGTGGAGCACAATATGCATTTTGTGGTAGTTCTTGATTCTAATCTTTTTTCCGACGTCGATGTAAGCTGACTTATCAAAAAGCGAGAGGCCAGACTGACCAAGAAAGTCTGCAGCGTTGTCGATAGCTTGATGCATCATTCTTGATTTCTGTATAACTTTCCCATAGACTCTAGTACTTCTTGTAGTACACCTGTGTTGGTGTGGGTGGGCAAAATGTACCTCCAACTCTCACCTGGAATTTTCTGTCTTTCAAAAAGTTACTGTTGAATTTAAGTGCTCCACCAGAAATTTTCTTGCTCATCGTTCCTCTTATTAGAGTAGCATGAGGTACTGCTGTTATAAGTCTCTTCACTCTTGTCATTCTTTCATAAGCGGTATTGCACCATACCCTGTAATTAAGCTTCTGCTGCTTATGGCCCACTCATATCTGCCAGAAGAGACAGCGCTTGAAAAATGTTTTCTTTGTGCTGCATGCACGATGTATTATGAGCATTTATGTGTCGACATTTATGCATCTGTAGAACCAGCTTTCTGACGGAGTGCTTGCAATGCCTGATCATGCTTATTTGTGCAGTGCTGTTGAACAATACATGTTGATGCAATGAATGTTTACACTCTCGAAGTACCAGAAAAGATGCTTGTTTTGCAATTGTGCCCTTTTCTTTCGATTTGTGTTAGATTTTGCATAGGTATGCCTCCTATGCAATAGTATTTTGGAAGTTTAGGGCTTCAATAAATGATGATGAACTAAATCTAAGTGCAAGAACTTTTTTACCTATGACTCCCATCGAAATGCGACTGCCATGGCTGGCAATTCAACCCCTCGCCTTGTGTTAGCAGCAAAATGCTACAGCCACAGTGGCAGGTGAATAAATTGAACAATTTTGTTGTCTACAGAGTTGTTTTTTCTTGCCTGTTTATGTAGGTAAAACTTGGAATAAGTTTGTCATTGCAAAAAAAAAAAAGCAGCTTGTGGTCCTTCATTGAATAACCCACATATTGTGTATAGTTGAAATGGAGAACTTTCTTTTAAAATTCCAGGGTGATAAGTCCTTGCAAGTAGCATGATATTTCATTACTTTAAAGGTAGTAATCACAGTGGATGTCGCAATATGCGTTTACACTCTCATATATGTGATCACAAACTTATTAGAAGCTGTTATTAGAAACATGTAAGGTATAAATTTTTCTGCACACTCGATCGCTGTGAACGTGCAAGAACCATTTGTACTTAAAAGATTCAAAGATTCACAGGAAGAGATTCAACTGGATGACTTCACTGCACAGTTTTGATTTACTTTTCTTTAACGTGTCGTCTTCTACTGCTTCATCTCAACAAGAACAGGCTGTTTGCCAGCTTTTCGCACTGTTGCACGAGTTTTACATGGCGGTGCAGGAGGGTACGTTGTCAGTGTGCCACTATAGCAGGCGAATAATTTACTTAATTTACTAACTGTAGAGTTAATTACCGTTCAAAGCAAATTCTAATACAAGTGCAGTAAGGATACAAAGTCCGCAACATATGCAGTGTTTATTGGTTTCTCTGCAAGAAAAAAAATTATCCAAAGAAGAGATGCAACTTAGCGTGCATGAAATATTCAAAAACAAATTAACGACGTTTTTTTATTCATGCCACGTAATGCTATCGTAGAAAATTCATTACGATTCTTCTTCATAAAGAAGACAATAAAGCTGACTATTTTCTTGTTGGCATCACGAGTGCTGACGTCTGGTCACTTCAGCCTACACGTTTGCTCTGTCAATTTTATTAAGCAGTTGAATTAAGATAACCTTTCAAGATGCATCGGGAAATTCACGCTTGAAAACCGACAAGAAAATGCAACTGAACGGTACCGCGTTCAGCGCAACGTTGAAACTTCGGGTATTTGCTGTCTTGTCATTTGACCTTGCCGACGTTGAAGTTATGTGCTCCGTACGAACGATTTTTGTATGCTACTCAACGAAAGAAAATTGCGACGACCCCAAAAGGCCATGTCGTCTCGCGGGAATTTAACAGCTCGGAGTATTGACAACTCGCGAAGGTGTACGAAGCAAACGTGAAAATGCACTTCATTTGCTGCGTAGCATGTCAACGAACGCACAGAAATGGGAGAATGGAATCTGCGGTACAAGTTTTTTATTCTCCCTTTGCGTATACGTACCGAATTCGGCAATCCATATCTCCGCGCAATGCACTTGTTGAACGAGACGCCATTTCCCAAAACAAACCGGCAAAATAGCTCTCCGCGCAATTTCGACTGAAAATCACAGCGATCACTGCGACGGTGCGCCGCAGTCGAAAATCGAGGGTACGGCACTGCGACTGCGATTTTCATCGCAAACGACTGAAATCGCACTTCCAGTGCGACGAAAATCGCATCATGTGAAACAGGCTAAACGCATGCGGCGAACGCTACGTGCTTTGCATTGTTCAAACGTACCTTATGATCTATCATGTGGTTTTGACACTTTTGTGCTTTTTATTTGTTGAAACGAATACTGGGGGTGTGTCTTGCAGGTGTAATTCCAGTGTAATTGCATGTGTAATTCGTGGAATGGTTGACTGCTCTGTCAACGGAGACGGGAAGAATCCCGGGATTCGAGTCATAAACAGCTTCGCTGTAAAATGAATGCTCGCAAGAACCACTTCAAAAATTTCGAGGACACTTAAGCACTTCTATGAGTAGCCAATGCCAAAGCATTATTGTCTACTTGAACGCCGCTGAGCTGTTCTTCGAGTTGCGTGCTGGGAGTGACGTGCAGCCCGGGCCTCAGCAAGCAGCAGCAGCCTGTGGTGCCAGCGCCGCATGCCGCCGACGCCCTGCGCGACAAGAGACCGAGGAAGCAGCAGCGGCCACCAAAGCCGGCAGGCGCGCGCAGCAGCTAAACCCAGTGGGGATGAGAGAGAGAGAGAGATACGGACCGCGCGCCGGCTTCGGAGAGCGAGACGGCACCACGCGCACGCGCGCGTCACGGGACGGCAACCAGTCTCGTTTCGCGGCGCCACGTCGCCGTATCCGCTCCGTCGAGGCACACTGGTGACGTGGCGTCGCGGCAATGCCCTGTCCCTTATGCAACACGTGGCGGGCTATTGCAGCAGCAGGTGTTCCGTTCTGCCCGCCCTGCTACGTCGAGGCGCGCTCGTGACATGGCGTCACAGCCAATGGGAATTTAGGTAGCGCTTCCCTGCTACAGACGTCGGCTTTTTCGCTCAATGGCTCATTTGATGCTTTCGCATAAGCACTCGTGAACGATGCTCGCAAACCACTTAAGTACAGTGAGTGACGTACAGTTTTTGTAGAAAATCGGCGCACCACTGGCCAAAGCTGCCTTCGAGACGTCTGCTGAGACACCTGTTCTAGAATCTTCAAACAATGAAGATCTCGAGTGTTTGGTACAAATATATAATGTGCCAGCTAATTTACCGATCGATACTGCCGTCAACTCCACATTACACTTACTTCTCCCGTGCAGTACCGTCGCCAAAGTTCTTGTTTCAGTTTTTGTCTGTTTTAAAGCTGCTATTACGCAGCTTTCTTTCCCGTCATACCCAACCACAAATGCCTATTTCTCACGTACCGTGTGGTTAAATAAACACAAACTCAAAACTCAAATGACACAAAAGCGAAGTGCACTCGCTCAAAGTGTCAATGAATTTGCCCCACTGACTGGGGCATAAGAAACATGCGTAAATGTCTGTACAACCCGAACCACGACGTGCAGGAGACGGTTGCCAACTGGAGCCATACACGTGCGGTTGGACCAGCGACGAGAACACCACGCTCGGCTGGCGGCAGCAGATGGGTAGGTTCATATTCCTACGCCGCCCCTGACAGTTGCACAAACTCAATGCGCACCTACATGCACGTATGCTGGCGGAAGCAGTGCGTCCTGAGGTTCTCGTGTTTTTCGCTTTCATGTAGAGCCTCAAGACGTTTGCTTCCTCATTCTTTTTCATTTCTGTCAAGTCCTGCTGAAATACAAAGTGAAAAACAAAATATATTCATTAGAATAAAACACAGCGTGAGTTAACATTAAAAGTTATTGAAGGCAAGATAGCCAAACATTTTCGGAATTAATTTACATACGGTGGCTTCTGGATCTGCACACAATGACAGCTCCTAAGCCTTTGCAAACGGAAATGTTGCAGCGCACAAATATATGAAAAAAAAATTCTTTGCCACACTGCTGTCATTTCATTCCAGACGTACTTTGCATGAAAAGACTGCAGTGCAGCGTCTGAAGCGCAGGGTCTAATTGCCCAAAAGTAGCACATTTCTGCCACACTTTGTATATAACTTGCCCATCAGGTCTGTACACTATAGCGCACGAGAAGTAGTGTTTGTTGATTGGTACTTCGTTTCTGCAAACACTATGATGTCGCACATAAAACTCTTGTCTGCAGGACACGCGCAGCTTTTCTCTTGAAAGTATTGACAGACAAACAAACGAATGCTTTTGAATGGGCGGCTATATAGAGACCTGCGAGATCCTTTTCTCCTCTGCTCGTTATCACGTGCTTACTTTCCTCATATCAGAATCTTGGCAACAGCACGTATATGGACTCTATGTTGTCATTTGTCACACACCGCTTTTTGAGTCAGGAAAATTGAAGATACTCAAAATGACTGCGAAAACATAGCGGTTCTTCCAATGCTTAAAGTTATCTATTTCGGTGTCGCTGCTCTATTTTAGACTAGAGCTTTTAGACTTACTCGCATCAAGTGGCGCGAACGCCACCTCAACGTATGACTAGTGCTGCAAGTTCAATACGACTTTCCAGCGGCGAACATCCAATAGCTTAGCGTTATGAGCATGTAACCATCATGACAAGGGCAATCTTTTTACCGGTAACTCCTCTAGTCGCTTGTTATTACAGTGCTATTGCACCACGCTGCGTACTTTTACACGCGACACAAACGTGACTGAATAAAATCATTTTTGACAATTAGTTCGTGCACCAGAGCAGGAGCAAGGAGGGGGGGGGGGAGCATGTGCATCCCGTCAGAGAAAATATTTTCGGGACAAAAATGAAGCGGGAGTGAGAGAAGGGAAGTAGGTGGGGACTGTCAGGTGAACAAGGGGAGAGGGCGATGCAGTTGCTGCGGATCTTCTTGGCCTTTTTCTTATTGTTTGTAAATGACATTTCGACGGAAGCTGAACATTCATTTCTCCTATATGCTGAAAACACAAAAGATTTAAGATTGTAAACGTTCAAATTTTATACTGTGTTCGACGCTTCGTTGTCTAGAGTCAATGAAACTGAAGACCGCGGTTTTGGTGTGCATTTTGGCAAAACGCCAAGCTTCTCTCCGCACGTTAAATATGTAAAAAAAAAATACGTGCCGCTCACGCTCTTGGAGTAGTGTGTCGAATATGAATGCCTTGCACTATAGTTACAGTATAGGCAGGTAGCGTATGCAGTAACTCTACCTCCCCTTGCCGTGCAACTTTTCTAAAGCTTAGTGCTAGCGTTTGTCTTCCGCCTCTAAAGTACGCCTCTGTAGCTTGGAGCAGAACGCACAAATGAAATTCTAACTTCATTGAGCGCTGAGCCGTTTCAAGTGTATCGCTTTGAAGTAAAGCCACACCTTCTTCCTCTTTAAGGCCCAGTTCATGGTACCATGCATACATCACCAAAATCTGTTTAACCATGTACAACTTCGCGTACTGCAAGGATCTATCAGGCAGCATTCGGCATTTTATATATACGCGGCCTTGTTCCAATAGTGGCTGCCTAACGACTCGACTTCAAAGGAAACAAGATGTATTCTGTTTATATCGAAATATTCCAGAGTTCGTTTCCGGTGTTCTGCAGTGGTGCAAATAATCATGTATGGTGAACAGGTTTCCACAATCTCCTAGATTTTTCTCTTGCCTATACATTTTTATCGTTATATCAATGCGCTTCCTTCACACATTTGCTGCTTATATATTCTAACATTTCTTGAATTGAACTGAATTGAACTCTGGGGTTTTACGTGCCAAAACCACGATTTGATTATGAGGCACGCTGTAGTAGGGGACACCGGATTCATTTTAATCACCAGGGAATCATTAACGTGCCCCCAATGCACGGGACACGGGCGTTTTTGCATTTCGCCCCCATCGAATTGCGGCCGCCACGGCCGGGATTTGAGCCCGCGACCTCGTGCTTAGCAGCGCAACACTACAGCCGCTAAGCCACTGCGGCGGGTCCTGTCATTTCTTATATTTTGCGCCGTAGCCTCCGTAGTCTTTCAGTGCAACGGTGCAAAGGCTTCAGAGCTGTTTCTGGGCATTATTAAAACAATTATTGATTGATTGATTGATTGATTGATTGATTGATTGATTGATTGATTGATTGATTGATTGATTGATTGATTGATTGATTGATTGATTGATTGATTGATTGATTGATTGATTGATTGATCCATCCATCCATCCATCCATCCATCGCCAGATGCCCATGTTTTCAGTGAATCTGTGTGTCTGTTCGACGCACCCGTGTCAGTAAAACTCCCGAGCGAGACCACGCAAGACATATTACAGTTTTGCCTGCGCAGATGCATGCGCCGTTGCGCTCAGTTCTCTCCAGAGCTCAGTTGAACCAGATCTTCTTCACCTGATTCTGTGCGTGTGCCCACTATATCGAGGAGCACGTCGACAATCGCACGCACCGCATCTCCCTCGGCTTCCGCTCTACGCCGCGCAGACGACGCCGGCGGCGCGTTCGTGCGCGCCGAGCAATGCCGCGCCTCCAGCTGCGGTTCGGTGGCGCGCATGTGGAGCCCCACGCTGCTACCGTCGCTGTCCGGAGGCGGCCGGGCGCTGCGCTTCGCCTACAAGCTGTTCGGCGACAACCGAGTCTACCTGCGGCTGCTGATGCGCCCCGCCGGACCGACACCGCACCTGTGGGAGGCGTGGGCCACCTGGAGGCACTCGTTCCCGACCGAGTGGACGGCCGCCGCGGTCGCCATCCCGCACTCCAACGGAAGCCCGTTCCGGGTCAGAACGACAGTGTTTCTCCGTCCTGGCAGTGTAATGCGATTTGAAGGCGATCGCAGAAACCTTGCTGCACTGCACCGAAGCACCCTCTAATGCTGCGTCCACATCAGGCCCAAATTATAAATCGGGATGCATGCGCCCGATCACACACATAACTTAAACGTCATTTTGTCACCTTCCACGCATACTCCCTCTATCACGACAGCTACGAAAGCGGTCCAGCATCGTATGCGAACGTGTTTATAAGAAAATTTTCCACACACACAGAGACAGTGAGAGTAAACTTTATTTGGAATCCAGGTAAACTTTATTTGGAATGCGGGTGATAATAAAGATGTCCCTCAGGGCCTTGCTGGGTGCGTTCCGCAGAGCAAGCTCTATGAGCTCAGTTCTTTGGTCATCAGTGCCGGTGGCTCGAGTAAGCCACACGGCGGAAGAACGTAGGGAGAATTGATGCAGGTATGGTACGGAGAGCACCGTCATGTGGTAAGCGTCGAAGCAGTTAAATAAGTACATATGAAATTCTGTAAGCAGTTTTTTTCTACCCATTTATGTTGTACCTATAGCGTCTATATGTGTCTTGAGATCACGCTCAAGGCACTATATTGACGAACAACGAACATCAAGCGAAGAGAAGGCGGCAAGGATGATAACACAAGATCGAGAGCTCACATATTATTTAATGTTCTAGCACAACAACCGCCATCTTTTGTGGCAAAAAGTAGGCAAAAACTTACTTTCTAAAACACCTGACACTTTTATTTCAGAACAGCCAAAGCATATAAATAGACGAACGGTTAAGAATATTCTATAAATTATTCTTCAATACACGAAATGTGATTTGTAAGACCGCGTAACTGGGCAGCTTATACATGAACAAAAGTTGAAAATTTATCAGAACTTGCGTGATCAAGACAGCGATAAAAAAAATAGGAGGCCGCTCAAGCTTCGCCATCTAAGGGGCACTGAAGGCAAATACTAACTTTAAATACCATTCCAGAAACCTCGCAAAGCTTGTTTCACGCCCAGAAAAGACTTAGTTTATGAGAAAATTGCATCTGAAGGGTCCGAATACCTTTTTGGGAATTCAAATCTCCCGTCATCTAAATGGGGGAATGGTGACGTTGCATGCGCCATCACCGCCCTTTGCTACCCTCGATGGGTAAAACGACGCCCGAAAGACGGCGGTACGTTTTCTTTTTTGCCTAAAACGCAAATGCGCGGCCTCGAAGAAACCGAGCCCAGACAGAGCGGTGGATTCGCCGCTGCAGCTGCTTTTTGGTCAAGTGGTGTGAACCGTTCGGGCATCCCGCGACATCACATGGACGTGGAAAACTCTGTTACTTGCAGTTTGTGCGAGTTCCACGATCCAGCAAGAACAGCGAGAGCTTGGGTTTATTTGCGTATATTAAAACTTTCTGCATGGCCGTGTAACGTTTTCGAGCACTTTCGGCACGTATACGACCTTGTTCTGCCAACTCTTCTTTGCTGAGGATCCCTTTTCGTCATTCTCAAGCTTCCGTTGCATGCCACCGCGATTTTCAATCAGCCACCGCAAGCTAAGTAAGGGAAAGCGGACCGATGGCAGACGCCGGCACCACCCTCTTCATCCGGTTATCGATTTTCAGTGCACTGGCTCGGCCCCATCGAATCCCTCTCCACTTGAGCGTGCTCCTCGCCTCTTATCAGCCAATTAGATAAGAGAAGCCGCTCAGTGTAAGCAATGTTATTCGTTTTTCAAGCAGACAAAAGTGACCTCCTATGAGCGAGGAGAGCGTTTGGTTGGTCTGTTCATGCAGACAACCGTGCGGGGTCACCGCCTGATGCTTGCGTCGGCGGTTACACAAATTTGACGTCAGCTGATTGGAAAAAAAAATGGAGTTTTACGTGCCAAAACCACCTTCTGATTATGAGGCACGCCGTAGCGGAGGACTCCGGAAATTTCGACCACCTGGGGTTCTTTAACGTGCACCTAAATCTAACTACACGGGTGTTTTCGCATTTCGCCCCCATCGAAATGCGGCCGCCGTGGCCGGGATTCGATACCGCGACATCGTGCTCAGCAGCCTAAGACCACAGCCACTGAGCAACCACGGCAGATCACAGTTGGTTGGAATAAAAACATATTGGAATAGTTTTACGTTATGCGCCCCAGAAGTCGGAAACAATTTTAAGGGAACAAAAGGCTTCCCGAATTTTGCGCTATTCATGCTCTCTGTTTTCATGAGAAAGATAACGTGTGAAACGTAATCTGTGAGTCGGAGGCTGATAATTTCTGTTTACTGTATCGATTTAAGGGTCATTTGAGTTAAGAGAATTTGGGTAACTTAGGACAACTTGGGTAATTGCGTTAAGTCATTCGAGTCTGGCGATTTCTTATTACTATATGAATTTACACGGCTACCTCTGCCCCTTTCCACAGAGCCAACAAGAATAAAGAAATATCCTTCAACAATACTCGCATGCGCAGCTCTACAGACAAGTGAACCACACACAAGAGTCCCCATGAGCGTTATTGTACAGTACATTTTAACGAAGAAGCGTTCCCCAAGTCTCCCATAAAATTTTTACCAAGTTCTGTGTAGTGTGACTTCTATCTCTGTGCAGTGTCGTCAGTTTGAATCGCAGCGCTCCTTAGCATACTGGAATCATGTCCCAAAAATCCTCAGAATCTGCCTGTAGCTTTTGTGTTCATAACTTTGGTTCTGAAATTGCGCAGCCGAGCACCTCTTTCTTTTCCTTTTTTGTTCGTTCTTTAAGCCAAGATTAACTCTGCGTATCAAGCGGCTTGAATCTCACATCGACGAGTATCTGCAACTGTGATCTTAAAATTTATTTTAAGACCACACCGTTCATTTCAATGAAGTCGCACATGCCACAAACGAAGTGTTCGTCCGTCAAAGGAAAATATAAACCAACGTTTCTGCCGCCATAGACCTAAGAGGCTTACTGTATGTTTTCTCCTTCTCTTCAGCTTGCTTTCGAAACAATGGTGGCCTTTCAGCGGGTATTCGTTGCTGTAAAGGGCATAACTTACACAGGTAAGCATCAAAACAATTCAGAGCTAAGCTGAAATAAAATCGATCAATTCGCACTATCCTATAACGCCGCATTGTATTTCAGGTGCTGGCGACTTGCCTATGACAACGCCTGCTGGCGTGACAGCCGTTCCCACTCAATCAACATTGCCCGCAACAACCGTTTCGGTGTTTGTACCCCCAGTTTTCCCTACAGAACAGCAAACGATATTGACATCTCCGCCTACATCACCAGCTACGACTGCAACCAAACAAGTAACATGGCCTGTCACACAGTCGTCATATCCATCTAGCATTCCACTGACAGACGCAACCGCAACAAAACCAACACAGTACCCGAGCGCTACTACCATTAAAATATCATCGCTGCCAGCTACGACCAGTGAAACTCCTATAACTAAAGATACTGCAAAGCCCTCAACTATTTTAACCCCAATAAGCGATGATACAACGGCTGAAATTACCAGCACCACTCCTGCTGCGACACCCACTATGACGCTAACCACAGAAGTCCCATCAACATCCAGAGTTAGCGTTACCACACAGCTTACTACCACAGGGAGCGAGGAGCGCAGCACTGCAGACAGCACGCCCATGCCTACAGTGACAACTACTACTGAGCAATCCACATTGGTCACCTTTCCCATCGTAACTACGGAGACGACGACTCAGAAGCGTAGTACCATGGCTACATCAACACCTGAAGTTGCACCAATGACTACAAGGCACTCAACTGTTGCAACAACGACAATGTCGACCACAGAAAATGTCAAAAGCACACCTGCTATAACAGCATCAACAGTGCTGACAACAGCCAAAGTTGCATCGACATCCACAACTACCCTTAGCCCAATTACAACAGCAGCGGCGAGCAATATGCCGAGCACAACAGACAGCAAACCTGAAACTACAACATCTACAGTGCTGCCAATCGAAGACACATCAACAACAACTACTCTCAGCACAATGACAACAGCAACAGCGAGCGAGACGCCGAGCACAACAGACAGCACACCTGCCATCACAACATCTACAACGCTGACGACAACCGAAGATGCATCAACAACCGCAAGTACTCTAAGCACAATGACAACAGCAACAGCGAGCAATATGCCGACCACCTTCGACAGTACATCTGCCACGTCAATATCTACAATACTGACAACAACCGAAGATGCATCATCAACCACAACTATCATCAGCACAATCACAACAGCAAGTGATACACCGAGCACCCCAGACAGCACACCTGCCCCAACAAGATCTACAGTGCTAACGACAAACGAAGATGAATCAACAACCGCAAGTACTCTAAGCACAATGACAACAGCAACAGCGAGCGTGACACCGACCACCAGTGACAGCACATCTGCGACAGTAACATCTAAAGTGCTGACAAAAACATATGCATCAACAATCCCAACTATCATCAGTACAAAGACAACAGCAACATCGAGCGTGACGCCTAGTACCACAGACAGCACACCTGCCACAACAGCATCTACAGTGCTGACGACAAACGAAGATGCGTCAACAACCGCAACTATCCTCAGTACAACAGCAAGAGCGAGCGAGACACTGAGCACCACCGACAGCACACCTGCCCCAACAGCATCTACAGTGCTGACAACTGAAGACGTGTCAACAACCGCAACTTCCTTCAGTACAATGACTACAACAGCAGCGAGCGAGACGCCGAGCACAACAGACAGCACACCCGCCGCAACAACATCTACAGTGCTAACGACAACCGAAGACGCGTCAACAACCGCAACCATCCTCAGTACAACAGCAAGAGCGAGCGAGACGCTGAGCACAACAGACAGCACACCTGCCACAACAACATCTACAGTGCTGACAACCGCAGACGCGTCAACAACCACAACTACCTTGAGTGCAATGACAACAGCAGCAGCGAGCGAGACGCCGAGCACAACAGACAGCACACCTGCCACAACAACATCTACAGTGCTAACGACAACCGAAGATACATCAACAACCGCAAGTACTCTAAGTACAATGACAACAACAACAGCGAGCGTGACACCGACCACCAGTGACAGCACATCTGCTACGATAACATCTACAGTGCTGACAAAAACATATGCATCAACAGCCCCAACTATCATCAGCACACAGGCCGCAGCAAGCTCGAGTGTGACGCCGACCACCACAGACAGCACACCTGCCACAACAGCACCTACAGTGCTGACGACAATCGAAGACGCGTCAACAACCGCAACCTTCCTCACTACAACAGCAAGACCGAGCGAGAAGCTGAGCTCCACCGACAGCACACCTGTCCCAACAGCATCTACAGTGCAGACAAGCGAAGAGGCGTCAACAACCGCAACCATCCTCAGTACAACAGCAAGAGCGAGCGAGACACTGAGCACCACCGACAGCACACCTGCCCCAACAGCATCGACAGTGCTGACAACCGAAAACGTGTCAACAACCGCAACTTCCTTCAGTACAATAACAACAACAGCAGCGAGCGAGACGCCGAGCACAACAGACAGCACACCCGCCACAACAACATCTACAGTGCTAACGACAACCGAAGATGCATCAACAAGCACAAGTACTCTAAGCACAATGACAACAGCAACAGCAAGCGTGACGCCGACCACCAGCTACAGTACATCTGCCACAATAACATCGACAGTGCTGACAACAACAGAAGATGCATCAATAACCCCAAGTATCATCAGTACAAAGACAGCAGCAAGATCGAGCGTGACGCCGAGCACGGCAGACAGCACACCTGCCACAACAGCATCTACAGTGCTGACGACAACCGAAGACGCGTCAACAACCGCAACCATCCTCAGTACAACAGCAAGAGCGAGTGAGACACTGAGCATCACCGACAGCACACCTGCCCCAACAGCATCTACAATGCTGACAACCGAAGACGTGTCAACAACCGCAACTACCTTCAGTACAATGACAACAACAGCAGCGAGCGAGACGCCGAGCACAACAGACAGCACACCTGCCACTACAAAATCTACAGTGCTAATGACAACCGAAGATGCATCAACATGCACAAGTACTCTAAACACAATGACAACAGCAACAGCGAGCGTGACGCCGACCACCAGCGAGAGTACATCTGCCACAATAACATCTACAGTGCTCGCAACAACAGAAGATGCATCAATAACCCCAAGTATCATCAGTACAAAGACAACAGCAACATCCAGCGTGACGCCGAGCACCACAGACAGCACACCTACCACAACAGCATTTACAGTGCTGACGACAACGGAAGATGTCTCAACATCAACAACCGCAAGTACCCTGAGCACAATGACAACAGCAACAGCGAGGGAGACGCCGTCCACCACCGACAGCACACCTGACACAACATCTACAGTACTGACAACAAGCGAAGATGCATCAACAACCACAAGTAACCTCATTACAATGACAACAGCAATAGCGAGCGAGCCGCCGAGTACAACGTACAGCATACCTGCCACAACGTCTACAGTACTTACGACAACCGAAGACCTATCAACAACCACAACTACCCTGAGCACTATGACAACAGAAAGAGCGAGCAATACACCAAGCACGAGAGAAAGTACGATCACATCCTCCACTACCCCCGTTGCCACTACAGAGACAAATGAAAGCCCTGGCGCAACTGTCTCAACAACTAGATTTACAAATAAACAGACTACAAGCGCTTCGACTTCTGTAGCTACAACGACCGAATCAACAGCATCAGAAAATGCGAGTAGCACATCCGCTACATCATCTAAGGTGCTGGAAACCACCGAAGACACAACAACATCCAAAGTCGTCCTTAGCACACTGGGAGCTGAAACAACGAGTCAGACGCCGTGCACCACAGTAAGCACAATCACTCCTGCAGCCACCACAGCTACTGCAACGTCCATGCCTTTTACCCCTTCAATCCTAACTACAGAGGAGGCTACTGAAGTCCCTAGCACCGCTTTCACAATTGCTTCTGAATTTACAATGGAAGAGACCACAGTCCCTTTGACTGATTTTACTACGACAACCGATGCTCCGTCTACTGAGCACACCAGCAGCATGCCCGCTACAGTAATATCTAAAGTGCTGACGAGCACCGAAGCCACATCGACAATTCCACATACTATAAGTACACTCTCAACTACAGCAACGAGTGCCACGCCTAGCATCGAGGCCAGCACAACTACTCCCACAGTGTCTACCTCCTCTACTCAAACACCCACATCATTCGACTTTATTACAGCAGTTACAGTGCTTAGGGCTACAGCTATCACGAGCCCTCCAACTCCTGCAGTTACCAGCCCAATAATTCATACTACAACCGAAAACACAGAGACCACAAGCACCACAATTTCTCCTGTAATTCATGCATTTACAGAACCCCTAACGGTTTTCGGTCCTACAGCTGAAAGCCGAAACACTGCAACTGTCAAAACGGCTGACGCAACGCCTATACCCCTGCCATTTTCAAATACAACGGGAGCTTGGTTTTCAACAACACAGAATGATTTGGTGACGACCAGTCCGGTGAAAGTGTCACAAACAATCGTTCCGTTTACTCGTCCGAATATAGAATCATGGCCTAAATACTTTACGCCGTCAGCGGCAAAATTTACAATTTTAGACATAACTTCTCTAAATGATCCAGTTAAAACTACAATACGGCTAATAAGCAACGCCACAGGCTTGAGTGGCACAACTTTGCCAGGTACAGCACCCAATGGCGCTGATTCGAACAACTTTGCTACGCTTTTTCCTCCACCATATCGAACTAATACGCCAACGACCACGCGCGCTTGGCCACCGCAGCGTTCGCCCGAGCTGAAAACATACCCTCCCTACACTAGACCGCAGCTCCCACCGTTACAACTAGACTCGGTCCAGCCAATCACAACTCGGCCACCTCTACATTTTACCTCTTATCCAACGCGTAAAGAAGGCGCTGATCTCCCTCTCTATGTCACGCCAGAACTGCCTCCACTCAATGACGCAGCGTCAGCAACTCACAGCATACAAAGTGTAAATGCCACACCTTTGCCGAAACCAGCTGCGACAACAGGTGACTATCGGCCTCCTTACTTGAGACCAGAAATGCGCACGCAGGTGCCACTACCAGTCATGTCCTCGCCAACTTCCGTGTACTGGACTAACCTGGCACCACAAACGCGAACATCGGTTTCGTTCATCTTGCCCAGTTTCACAAGAGCGCCAACAATACCAGGACCTTATCCAGTTCCTTTCCGCAATCCTCCCTATCTCCGACCAAGAGAACCCATGCTGAGAGAGCTAGGAACGCCTGGAAACATACCATCGTACAGTAATGCACCTAGGATACAATCTACAGCGCCAGGTACTTTCAGGCCAAGCCAACAAAACAACCACCCTTACATTGAGCCAAAGCCGCCAACATTTCCCGACAGGATAATTAGTGCTGCGGACCCCTGGCTCACCGATAAACGACGAATCTCGGACCCTAGGTCAGCGGACCAGTCTTACACGCCGCCAAGGCTACCGGCGCCAGAAAGCACTGTTTCAAAACCATTAAAGCCATACCCAACAGCTCAGCCCTTATACAACCCACTGGGAACAATTTCAGAGCCACAGCATCTGCCTGGCGATGTCCCTCCATACAGAAGACCCTTGCAACCAAATGTCGACGAACACTGGTCCACCCCAGCTGAGCTCCCAAGATACACCACGCCGAAATGGCGAACAGAAGGACCAGCTTTTCGCACACCAACATGGAAAGACGGTCGCCCATACGTAAGACCGCAATCCTCGGCGACTGGTGGGACTCCTCGTACAATATACGTAACACCACGCCAGGAAACTGATAACCCCAGAGTAAGCCCCAGCCACAGCACGCCGCAGCATCCACCATACAGCCCACCAAGCACATCAGCGAGGTTGCCTTGGCTCTTGGAACCGGACCTGACGACTCAATCGGACAATGTCTACATTCGACCATCTGCACCGGCGCTCAACATCCCAGACAATGGTAAGCACAGTGATGCAAAGTGCCTTGGACATGCATAATTAATTTGTTGCAAACCTACTGCTTTCATGAGGTGAGCAGTATGTATGGAGAGTGAAGTTTATCTTGAGTTACTTGACCTTTTATATAGCAGAAAACAATCTGGAGCAGTAATAAAAGAGAAAATTATAATTTGAAGCAGCTTTTAAGCACCACAAAAGTAATTCTGTAACGTTAGACACAGTTATTTATAAGTTTTACCGCTACCAAATGCGTTGCGTTTACTGCACATCAATTTATACAGATAGTCTTCGTTCTAGGGTTTGTGAGGCTTCTAAGGCCACTGCCGCTCGACGCAAAGCAAGGTGCGGCCAGCTATACGTGGCGCCGCGGACAATAGGCGGGCGCGTCTCAGCCGAGTTTACAGTTCCGACCGGTTTTCTTGGTGAGGGCGCCACTGCTCGGGGATGCTTTCGCGACTTCGCGCCGGGGCTAAGCGGGCGTTGGTTCTCGCGTCAGAACGTGTTTGCCTCGTGCTCTATGCATTTATCTCGTGCTTTTTCGCGTGCGTGTGTTTGAGCAAGTTTGCCTGTGCGTGCTGTGCTTTGTTAAGGCTCTTCGGTGTGCGTGTGCCGTAGCCAGCCTCGTTCATGTGGCGCGATGCCGCGCAACTGTTGTGTGCCACTCTGCGACATAAATGCCAAAAAGGACCCGACTGTTAAATATCACGAGTTCCCCTGCGGCTTGGAGCGTCGAGAAGCGTGACTAAAAAATATCTCTCGCCAAGGTGTGTCGGGAAAAGGAAGCAAGCGGGAACCGAGCGACAGGTCTCTGGTACGTTCCCTGCACTTTACAGAAAGTGACTATAAAAAGAACACGAAACTTAGGCTCCTGCTTCCGAATGCGGTACCGACCGTGTTTTGCAAATATCCACAGTACCTGAAGAAAGAGAATGTGCAGCCCAAAAAACGCCATCGAAGAAACTTTACTGATCACACAGCAGTTGAGGCAAGCGATAATTGCGGCAGCCCAGGAGAAAGCCCCAACATCGAAAGTGCCTCGCAGTTTCTCAGCGACGAGGCGAGAGCTCTAGTTCCAGAGACTGCCTTAGAATCATGCTCTGAACGTAGTTTTTTCTTCCTTGCTTATGAGAATGCAATAAAAGTATGAAGCTGCCGGCTGAAACATTGTTGCACTTTTCTTGGCTGCAGCTGCACTTGTAAACTTCCGACAACTTCACCTGTATGGAATTGTTTGTTTCAATTAATGACTTAAATGTGGACATCCAAGCATATAGCCACAATATTGTTTTACGGGTCCTGAGGTGATTTTGATGCCAAGCGGGATGGGGAGGGGGGAGGCGCTGTTAGGCGATTCATACTTGTCAGGAACACTGGCAAGAGACAGGAAATGTTAAACTTCGTTAAAAGGGGCGCACTCCTTAGATAACCTCTAGCATCACTCAATATGCTTCGTTTTCATGAGAAACAATCTACTGATGATTATTTGCAATGACAAGCGTTTTTATTTCATCTAAGTTAGTTTGCATTACTTGGGAAACTCGGTACAAGTTCTCCCTATGTAATGTTTTTACTTTGTGTACGTGTTCATGAGAAGTGAATAAAAGTACTGATAGATTGCTTCAAGCCGAACCTCTCGATGGAAGTGCATCAGCCGGTCGTGCATCGTACGGGCAACCGTCACGGATAGCGTTAAGGCGTATTCTAGAACAGATTTCCACCCCTGTAACAATTTGTCGGCGTTTGTGGCGTAATCAGCACTTCCAATGACGACTTAAAACATTTGATCTGCAATTTCTAAGTATAAAACGCATTATTTACGCCTTGACTGGAGTGGAGATCGCGCGTGCCGACGCAGCTGTGGAGGCGCTCTCTATCAGCAGTCATGCCCGAGCAGTGGCGCCGCAGCGGGCGCACGGAGAGCTAGGCCCGAGACGCCATTCAGGCGCGACGCAGCGGGCCGCACCTTCTGCTTTTGGATCGAGCGGCCGTGCTAAGGCAGTCGTCGAAACTGTTTTTCTTTTATAGCGTTAATGTTAGGAGTGACAAAGTGGGAAAAAAGCGCATGTTAAATGCGGGAACCGGTCAATATATATAGGGAGCGCAGTCTTCTACCGAACGTCTTCGTCGTCACCATCGTGGCTCGAAGCAGATGGGGACGCGGCATAGGCCTCCCGGCCTATGCGCGGCGAATAGTAGTCGCTACACAAATTCAGGTTGTCCATGTCACTCGGAACGGCTTCATGCGCAGCACGTGGAAAGTTTCAGGCACATTCAGGCGCTTTGATGAAGATGGGGTGTCAGGAGCGACTTCGTAGCTGACGTCACTAAGGCGGCGCAGAACTTTTATACAGTCCAAAGTATCGCCGTAGAAGTTCCTCAGAGAGGCCTCGGCGTCGAATAGGTGTCCATACCCAAACTCTTTCGCCGGGTTCATAAACGACAGAGCTATTGTTGAGGTTATACCCGTGGGCGTCACGGTCTTGCATGCTGGTTATTCGGACACGCGCGACCCGCCGCGGTGGTTTAGCGAATATATGGTGTTGCACTGCTAGGCACGAGGTCGCGGGACCAAATCCCGGCCGTGGCGGCCGCATTTAGATGGGGCTAAATGCAAGAAATGCCCGTGTCTAATTAATGCTGAGTGTCCTACCACGGCGTGCCTCATAATCAAATCGTGGTTTCCTCAAACCCGAGAATTCAATTCGGACGCGCACAAGACGTGTGGCTTCCTGGGCGCGCTCTGCGACATCGGCAGCGTGAGCCTCTGTATCGCTGCAATCATGGGGCAGCATATAGCGCCAAGCATCGTCCTTACTTCTCGACCATGGAGCAGACCGAAAGGCGTCATTCTTGTAGTTGTCTGGCCTACCGTATTATAAGCAAATGTGACATATGGCAGATTTTTTCCCAAATTCTTGTGCTCCACGCCGACGTACACACAGAACATCTCAGCGAGTGTCTTGTTGAGTCGTTCTGTAAGCCCATTCGTTTGAAGATGGTATGTTGTAGTCCTTGGGCCGTGCCACTGAGCGTGAGCACACTTCCCAAAAGCTATGCTGTAAAAGAGGTTCATCTGTCTGTTATGACGACAGATGGAGCACCATGTCTTAGGACGATGTTCTCAATAAAAAATTGTGCCGCCTCAGATGCCTGCCACTCGAAAGTGTCTTGGTTTCCGTGTATCTGGCTAAGTAGTCTATCGCAACTATGAGCCATTTATTTCCGCTGGCAGATGTCGGAAATGGGCCCAGATGGTCCATACCAATTTGGGGAAACGGCGACTCCGGCACTGCAACAGGGTGTAAGAGCCCGGCGGGTTTAGTGGGCGGTACTTTGCGTCGCTGACAGTCAAGGCAAGCTCTGACGTAATGCTTCATCTCTGCTGCAAGCCTTGACCAGTAGTATATGTTTCTAATGTCTGTGTGTAGCCTATAGGCGGCCCGATTTCCTTGCGGAGAGTACTTGGGTTGACTAACAGGCAGCTGTTCCTTGTCGAAGAATAGTTTTTGCCGAGGATTCCGTTGCGCAAGCAGAACGACGATACCGTATTTCCTAGAATATAACGTGACCACAATTGCAACGCGTGGGTCAACATTTCAGTCCGCGAAATAAAAATAAATAAAACCGCGAATGTAACGCGACATGAACGGAAAGAGGAACGGCACCTTTATTCAAAGAATCAATTCGGAAACGAGTTATCTTCACTTATCATCGTCATCTCAAAAGGAGACGGAGCTTTCCTTGGGTGATATGCTCGGGCTATCACTTTGGCAGATAGTTCTACTTTCGTAAAATTTCGCGTGACTCGGCACCGAAAGCGTCCCCGACAAGTGTTTCTGGCGCTGTGCTATGCTCGATATCAATGCGAAGAGCGCCCTCGGCCGTATACTTCGAGGGGTTCGGCGCCGAAACGAGCCAAGTCTCGTGAAAGCGAAATTATTTCCGAAAGTGATCGCCCGAGAATCAAGTCATCCGTGCCGTCGAGCTCGTTTCAGATTAAGTACTTACACTACCGCGACAATATCAGGCCGCTACGAGGCCCTTACGACCGGCCCCGTATTTACAAAGGGCCCCCCATTGGTGCCACCATCCGAGATTCGTCAACTCATTGACGTCGAGCCGCCGAGCCGTGCCCAGCACCTCGGCCATCAAAATTACTCGTCTTTCGAAGCGGCCGTCATACCGAACGCTCTGCGTCGCCATAACGTTTCGAAAAGAATGTAGTCGAGGCGTTAAAGGCAGCAGGGTAATGAATCAGCGTAAATGTAACTATAGTCACAAGCACAGCGAAAATGGCGTCGATTCCAACCACGGTGTGCGAACTACTCTAGTGCGAACGACGGCGCCTCGCCGTGCTGAGGGCGTGTAGACAACTTGCGTGTGCTTCTGCCATCCTCCGACTGACGAACGCGAATATGCGCGAACGATGATGTGATGTCGATGAGGCTTCACCCTTCAGAACGAGCTGGCGGCACGAGACATTCATTTGAGGGATCGCCAGACAATTATGCGCAGGCGATCCCTCAAAGAGCGGGAACGAGAGCGAAAATCTGGAGGCTTTTGCTTCTTGAAGAAAGGACCATAATATGACTCTGCCAAGGCACTACAGAGGAGGTTTCTTAGCGCGTGTTGTAGGCGTTTGTGCCTGGGCGTGCCGGCATTGCGGAGAAATCGGGTCGAGCTGGCGCTCGGACGCTGGCTGCCGGCGCGGTAAAATAGGTGAAGCAGCGGGCACTGACGCCCGATTCGGCGACCGCTGTGTCGGACAGACTGTCTCGCACCTGCGGCGCTCGTGCTAAGTCAGCTGAGCGCAAATGGCTGAAAGGCCGTCGGTGACGATGACTGACTCAGCACCAGCGCCGCCGGCGCGAGAATGTTTGTCCGACGTACCTTCAGAAGCAAAGTTCTGACTGGTGTTGCAGAAGTCGCGGGGCGCGGTACTGCTGAACTTAGTGTTACAAGTTGGCGGCTGGACGTAATTATATTTATTCAGTCATGTTTTTTTTTTACTAATTTTAGCAACGTGTCATTATTTCGCGATATTGGCGGCACCTCCAGGGCACGAAAGCGGCAAAGGGAACACCAAAGCTAGAACCCAAACTGGTCCGTGGGCTGGGTCTCGCCGAGGCCTGCACGTACGAGGAGAGTATAAGATCGGCTGTCCGCGATAGCGGACAGCCAATTTTGTTTGCCGACACCCATTGGCACGCTTCGGCCTCCGCGATCGCAACCCACGGGCCGCACTGCTTCCAGCTTTGATCCCCCCGATACCCCTTGGGTGCCCTGGAGATCCTGCGCCGCCTGCTTTATTATAACCTCAGGTGCTCTCCTGAGGCCTCCATTTGCCGGGTACATGTGCCCTCCAGGAGCAGTGCTTGTAAACAATGCAATCTATTGTCGCGACTAAAAAAGCCACCCGCGACTTATACAACACCAGTAAGAACCTTGCCCCTTCACAGACAGCGATCACCAAATGGGGCGTCCGAGTCCACTGCCTCACCGCGCGGGCAGCCAGCGGCGGAGCGTAACGACCGCACTCCGTAATGCCGGCGTGTCTAGGGAACAAACGCATACATCACGCGTTTAAAAACCTCCTCCGCAGTGCCTAGGCAGTCATTTATATTCAAGGAGCAAAAGCCCCCAGATTTTCTCTCTCACGCCCGCTCGTCTGCGCCCAAACGGCTGGCGATCCCTCAAATGAACGTCTCGTGCCGCCAGCTCGTTCTAAAGGGTGAAGCCTCATCGACATCACATCATCGTTCGCGTTCGTCGCACGCAGTTGTGATTGTGTGCTTTGCGCTGGTATACGTGTGTTTCTTGTGCACGGTTTCTTGAAGTATGAATTGTGTTGTGAATCTGTTCACCCATTTATTTCCCACCATGACAATAGAAACAAGCGCAAAGGAGACCGAACAAAACAAGCGCGAGCGGCGGGAGCAGACCCACCGCTCGTTTCCGGCGGGCGCGCATACACCAGTTTCCCGCTGAAGTTTCCACTGATGTATCAGTTTCCCACTGAAGGGGCCCCTCTCAGTGGTCTCCGCCTATCGTGGCTCGCGTCTTCCATCTTGGGCTCCGCTTTCGCTCTTTCATCTTTCGCTGTGCCTGTTCGCTTATGGATGAATGGATGGATGGGTGGATGGATGTTATGAGCGTCCCCTTGGGAATGGGGCGGTGGGTTGCGCCACCAAGCTCTTGCTATTATACTGCCTGTCCTACCTAGGATGAAAAAGAAAAAAGTAAAAAAAATACAATGAACTACCACAACAAATTTTCTGATCCCCTATTGCGAACTTTGTTTTTGTACGTCTCCGTTTTTCTTTTTCGTTTCCTTACTTTTCTTCCACCAACCTTCAATCACCTCTTACTAATCTATATTGCGGACATATTTACTTTCCCCCTGCTCTCGCTGAACCGAAGTGCTTCAAGGATGCCAAAAGTGCCTAAATCGGCCGCTGGGCAGATATCTTCACATCCTAATAAAACATGCTGCATCGTTTCCCTAGCTTTACCGCAGCAAACACATGCTTCTGCTTCATTCTTATATCTCGCTTCATAGCGCGTGTTCTAAGGCATCCTGATCTCGCTTCGAAAAGTAATGAGCTTCCCTTTGAGTTATCATAAATTGTTTCTTTCCTGATTTCGTTTGTTACTCTTAAGTTACTCATGGCAGGTTTCTTTTCCATTGCCGCCACCCATGAGATTATTTCAACCTCTCTGACTTTCCGCTTCACGTGCTTTGTTGCTGTGTTGCTCACCCTACAGGCCGCATATTTGCTGGTAAGCTTCCTAGTTCTTTTCCTACTCTGTGAATCATTTTTTTTTTCCTGTAGAGATACCTCAACACTCTCCCAGTCCATTTACTTTTCCCATATTCCTCAGTCGTAGGCCGCAGTCGTAGGCCGAACCAAGACCGCACGTTTCAGCTTCGCTGCTTAACTATGTGTGCGGAAGAAATTTTTTTTTGTTGTTATTGCCGAGTTTGACGAAGCAAACAGAGTACAATTGTTAAAAAACGAGTAAATCTATATTTGTCGGCACAACCGGATTAAAAAAAATTTCAATACAACCACGTCATCAATCACTGTATTCCAATCAGGCGGTTCATGCAGCGCCATATGCGCGTCTGTACTGCACAACACTTTCTATGAAATGTTCACGCACTATAGTTGGTGTTGGCACGATAAGTATATGTGCGTTTGTGACCTAATGATATCAGGCTAACTTGCTGATGTCATTAGATCACAAACACTCGTGTACTTCTCTCGTGCTAACACCAACTAGCTCGTTCAGATGGTTCCTACGTGCTGTTTATTATGATGGTTTACAACGCAATGGGCACATGCCCACAACAGGGGATTGGCGAAGAGGCCGATGGTAGATGCAGATCCTTGTGATCTACGGTAGATGCCGTGCCACCAACTAGCTCTTTGAGATGATCGCCGCGTGTTGATGATGATTACGATTGCCACACTACGGAACATGCCCACAACGAGGATCGGGCACGAAGCCCATCCGCATGTTGATGGTGATATTTTCCATACAATGGCGCATACCCACAACGGGCGATTGGCAAGGTGGTCAGTACACTTAAAAGAAATAAGATGATGAAATATAAGCCAATATAATGTTTGCCACATTGCGTAGCACAGGTGAGCGAGAGCGCATGCGCGCGCCGGTTTCCTTTACATCGACAACAGAGGAACGAAAAGGGCACATTTATAGCATTTTAGTAACCGCTTCATGAAAGCTTCACTTAATTCACATAATTCCAACACGTGCGTTGGATCTGCATGTTATTTTATTGCGATGGCAATTATGTGGTCACTCCAGGTACATTTCTGACGTCGGCGTCACCGTGAGGTTCCGTATAAAGTCCAACGGCGATAAAATCGTCGCCGCGCGCTGTATGCTGTATATGCGAATGAAAGCGTGCGAGGGAGAGCCGGCGATCGCGGCTCGATCTCGCGCACGAAATGAGGAAAGCAGAGGAAGCGCGCCGTCTTCCGTCGCGCGCAAAGATCCGGCGGGAGGGTAAGGAGGGAGGTCGCGTTCTACTCCGGGCCGCTGTATCTTGAAATGCATCTGCGACGGGGACGGAGTCCGCTGCGCGCTATGTTTTCACTGCTTAGTTCGATTTGATGCGAGAGCAGCACGAAGGTCAATTCGCTCGCTGCTGCTGCCGCCCTTCCTCACTCCAGCGTTTTAACAGCGAGTTTCCGCGATCATCGAGTGAGATGTGCTCATGTTGGATTGTTCGCGCGTGACACCATGCTTGTTAATTTCATTCGTATGTATAAGTTTACAAGCTTATACGGCCGATAAAGCTACTATACTTCGTATAGATAGCTGCCGATGCTTCGCCTTTCCGGCGAAACTGCGGCTTTTTTATTATTGTCAAGTCTATACGGGGCAACTGACTTGCCTTGCTTTTCTGCTAACCGACGTGTTTGTTTCGATGCAGCTGTCTCACACACATCTACATGCCGTTTTGATAAAGTAACTGCGTGTCGCAGGCACTATGCACTGTTACTACTCTGACTATATATACCTATAGTGACCGCTGGTCAATACCTATACCTATAGTTATACCTGGTCAATATTTTGACAAGAATTTATAAAGTGTTGATAACTTTTATTGCATTTTGCTCCTGCAGGAAAGGTGTAATAGCGTTAACAACATAAGAACCAATGATGTTGCCAAACGTACACCGTTGTAAATAAGAACAAACTTCGCGCGAGGGTTCCACCATGCAATGTGTAAATAAATTAATAAATCGCCCCCTCCATTTCTTTAGCGCGGTGTAAGAGTGCGAGTCGAGACACATAGAAACGCCCTTATGAGTGTAATTAATTAACCTAGACGCATTCTACATTACACATGAAACAACTTTCATGCGCTGTGTAATTTGAGGCATTTGAGGCCGCGCGATGCCTGCGCTATAATAAAGGCTAAAATGTGCCCCATGTGTTCGCCGCTTTGAGAGACAACCCTGTGGGACGCAGCTGTGACTCTGCTGATACAGCACCGCGTAAAGTAGACACGCCGAGAACGCGCCGCAAATGCGACGCAAAGAGCTTCACAGTGTGGCTGCGGCCTTAGAACTTGGTTCGTTTATAGGATCAAGAAGATTGATGAAATAAGGAATTGATCACTGCTCTGTTTTCTTTACAGATATAGACAGCTTCACAATGAGTAAGTACAGAAACGCCATCCCGGTGCGTTTCACGAGCCACACGCGCGACATTGCGCGTAATAAATCACTGCACCAAACATTTCAGCTGTCGATCCGAACAGTTGCACATCCGAACGTAAGTATACACAGCTTGAAAGCGTCCCATATGTATACACCGAAGCGCACGTCGTTCTTGCATGCTTTATTTCCCCGCAGGATGCGAAGGGTCGCACGCCACACTCAACACGGGACTGGGCGAGTACGACGAGAGCGGCGCGTGGACGCCAATGAAGTAGCCAGAGGGAGCAACGCTTGAATCTTATTTACATCCCCTGGGTGCGGACGATGGTGTAAAAAATGCGAGTAGAATTAAAGGTTAAGAATAAATTGTCAACATTATAGAGCGTTGTTGCTGTCGTGTTTCCTGCTTGGTTTGTTGTTCATACTTTTGCCAACCAAACATTCAAGCTATGTTGTGCGGTTACTCGAAGTCCGCGCAACATCGCAATGAGAACATACCAGCGCTTGGCAGACTTGAGGCCAGTGAAGGAGCGAGATTGTGCAGGCATAGCAAACGAAGGCACACTGGTCAAGATCAGATACTGGAATGGATTTGAATATTAAATTGAGCTGCTATTCAAGATGTCTCCCAATAAAAATAATATATATATATATATATATATATATATATATATATATAGGGGATTCTTGTAAAGTGATTTGGATGGGTAAGTTAGCGGCAGATTTTTGTCTAATTAGGAGGAGCGCGGACTTAGAGGGGGAACACCCGAGTCCAATAGATGATACGTGAGCGGAGATGGTGTCGGCTGCTAATTGTAGCGTTTCCTCGATTTTCCCGTCAGAGCCATGAGTGGTCCATGTGGTAATATCATCAGCGTACAGAATAGGTTTTAGGTGCGGGATGAGATTGAGCTTCTGGGCTAAGGGGATGAGAGCAATGTTAAATAGAAGTGGGAAAAAGACTGCGCCTTGAGGTGTCCCAAAATCGCCGACTGTATAAGGGGGTGTGCTGAGCTGATCAATGTGTAAGGAGGCAGTGCGGCCAGAGAGGAACTCGCGAACGTAGTTGTAGGTTTTAGGGCCTACCTGTGGTGCCTGCAGTTCCCGTAAGATAGCAGCGTGTCGAATTCTGTCAATTGCCTTACTGAGGTCAACTGTCAGGATAGCTTTAGTGAGATGGGGGATGGTATCATCAAGCACATTGTGCGTAATTTGAAGTAGGGCATCCTGCGCAGATGCGCACGAAAGCCCACCATATTGGGGGGGGGGGGGGGCAGAGGTGATTCTCTTCCGTATGCGTTGTCAGTCGGGCAAGGATTATGTGCTCAGAGGCCTTGCCGAAACAGGGTGCAAGAGAAATGGGGCGGATATTCTCGAGGGTGGTGGGCTTGTGGGGTTTGGGGATAAATATAATTTTTCCATGCTTTTAGGAGGCACGGAGTGCACCTGCTTCCCAGCACTCGTTAAAGTAAGTAACTAGGTGAGATCAAGATTTCGGATGGCAGCATTCGTAATTTGGTCTTACCCGGGAGCGGTATTGCGCAATTTCAATAAGGCTGCGCGAAATTCAGATGCTGTAATAGGGGCGTCAAGCTGTGGTTGGGGTGAGCCCGTGTACTCGGGATGTTTGCAAGGAAGACCTGGGTGGTATAGATGCATTTCACCTGCGCGAGGAAGTCGTCGGTGTCCTGCCGATGGTTATGAATGAGGTGGCGAATACTAAGACACGTCTGAGTTTTAGATTCCGTGGGATCGAGCCTGTAGCGTAACAGGTGCCAAGCGCGGGTTGCGGAGAGATTGCTTCGGAGGCCGTCACAAACCTGAGTCCAGTTAGCTTTGCAAAGAGTGGCACTAAAGACAACTCCTGCGGAACCGACATCTACGTGGTTCACGCTTTCGCCCAGGATCGACGATTGTTCCGCGTTCCTTAGTCGTGCTACGACTAGGGTTTCTCCCTTGCCTCGGACTGGCGCTCGCGAAAGTGCGTCAGCTGCGACATCGCTTTTTCCGTTGCGGTAGCGCACGGTGAAGCCCCTAACGCTGCAGCAGCAGTGCCCAACGCGCCAGGTGGCCACTCGGCTCGCTCAAGCGCCTCAACCAAGTGAGAGCCATGTGGTCAGTCTCACTCTTGAATGCCACTCCGTCGAATTAACAGTCGAACTTTCGCAGAGCGAATACTAGGAGCGATAGATGTAATCTTTGTGGGGCGAGAGGGACCCCCGACCACATAATATGGGAATGTCCGTACTCTCCCGGGGGAACGCACAAAATAGGTAGTAGAGACACCTGGGAGACCCTGCTGCGCAGCTCGGACTATGAGCTCCAGCTCCGGCTCATCCAACTGGCTGAAGAGG
This sequence comes from Dermacentor albipictus, assembly GCF_038994185.2. NCBI lineage: Eukaryota > Metazoa > Arthropoda > Arachnida > Ixodida > Ixodidae > Dermacentor > Dermacentor albipictus. The sequence goes on along the minus strand of NC_091821.1, from coordinate 161,251,113 downwards.
CTGCTGGGACCCAAGACCTCCCAGCCTGCATCTGAGGCGGCGGCACTCGGCCCCTGACCTGCGTGTCGGGTGGTGGGTAGATCACCTTATCCGTTGGACAATAAAGTTTATTTTATCTATCTATCTATCGCGAGGCACTCCTTCTCTGTCACAGAGTAGTTTCTTTCTGCCGGCGTCAACGAACAGCTCGCGAACGCAAACGGTCGGAGAGTGTCTCCGTGCTCCTGAAGCAAAATTGCACTTAAGCCCAGGTCGCTTGCATTTGTTTGAATCACAAACTCCCTATTCAAGTCGGGAAGCTGCAACTCGGCCGTATCAGCGAGCACCTTCGTGAGGCCACGCAGTGCCGCCTCCTGCTCTTGACCCCAAGTCTACGCCTCGTATTTTCTCAAGAGCTTCGTCAAAGTCGGTTGCACTGCTGCGCAGTCTGCAATGAATTGGCGATATAAGTTCACCAATCCCAGAAAGCGTCTCAGTTCGCCGATATCTTTCGGTGACGGGTACCTCAGTATAACCTCGAGCTTATCCTCACTCGGCAAAATGCGGCCGTTGTCGAGCGTGAATCCCAACAGCGCTATTCTGCTCGCAGCTATCTGAGCTTTGTTCGGGTTCAGCGCGATACCTGCGGACCTCAGCTTGTCTAGGACGTCCCTCAAGTAGCGCAACTGTTACTCAAATGTTTTCGAATAAACCACTATGTCGTCCTGATATGCGAGAGCATGCTGCCACTTCGCGTCTCCTAGCACTCGGTCCATCAACCTCTGATAAGTAGCTGGAGCTCCGACCAAACCAAAAGACATTCTTTTAAATTCAAAGAGCCCCTGGTGACAAGTGAAAACCGTTTCCTCTTTGTCACGCTCGTCCATTTCGACCTGAAAGTATCCACTACTAGCATCGAGCGCCGTAAAGTACTTCGCCCCGCCTAGGTTAGACATCATCATCATCAGCAGCAGCAGCAGCAGCAGCAGCAGCAGCAGCAGCCTGGTTACGCCCACTGCAGGGCAAAGGCCTCTCCCATACTTCTCCAACTATCCCGGTCATGTACTAATTGTGGCCATGTCGTCCCTGCAAACTTCTTAATCTCATACGGCCACGTAACTTTCTGCCGCCCCTGCTACGCTTCCCTTCCCTTGGAATGCAGTCCGTAATCCTTAATGACCATCGGTTATCTTCCCTCCTCATTACATGTCCTTCCCATGCCCATTTCATTTTCTTGATTTCAACTAAGATGTCATTAACTCGCGTTTGTCCCCTCAACCAATCTGCTCTTTTGTTATCCCTTAACGTTACACCCATCATTCTTCTTTCCATAGCTCGTTGCGTCGTCCTCAATTTAAGTAGCACCCTTTTTGTAAGCCTCCAGGTTTCTGCCCCGTGCGTTAGTGCTGGTAAGACACAGCTGTTATACACTTTTCTCTTGAGGGTTTCTATAGGTTAGACACTAAAGAGGAAATGGAGGGTAGAGCTAGGGCACGCATCCCACTTCGTAACCTCATTCAGCCTGCGGTAGTCTGCAGAAAGGCGATAAGTATCGTCCTTCTTCGGAACTAGAACTACCGGGAAGCTCCGTAGGCTGTTCGACCTTTCCACAACGCATGTGTCGATGAGTTAGTCTAAGGTGCTGTCAAGCGCTTTCCGCATAGTCAAGCTAATCGGCCGAGGATTGCATTTCCATGGGACAGCGTCACCCTAGTCTATCCTGTGCCTGACCAGCGTAGTGAGGCCCCGGACGCGTTTTTACAATTGCTAGTAGGTACAGTGGATCGTGGCGTTTCTTACGGTGTTCGACGTTTCTGCGCAGGCGCGAGGAAGAGGGGGTGCGAGAGAGAAAATCTGGGGGCCTTTGCTCATTGAGAATGTGAGCCTGCCTTGGCACTACGGAGGAGGTCTCTTAACGCGTGTTGTATGCGTTTGTCCACTAGGCATGCCGGCATTGCGCAGTGCGGTCCAGTTTGTTCACGCTCCGCCGCTGGCTGCCCGCGCAGTGAGGCAGTCGGCACGGACGCCCCATGTGGGGATCGCTGTGTCTGAAGGGGCAAGGTTCTGACTGGTGTTGTATAAGTCTCGGGTGACTTCTTTAGTCACGACAACAGATTGCATTTTTTACAAGCACTGCTCCAGGAGGGCACATGTACCCGGCAAACGGAGGCCTCAGGAGAGCACCTGAGGTTATATTAAAGCAGGCGGCGCAGGATCTCCAGGGCACCCAAGGGGTATCGGAGGGATCAAAGCTGGAAGCAGGGCGCCCCGTGGGTTGGGGCCGCGGAGGCCGAAGCGTGCCAGGGCGTGTTCGCAGAAAAATATTGGCTGTCCGCGAGATCGGGCAGCCGATCCTATAATCCCCTGGTACGCGCAGGCCTCGGCGAGCCCCAACCCATGGACCAGTCCGGGTTCTAGCTTTGATGTCCCCGTTGCCGCTTTGGTGTCCTGGAGGCGCCGCCAATAATGCGAAATAATGACACGTTGTTTTCATTAGTAAAAACATGATCGGATAAATATGATTGCCTCGTGCCGCCAACTTGCGATGCTAAGCTCAGCACTACCGCGCCCCGCGACTTCTGCCGGCACGCCTAGGGACAAGCGCATACAACGCGCACCAAGAAACTCCTCCGTAGTACCTAGGCAGAGTCGTATTTTCAAGGAGCAAAACTCCCCACATTTCCTCTCTCGCACCCGCTCTTACTCGCGCATGCGCGCAAACGTCCGTCGTCTCCGCAAGTGCCACGCTCCACTGTACCTACAAGCAATTGGAAATACGCCCCCCGGTGGCTGTTTTATAACTTTTTACCTCTGCGAGGAGAAGGTCCTCCTCGCCCTTCAGATACCCCACAAGTCGGAGAGAAAGGGTGCGCACGTCGCGAGAGCGGGGGAGAACCGGGAGAGGGCGTACTGCACCGCTCCCGTGTCTACGCTATTCTATCCACTGTATCTACGCTGGCTCTCGATGCGGGGAAAGATGGGCGCGTGTGCTCCCCACAGTTTGCACATTTTAGCAACGTGGCCCTTTCCTTCTTCATACACTGTTCAGAAATCGGCAACTCGTGGGTGAATGCTGTCCTCTGCGTCCATGATACATCCTTTTCATTTTTTCTTTCACTGACGACTTTGCTTTTGCAAAGCTGAACCTGGGCTGGCGCTTCTCATTGCTTTTATGTTGCGCAACTTTCTGTTGACAGTGGATGTCTCCTGTTTCTGCAGGCGCTCCTTTGGCATTGGGTTGCAGCATTTCTTTCGTGTCTTGCGTCACCGCTTCCATGGCTACAGCTAGGCTGCACATGTGTTCCAATGTGTCACTTTGTCCTCTGGCATTGCCAACAGCCTGCACCGTACTCCCTCGGTGCGTAGCCCAGCAACGAGCCAGTCCCGCCGATGTTTAGTCAACGAGGTGCCGAATTCGCACATTGCAGCGACTTTCTTCAATTTGACTTATGAAATATGCGACAGTCTCATCGACTTTTGCTTTCACTGGAGAAAGCAATACCATTCCGCGACCAGGGAGCGCTTAAGAGCGTGATGCTTCTTCAGAACGTCCACAACGTCTGTCAATGACACCTTAGCCAGTGTTTTAGGCAGCCGCAAGCTTCGCAGCATGACATACGCCTTCTCACCTATAGCCGTTAGAAGACCAGGGGTCTCTTGCCTTTGGCTATGTCATTGCCTGCAGCAAATACTTTGAAACGTTGAAGGTACACCTCAAAGTTGCCGCCATTTGGCTGAAACTCCGGTAGCTTCCGAACAGTGGTCGCTATGCTTCCGTTCGGCCTGGTTCTGGTGGGCATCCTAGAAACCCAGCGCGAATTCCGTCCTTGTCACCAGTTGTAGCTTGACACCAGGCAAGAGTCAGAAGATACTTTATTATTGACGCACATGCTGGCAGCCTCAATTGAACAAAAAGAAAACACTCAACGATACTCGGGTTGTGTATATAAGCACATGCTATCTCTCAGTGCATGCGCAGCCAGCAGTAGCTTGCGAGCACGCAAATATGCCATGCGAATGACTTATCGCATGACTGATGACATCACAACTCTGTGCACACTGCTTCTTCCCCAAAAAAAGATTCAAATGCAATAATAGGGTTTTACATGACAAAATCACAATCTGATGATGAGGCACATCGTAGTGGTGGACTGTGGATTGATTTTGACCATCTGGGGTTCTTTACCGTGCACCTGCTTCTTCCCCTCATGAATTGCATCACTGATGAAACGTTCCAACATTACCTTGTCCAAAAGGTGAAATGTACAAAAAGCACACTTTATCATATAGAGTGTGTATGAAAGAAAGTTGTTCAGCCAGTGTGCCACGTAATTGAGAATACATGCCCTTGTTATGTCTAAGTGTGGCTGACCACTGGGCTCATTATTATCAACATGCTTTTGAGGAATGCACTCATGTGACACTCAAATTACTAACAAGCATAGATCTTATCCAAGATTGCTTTTTTTTCATTGTCTACCTTGCAAGACCTTAGGATAAGTAGTTCTCACTCCCTATCGTTACTTTCCCTTTCATTATTTGTGGCCAGGCCGGATATCATCAGACGTCACCAAAAAGCCTTGCTTCAAAGTCATCAAAGTGCACAAGCCCTTCTTCAATGGTTTGCGAACTGCTCATCAGAGACCTGCTTCAATGATTCAGAGGTCATGGCTTGCCACTACTCAGCATGAGGTTGCTGGTCCAACTCATTGTCTTCAGCCATGTGCCAGTGAAGGCATGATGCAAAAATTGAGGAGCCATTCCATTCTGCGAACGTGGATGAACAGTGAAGCTGTAGCACATCAAACAGGGTTAGAGAAGGGTACATGTATTAATTTTCATCATATGGTAATGGTAGTGATGACAGCTTTGTGATTACTGAGATATACAATGATTCAGGCACGTACCGAAGGCTGGGCCCGGGGGGACCCGGGCTCCCCCCCCCCCCCTAAACCCACGCCACCACTTCTCACACACATTCCTAAAGCGCTGCCAAATCAATGTTGAGACGTGACAGCTATTCGACGGTCAATATTTTGTTGCCTTTTTCACTCCTTTTGGATGGCGGTAGTTGTCGCCGTCTCCTGGGATATGAAGGCCAGTTTCCTCATCAATTCGGTGCCCGCACGATTAGGTCGAGATGCATTCAGTTGTCACCGTCTATTCAACGGTCACGCGCATCGTCGTTGCTTCATTAGTTCAACCTTCTTCGTCTAGACTGATCCAGGGACCGGGAAAGGGATTCAGTTCGTGGTCAGCTGGTCTCTATGCACGTGGAACGAGTTGCGGCCAGAGAAAATGGCAACTGCGTTTAACTTTTCTTTTTGTTTTATTATTTCCTCGAGCGACGGCTCGCCGCAACGCTGACAGATCCTCGGAACCATATAGCCGTGATATGGGTTAGATAAGGTGGAATAAAAAGCAATGCGAGACAGCGTCCATCACCAAACCCTGCAATAACCCTTAAAATCATAGGCAATATGACTGTCGCCCGTTAACTCGTCTGGCTTTTGCCTAAGTGTTCAACACTTTTGTGCAAAATTGGCAACTGGAAACAAGACTCTCAAGGAGTTAAGCGATCTACTAAGCGATCTACTAAGGGAGAGGGCCTAGACAACAGCCAAACAGGAAGGAAATGCGAAAATTAACAAATTTAGTCATTGTTTATGAAGCTATTTCTGGATCAACATCTCTTTATTTAAAAATGAACAGAGAAAACGCCGCCGGAAGTGAAGAACAATTCCGTGTGTTCTGAATGTCGCTTCTACAGTTATCATTAGAGCCGCCTAACGTAACCACGTCTCTGCTGTGCTTATGTAGGTGTTTTCCTAACCTTCCGCGGTGGGCGCAGTACGTCTAGAATCGCAGCTTCCTGCGCCATGTGCGGTCGTACGCGACTGGCGGCCACGCATCGTTACGTAACTTCCCTAATATTACGAGTTGGTTGTGGCACTTGTTACAGCAGTAAACGGGGGATCCAAAAGAACTGTGATTGTTCCGCAAATATATGTTTCTGTATAATTCTTCCATAGCTAATTCAAAAATTGCTAATATAGTCGGATACAACTTAAGTCTGCAATGAAGCCCCGCCCACGCCCTCATCACCGCCAGCCACTGTTCCTCCGCGAGGCTGCAAATAATTCGTACTTCAAACTTTTTCTGTTACCCAAATAAGGCGGTAACCACAAAAATAAAATTATTAGCGTGCAATTTTATACCTTTTCCCTCGCCTATATGGTGGAATGGCGAATACCCAATTCTTTATTGAACTGAAATAACATGCTTGGCTTCGCTACAACTATTTGTTGTGAAGTTCCACTTCAGTTGGCAGTGAAGTTTCATCAGTAAAATGAAGTTTCATGAGTAAATGAAGTGAAGTTTCATGAGCAGTGAAATGAACCGCACCGCGGACTTTTGAAGACTCCATACATTTTGTCCATGTCTGATGCACGCATCATATTTTCTGGCGATTTAAAGTCTCTTCAAGAAGAGCAGACGCTCCGGAGGTATCAAGCATAGAGTTTCCTACAAAAATTACTAGAGGCAACTCTGGCGCTAGTGTCTACGGGAGCTGCAATGAGAGCGGTTGTCCCAGCACGGGAATTATGGGAAGTACATAGATTTGCCTAAACTTTGTCCTTTTGGCTTCAAACGGCTTGGTGACTTTGTAAACATGTCATCTTCAACAGTATATTGCGCAATAAATAAACATAATTAAAATTGCCCGACGGCACGAGTCGAACACAGGGACTTTAGCACAGAAGCCCGATATTGAAACCATCAAGCCACGGACGCATGTATCGACAAGCGAATGAAACGCCCTTATGAATTTATCGCGGGCATGCCAGTGCCTTGAGACGCTTGGTGCGTTTCGATTTGCCCACTTGGACAAGCTCAATCGTTGCAATTAATAGCAATTGTACGCGTTCCCGGCGTCTGCACTTCGAAGAATATAGATTGCGCTGAAATATACAAAAAGATTTATATAGCGTAATATACAAAGCCACAAGAACGTTTGAATCTACAAGCACGAAGATCAGACAAATCCATGTACTTCCCATCGTTCCCATGGTAGGACAACGACTGCAGCGCCAGAGTTCCCTCTAGTAATTTTTGAGGGAAACTCTATGGTATCAAGTACAATGCCATATTGAAATGGCCGCATGAAGACGATTTTGTTTGCTTCTGTGATTGGCTGGCGGAGTCTTCGCGCGGTCCGTGTGCGTTTGTTGCCAACTGCTGTTCTTTTTAAGTTCTATTCTACTAATCTATATTGTACACTTTTGCTTCTTTACTGGTTCTCGGCAGTGTCCTTTCTGCGCTTCATTCCTGCGCGAGTCCATGGGCGTCTTGCGCTGGAGTTTGAGGTATAGTAGCGGCGCCTGGTGGCGCCGCGGGAAACGACATCTGGGTCGTACCAGCTTGGGTCGTATTGAGCCCTGGCTGTGGCGAAGCACGTTTCTAGGCCGAGTTTTGCATCAATTCGCACTTTTTTCTGCCCTGTTGCGAGTGTGAAAAGGCTCGTCACTTCTCGCAGACCATGCCGACCACGCTGCGAGCTCGCCGCAGCCTATAGTTTAACGAAAACGGGCTCTCCGTGTGCCGTGGGACGCAATGCTGGGAGCAGACGAAATCGGTGGCGCCGATCCGGAGAGACCTAGCCCAGCCTCGAGAAGGCGTCACCGTCATTACATCTGCGTCGTGGGCTGCCATGAACAAGAAGGCATGAATCCCAACATCATATTCTGCCGTTTTCCTTCAAGGCCTCACGAAGTGGAGCGTCGGGCGCGCTGCATAGCTGCAGTTCGTCGCGCTGAGTAAGCGAAACTTCGCGCCATGCTGACTGCTTCGCCTGTCTTGAAGCTTGCTTGATTATCTGCGTTCTAATGTTCGGTCTTTTGCACCTACAGTCCCGACAGCAGACCGACATAGCAGCAGGCATGGCTGGTAATTCACGATTCGAGACCCGGCCACAGCGACAATTAACAATACGACCGATGCGAAGTGGCGAAGTGACCAGGTGTGTGCAAATGAGCACAAATGGTCGGGCTCATTCGATGACGCTTCACTACCCCACTACGAGCAGCACAGGTTAAGAGAGTTAAATGCGCTCATCCTTGATCTCAAGCCAGCACGTTGATGCAACGCAACAAGGCAGTATTGATTGCAACACATCGATGTTCGAGCGCTGTCATTAAAACCTACATCAAGCGAGCGGCGTACGAGCTCGCACTGCAGCGCGATTCGCACGTACGTGCGAGCTCATATGTAATTGCACCAGTTATTACCAGTTACTAAAAAGGAGAGATGGCCGCTACTACAACGCAGGCATAACTACTTGTTTAGCGGCATGCAGTCAACAAAGATTGCAGGAGGCCCGCCGTTTCGCGGCATGTCGAAAGACCGCTGCCGTCGCGGCGCGTACGATCGTGTGCTCGAGCAGTTCGTACATCGCGGCGCGTACCATCGTGTGCTCGAGCAGTTCCGCACACATGATGTCTGCCTATCGCCGCTGTGGATTCATTCCTAGCAAGCTTTTCCTCGCGTTTGTGCGCCTGAATCTAGCAGCTAGCGTGCAAACCTTACCTGAAGTTCCACTTCGTACGCGACTCGCTTCACTTGCGATTGACACGGTGCTAAAACTTCGCCGCGCAATTCTTGAACGGCGTACACGTATTCGGCACTGCATAATTTCTTGCCTTTACGCAGCGTGCCACCCCTGAAAAAATCTTCGGCGCCCGATATTCGCTGCAGGCCGTGAAACAACACAACCGAAAGTGACGGGTCCATAGTGTAAACGTGCTTTCCGAAGCAGACGACCGAGCTTGGTACGACCCATTTTAGCGCAGAGGGCGCTTTTTAGCACCTTTTTCGCAGCGCCCCCTGGGCAATGCAAGAGCCCCATTTGACGCGGTTCTTTGTTTGCCAAGTAAAGGAGAGGTGTATCGCACAGGCGTACGTGTAAAATACACCTTATTTCATTTCTCTTCTATGGGTTTACGTGTTTTTATGGCGAATTGGTGGGCGTTGTTCACATTTGCACTAGTAGAGGTACCCCCCCCCCTCATTTGCATAGAAAAGTTACCTTGAGTTGGGCGCCCCCCCCCCCCGAAAAAAAATCCTGGGTACGTGCCTGCACTGATTGGTTTGGTTACCGCATTAGTCAGATTCTTGGCGAAAGCTAAATTTATACACGACCGTTGTTGAGTAGTTTAGAGACTTGGATTCATGCGGCACTTCAAACTAAACTCTTCTAGCACAAATTAGGTGAACCATTTCTTGTCTGCTTGTCCATATTGAAGGTCACAGGGGTAATGTCATCACAACTAGCCCATGAAAAGTGTATGGTCATGAACTTCTCGATATCACACTTGGGTGTGCTTGGAGATATATATACACAGTGGATATCACAATTCAGTCTTTCATTTGTACGGCACAGACATGCCCACAGTCGGTGGCATTGTCCTCTTGTGAGTCAGGGGTGTATGGCTGTGCATACATTTTGTCCTTTACGTATATAGCAATGCCTCCTTCTCATGAGTCCCTATGCTGTTCACAAAGGATTACAGTACACCTATTGACTTGAAACAATGAATCTTGATTGACTTATTTCATTATTATTATTATTATTATTATTATTATTATTATTATTATTATTATTATTATTATTATTATTATTATTATTATTGGTGGAGTGCTTGAAGCCTGCTTCACCTCCACCGTGGGTCGGCCCAGTTTTGTACTATCTCCAGGACCGGCCCACGCTCACTTTTTTATTGATGATGCCCAAACAGGAAGAATACACAGAACCCTAGCCATACACAGCTTTGCTGTAAAAACACTTGTGTATTTTGATTTAGGTGCACATTAAAGAAACTCAGGTGGTTTGAGTTGATTGACCTTGCACTATAATGACCCTCGTACCACACTGCAGTTTTGGAGCACTGCCAATTAATTACTTGCTCCGCGAAAGATCACCTCTTACCGTTCACAACATATAAGCTCAGCATATTTCAGTTCACACATGGCTGAACCAAAAGCAAAACTGCATGTGCCCAACGAGGCCGAGCCTAACTTGCGACATGGCTTCACGTTCGTTTGCGTCACATGGCCCCCCACAAAACTTGCATTAAAAATGCTCTCTCCAAGTTCAGCATTATCGCTGCATGAGGCCATGCAAAATGGCTTTGATTGTTGTACGCTAATATAAATCACCATTGTCTAACACAGTGGGGCTCCAGTGTGGGCATAATGAAAGTTCCACTCCTTTTGATAGCATATAAAGGGTACATTCGTATTTAAAAGTTAAAGGCAATCTGAGGCAAAACAACTTCATTAAATCCCCTAAACAGCACAAATCTCAAGACAGCCCTCACCAATGGTCCCAGTAAGCTACCATTATTACATGGCCAGTGATATAAAAAGGTGATGAAAGCCCCTCACTTAAAAATAATTTTTAAAATCTGCAACTACCATGAAATGATTTTAAAGGGATGCCTTACAATGTTCAAAACAATCAACATAGTCCCAATGCTTGAACAATTTATTCCAACATAACAGCACTCCATTCAGCTGATTTTGATACCCTCGATGCTGCACAATGCTGAAGCCAATATCTACAGCCCAAACCAATTCATTCAATGTAAGTCACATGATCAGTCTGCACATCTACACCATGTCCATTACAAATTTTGTTGTTGCCAAGACATCTGAAAAGTGAAAAAAAAAATACCAGGAAATATGTTGCTTATTCAAATTCTGGCACTCTCATTTACAAGTAAAGACAAAATGAGGCATTATCGTTTAGGGTAAAAAAAATTTTTTGAAGTTTGTTGTGGCTGTCGTTGTTGACAAATACTACTGCTAATCATATGGTGACAGGATCATCAATTATACCACACATTTAGCTACGAGCTGTATTCTGCACTGTTTCAGTCTAAATTTCCAGGAAACAAACATGGAAAGCGATGTCACAGTAGGATGAACAGTACAAGTCAAAAAGCAGTGAGAAGAGTAAGCATTCGGGCTGGTTGGTTCATGATTATGAGCAGTAAACAGCGCTAAACAACAGGACGAAGAGAGGGACACAGACTACAGCGCTGACTAACAATATGCTGAACGCATGCTGAATTTCTGTTGCTTGTGTGCTTTGAGATAGCGGTAGAAGAGTATATATATGCTGACTGAAAGAATAAAGGCACTTGGTTGTTAGTCAGCGCTGTGGTCTGTGTCCCTCTCTTCGTCCTGTTGTTCAGCGCTATTTACTCTTCGCAAAGCAGTGACAGCTGCATCGTCACTCATGTGGTTTCTGAAGACTGTGACGTCTCACTACACATTCAGCTCTGACCTTGCCATGACTGATGCATATTTCACCTATAGGTACGTTCGATTTACCTGCACCACATGAACCAGTTCACGAGGTGCTGCACCCTGCCATTCGTTTCAGCAGTGCAGCAATGGCACCCGCTGAACCAGAATGTTCATTTCAAAAGGTGCAGGAAAGGTGCAGGGCTGGCTCATGACTTTGCTGCACCCACTCCACTGTCGTGCTGACTTGGTGCAGGCGTACAGGTGTGAAGCAGCGGCGCAGCAGATGACACAGCACACAGCTGCGAGTGCCACTACAACCCCGCTTACACTTGTCTGATGTGCCTACGCAAGTGTGGTGTGTACTTACACCCCAGGAACTGATCACACCTGCTGTTCAGGGCCTCTCAAATGTACGCACTCCATGCACGTTAGTCTGACATAACAAAGCGCCAGCACCACGTCTGCACCTTTGCATTCATTTTGAGTGTCTTGTTGGGCCTGCACCTCAGAAATCGAGCTGCACAATTTTTTCACTTCTCATGAACCATCGTGAACTGGTTCACAGTGGTGCAGGCGAATCAAACAGACCTTATAATGGAACATTCTGCATTCATCATGCCATTTTCACAGCCACCTTTGTCATTAGACTGCTGTCAATAGTGCTACATGCAGCAGAGAAACCAAAACCACATCACTGAAAAGTCTATCAAATTAAAGATTCTACATCTGATTCAGGACCAGTTGTTGCAAATGCAGTATTTTAAGAAAGTTAATTCAACCACCTGTATTACGTCTATATAGCCCTTGTATGGATTTATGAAAAATAAAAGGCCCACAGCAACGCCCACATGCGTGTACCAAAAGCTGTGATATATGTATATATTAGTGAAGCAGGCTTTACTAATTAGCCAATACTCAATAGTCTGCCATAAAGAAATTAAACACAAGTACACTTTTAGTGAAACAGCACAACATCCTTATTTGTTTCATTCCATTCTATTTTCGATGCAATTAAAGTAAAGCTACTTGGTAAAGTATGAGGCATGCAGGCTAAAATTGAAACAACATTGCTTTGTTTGCCAATGCAGAAACATTGCTCCCCCACCTCCTCCTCCTCCTCCTCACAAAACACCTCTCTCCCCAATTTTTTCGTGGGTTGTCTGAATGCTGTTCTGCCTAATGCCACCTTTAGCTACATACTTTGCAGCATGTGAAACCTGCCCCTAGTGATAAGAATGCAACAAATTGAGTAAGGACAATATATCACTTTGCAGTAGCAGCAAAGTGCAACATTTTCGTCATTTAGCTATCTGTCAATGCAACTCAATTCCTTCACATTTTAAAACACAGCCACGTCCACACATGCAAATTATATATTGAGATAGTTATGAATGCTATGAATGCTGCACTTCACAAGAAGTGAAGGATGCCCAAAGAGAAAGCTAATGCAATAAAATTATGAAAACGCTGTAGCTTAAGATTGCAGCCACAAACAGTTTCTTGTGACTGGTTACTGTAATAATTGGCAGTACAGCAGGCAATATATTCTCAAACGATCCCTTGAGGGAATTCTGCCCTCAGTGTAACTGATAGGCCAGCGGCCAAGATGGCCATCACTACAGTGAGGCATCACATTTGATGTTACATTGCAGAAGCATAAAGTGTCCCCGAAAGTTATTGAGAATACAGCACCAGACCTTGCATTAAATGCTGCACAATTCCGCAGCTATGTTTATGTGTATTCGTGCAGAATAACAAACCAAACAAGATGAAACATTTGAAATTTATTACTTTACTCTAGTAATCATGCTAATCACCTGGTATGCCACAGCTAGTGCAAATATGCACATCATAACGGAAGCATAATCTCATTTTCTTTTCTCCTCAGCACACACACCAAAACACTTTACCACACGGCCCCCACCCTCTGAACAGCAACAGATAAAAACGCAAAAAAAATTAAGGAAAATCATTGCACTTGCACATCTGGTGTACGCAGTTTCTTTCCTCATCATCTACTGTCTTATCTGAGGCACACAATGCCTGGAGTTGTCTAGTGTCATGCAAAGCAGAAGCATTTTACAGTGCAGCTGTATATGCCTACCCTCCCATACATTTTTTAATGTCTGTTCCTCAAACCTCCCGCACCCTTTATGTGGAGGCAAAGCAAACCATTAAGGCATGTGCTGACACCTGGCATAGCAAGAGGAAAGCTAAGAAACAACCCAATACATAGTTTCACACAATAATTACTAGAGAGAACTCTGGCGCTAGTGTCTACGGGAGCTGCAATCGGGGGCAGTTGAGCCAGCATGGGAATTATAGGATTTTCCTAAACTTCGTCCTTCTGGCTTTAAATGTCTCTTCAACTTTGTAAAGTTGTCATTTTCAACAAAGTAATGTGTAATCAATAATTAAATAAACATTATTAAAATCATCTGCCGGCAAGATTCGAACACAAGGCCTCTGGTTCCATCATGCCATGGACACATGCATCGACAAGTGTCATAGAACGCCCTTATGAATTTTTTGTAGGCAAACCAGCGTATTGAGACATTTGGCGCATTTCAATTTGGTCACCTCAACAAGTTGAGCCACTATTAGTAGCGCCTGTGCATGTCTGCAGAGTATTCTACAGACGCGGATGGGAAAAACCCCAAAATAGTAAACTTTTTCACTGGGTGGTGTGCTTTGCCTTTCTTACAGCTCAACTGGTAGCCCACATTCACAGTGGAATGGCCTGTGATTTTTCATCATACCACTACCATTTCAAATTGTATAACAACACTACACTACAAAATTACTGTGCACTGGTCTGGCAGAGATGCAGTGCAGAAGGCCCGACACTTTCACGATAAGCGGAAACACTAAGTAGTCTGCACTGTATAAAAAAACAGAAAACAGTTTCACAATGTTGTATTCATGTGCACTTTTTCAATCTTGGAACAACTCACCATTCATCGATTCGATCAAAGCTGAGTCATCTTTCCACTCTTTTACAAAGGCGCCAGCCTTGAAGTCGTCACCAAAATTTGCTTCTTCTAGCAAGAGTTCTCTTGCATGAACACTATGTAAATGCAGTTCAGGAAACAGAAGCATGATACATTCCACAAGACACCACTTTTTTTGGCAAAACCTACACTTATGATTTGGTGAGAGCTAACACATAAGAAGCAAACAACATTTACAAAAATAAAAAAATTTCGCTTACTTTCCCCATAAATGTGTATAGTGCTGAGACAATGAAAATCGTGCACCAGAGTAGAAGCATAAAAATAATATTTTGGCCATTAAATCCTATTAAACAGTATAAGAGTGAAAAGCTGCACTAGTTAGTTTCAATAGAGACTAAACATTGTTCCAGTGAAAAAAAAAGACAGATGGGCAAAAAGGGTATGTGTCCCATCATCCCCTCTTCTCTTCATCCGAGTCTTCATTTGCTAGGACAACGTTTGGTGTCTAGTAAAGATTTAATAGTTCATGTCTCAATAGCATGCACATGTGTGAAATGTGTGCATTAAAAAAGCTGCCCAGGGAAAATGTGGCATAACAGTGTGCTTTTTCAGCATTTTCATGTTATAATCTCTCGAATTAATGTTTTCTAGGACACTGCAGTTCAATGATATCAGTCATTAGCCTTGCTTACGGTGGCCTTAGACAGTTATGTACAAAGTGGTCCAATATAAAGGCGAAATACTAATCAGTACTCAAGCAGCAACTACAAAATATCTATTGAAATATTGCCATGACATTTGCCAAGTAGTCTTCCTGTAGAGTGGCTTGCCCCATCAACCTTTCTCAATTTCAACACTAATGGAAGGAAACTTGATCGTCTACAATGCAAGCACAGTGTTCCTTTCTTATAAATTTTTCTTGCACATATGAATAATTTGTGCATGTACCACATGCATTTAACTTCATAATATCTGGCCTCTAATTTAATTGTGGAGTTTACATGCCAATATGACCATTTGATTATGAGGCAAGCTGTAATGGGGGACTCCAGATTAACTTTGACCATCTAGAGTTCATTAATGTGCATCTAAAACTGTACGAGCGTTTCTGCATTTCACCCCCATCTAAATGCAGCCGCCGTGGCCGGAATCGAACCCACAACCTTGATCTCAGCAGCATAACGTCACTGCTACTAAGCTATGGCAGAAGACGGCCTCTAATTACTTCAATGGAACCTAGGAAGAGGGGGGCTGCTTCTGCAACCGACAATAGTTTTGCTTGTTCTCTTCCTTTTTACAAATAAAAACCAAAGCCGTATAGTGCTAGCTGCAGCATTAATGCTTCATTGTCCACAAAAAACTCTGCTGCAGCCTGAAGTTGCATCCACTTTATGTTGCTGTTAATTAATGTGGCTCCATCACGTCATACAAAAAATTTCAGGTGCTCATTTGCCTCAGATATTAGGTACCTAAACAATACTTCTTGACTTGACCAAAGGTAGGCAAAATGCATATAATGTTCAAAAATCAAGCCATGCTTTCAAGTCCACAATGTGGCAGTCACCATGAGATAAAATTTCTATCATATAAAGCATCTATGACTACAGTACCGCAAATCACACTCTCTCAAGTCATAAGCAGCGAACCTGTTTGCAGTAGCAACATGAACACACTGCAACTCAATTTACAGCTCTCCTATTAATCAGACAAATGATGTTTAATGTTTTAATCCAGGCACACACAAAAAAAAATATTTATAGCGTGACTACGAAGAATCTGCTTATAAATGTGCGTACGACATGGTCAGTAGTCAAAGGATACTGGCTACTAAAGTGTTGTTCTGTACATGTTATCCATTCAAGCATATCAGCCACTGACGGACACGTTTCGCTTCTGAAACAAATGTCTTCAATGCTTCGATTTTGCGCAAGATGGTCATAGATTTCAACTGCTTGCTGGCAAGCACTGGTACAAAGATTCTGAGACTTCTTCAATGTTTTTCTGAAAATAAACCAGAACAAGGCAAAAAAAAGAAAAAGAAACGTCGTCTACGTTGGCGAGGAACGCCAAGCATCCCGGAAAACATCCTTGCGTTACTGTCACATGCTGTCAGCAGAAGTGAATTTTCATAACTTACAGTATTGATTCCAACTTTTCTTTCTCCTGGAACAGCTCATTCTCTACTCTACGCACGACCCGCACTCGGATATCTGGGCATTTTGACAAGAGCTCGCTGCCCGCAAGTTTCGCTGTCCAACAGTTCACCTGTATTTCCCGCAGTGTGACTATTGCAATCAAATGAGGGCGGGCTTTTTCCATACATTTTTCCCAGGCCTCTTTCTGCTCTTTCAGTGCGCAAAATGCGAGTTTAAATGGTTTCCGCAAGTCATACAAGCGTTCATTCAAGGCGGCTACCTCATCCATCGACGGTAACATAGAACGCAACGTCGTGTTTTCTCACACCTCACACGCGGGCACACAACTCTGTGCAGCCTTGTTAGTCACATTACCATAGAATATATATAAAGAACCAACTATTACGTGCTATTACTACGAGCAAGAAAAGCGACAGAAGCGTCAACCGCGTACAATCCACACACGCCGCAACACGGTTACGCCATTCTCTATGGTTACACCATGCTACACATGACACTTGCTATAATGATCACAATGTCCATAGCGTTTGCACTTTTATCATAGCTTTTATACTCATTTTGCACTTATGTAAGTACATCACTTTTATACGCCCAAGTATAAAAGTGATGTATGTGAAAAATAAAATTTATTGCAAGTTAGCGCTCATACTGTTCCTGTGTGTCTGAATTTCACTGTCTCGTCCTCTGCGCACTATTCATTGCTATTCAAGGCATGATTAGGCTGTAAACAAAATTTCTTGCCCCAGATACCTCAGATGATGCACTAAGCAAGCGGATATTCTCAGGAACTCTCCGTGTACAGCAGTTCACAGTGATATTCATATTGTGTAGTTTGCGGCCGGGGTAGCAGAACTTGAGGCCGTAACTTGCCGTAAGGTCCCCGCTTCATCTAGGGACTTCAGTTTGCTGTAGAGTACCTCGATCCCTCGATGCCCAGCGCCGCGGCAACTGTTCAGACACCTGTTCCATTAAAAAAATAATGGTTTTTGTTCGTTTGTTTATATATATATATATATATATATATATATATATATATATATATATATATATATATATATATATATATATATACGGGAACCTGCGCTTACGCTTTCCGTTCCATGTCATGGTTCTTGTTCAGTCGCCAGCCCTTAAATCACCGGCAACTGCCTTTTCGGTGCTGCATCGCCGGACGTTTGCTTCAGTATATATAGAGGCTTCGTTAAGATGTCCTCGTAGTCAATATTAGGGCGAGAAAAATTTTTAATAAATCGAGATTCACGTAAGATACGTCTTCTCTAGATCGTTGCTCCGGCCGGTCTCGTGCCTCGCTCGATTCCCCCGGCCCATGCTTCATGGCCTCTCTGCTCTCGCACTGGCGGCCAGGCAGCATCCGGTGAAAGTATGCGCCTGGGAGGTGCTATTCACATGGAGCGGCGGTGTCTGGCTAAACGGACCCATTCACTCTTGATTTGCAACTCGAGACGAGTTCATTCGGATCCATTCATATTTCAATGCTATATCAATTATATGGACACTTCAGGCGCGTTTCTGCCGTCGCCACGAGGTTCTGTATAAAGTCCTAGGGCGATAAAATCGTGGCCACGCGCCGTTCGGGTGTATGTGCGAGTGAAAACGTGCGAGGGTGAGCCGGCGATCGCGGCTCAATCTCGCACACGTAAGGGATGGAAGCGGGAAGGAAGCGCGCCGTCTTCCGCTGCGCGCGAGGCTCCGGAGGGAGGGTAGCGAGGGGGGACGCGTCCTACTCCGAGCGGCCGCGCACGCAGGCCCGGGCGTGAGTTTACAATTGCTAGCAATTGCTAGTAAGTACAGCGGGGCGTGATATTTGCGGAGGCGCCGGACGTTTGTGCGTATGCGCGAGTAAGATCAGCTGCGAGAGAAAATATGGGGGCTTTTGCTCCTTGAATATATGACTCTGCCTAGGCACTACGGAGAGATCTCTTAGCGCGTGTTGTATGTGTTTGTCCTTAGGCGTGCCGACACTGCGGAGTAAGGTCGAGTTCGTTTACGCTCGGACGCTGGCTGTCGGCGCGGTGAAACAGGTGATAACATCGCAGATGTTTCCGTGGGAGCAGTAGGGACTGTGGGACAGGCTGGTCCGCATATAATGAAAATCTAGAAGGCAGAACACCTTAGCAACCGCGGTTGAACACGAGTGGCTGAAAAGGCGCTGGTGACGCTCGACATCCCTGCAACCGCTATGAGAATATGCCACGCCCCCCTAACGCATTTCACATTAACCTAACCGCAGGTTAACCGAACCTAAGGAGTCCGAGACTGAAAGACAATAATGCTCACAGCATAATCGTTGTGAGAACACGCCGCACCACCCTAATGGCTTTTCCGCTAACCTAGTCTAACCTAACGTTAACCTAACCTAACCCAACCTAAGCTAACATTAATTTAACCTAGCATGGCCTAGACGCAAAGACAATAATTAAAACGGCGTAACCACTGTGAGAATATTCCACCGCCACCCCAGTGCTAACCTAAGCTAACGTAAACCTTACCTAACATGGACGAAACGCAAAGCCAATAATCCTCACAAAGTGACATTAGGCGATCACGTTCAGCCGTGGTCGCTAAAGCACTGTGCGTTTATTTCATTCAAAGGGGACCACTCAAAAATGCTCCTGAAAAGCCCAGGAGTGCAGGCTCAGCCGCTACTGTGACCCCTATGGCGCCCCCGGGAAAATCAGTCAGTGATGTTTTTTCGTTTTTGAAGGTAGAGTGCCGTAAGGTGCAACAAAGTTATAATCCAGCATGACTGACTCAGCATCAGTGCTGCACGGACGAGAAAGTCTGACCGACAAACCTTTATGTTGAATTCCAATGGTAGATCGCGAGCGCTCAGCCGGATCACGAACGGAGCGCGTCGCTCCGACTGAGATCACTCTCATCTGCTCACACCATATCTGCGAAGGGAATGCGTGCGCTCCCGCGGGGGCACTTAGTACAGGAACATCAAGTGAGAGGGCGCTAGAATAGAGAGAGGAACAAGCGCTTGGAAGCGCAACCCACCACCCCATTTCACTGTCCGTGTCAGAAGAATCATCACTCGACTTGGAAATCGTACTGTCTGAGTCGGAGCTGTCTAGGAGCGCGAACAAAATCGCACGGCGCGAAGCGGCGTGCATGTTTTCCATGTCCATAGCTGCCCGCGACCGGAAACAGGCGACCGTGACAGGAAGCAGAGGCGGGTGAAGGAAATACGTCACGAGGAATTCCGGTCAAATCTGCCGATTTCGGCAGAGCAAATATTTTTGCTCGACGGAGCAATCCGGGATCAGCGGCTGGTCCCAATCTGCCAATGGAACACACAGCTCACGCTCCCATTCTGCCATTGGAATAGGATTGCTCCATACAGAGCAGAAAAACTTGATCTGGATCTGCCATTGGAATTCAACATTAGACACAACGATCACCATATGGGGTGTCAGTGCACGCTGGTTCACCTGTTTTACCGCGCTGGCAGCCAGCGGCCGAGCGTTAACAAACTCGACCCCACTCCGCAATGCCGGCATGCCTAGGGACAAATGCCTACAACATGCAAAAAGAAATTTCTCCGCTGTAGTGCCTAGGCAGAGTCAGATATTCATGGAGCAAAGGCCCCCAGATTTGCTCTCTCGCACCCGCCCTTACTTGTGCCTGCGCAGAAACGTACTAGCAAGTGTAAAAATGCCGCCCAGGCCGCTGTATCTTGAAAGCCATCTATGACAGGGAGACAGTCCGCTGCGCGCTGTGTTTCCGCGGCTTAGTTCGCATTGATGCGAGACAGCACAAAGGTCAATTCGCTCGCTGCTGCTGCCACGCTTCCTCACTCCAGCGTTGTGATAGAGAGTTTCCGCGGTCATTGAGTGAGATGTGTTCATGTTTGCTTGTGTGCGTGTGACATCATGCTTGTTAATTTAATTAGTAAGCCAATGTTTACACATTCATACGGCCAATAAAACTACTAATGAATTCGTACAGCTTTTAATTTTTTTGCTATTGCAATCAATGCTTCAACTTTCAGACGAAACTGACTTTTTTTCAATTACGTTTCCATAGCATATGTGATGCTTGTTATTGACTTGCGATAGCACTGCAATGTATAATGATTAGGGGTGTGCAAATAGCGGTTTTCAATACCGAATCAAATAGTGGCAGAAGCAAATCAAATCAAATATTGAATAGTTCTAGAATAGTTTACGAATAATGAACAATCGTTATCACAACAATATAAAACTATCTTTACATCTTCGTATTCTTAAAGTTAGCAAGTTTCTGTCATTACATAGTAAACTATAAAGCATTGTTTATTTAAAAGCACAAATGGAGCATTAGGAGTAAATAAATAGTTTCTTCACATGCACAGGACTCTTCAGAGCGTGCGAATGATCGCTGTATATGTAGCCTGTAAAGTACGGCTACCTAAGCGACGTAGCCTGCTCCACTATGCAAGTCCTCATATTTTATGTCTGTACTATGCCTGCGAGGGTGAAAATGTAAGATACTTTTGCTCTTATGTTATGTTTAATTGGGCGCAGTTGACGATTTGAAATATTCAAAAAGTACTTGAAAAATATTTGCAGTCACGTATAGTAACTATTCGATTCGTTATTTGCAAGTTTTGAATATTTGCACACCCCTAATAATAATAATGCACCAGAAGTCCACCGTGAGACAGCCCTATATCACAAAAATCCAGATTTATGTCTACCCTAACATGCCCCAAAACCTTAGTTTTCTACTTTGCTTTCATCAAACTGTGGCCGCAGTAGAAGTGGTAGCAGTGAGCCAGTGAAATGCATAATCATTTCAGTGGCGTGAATATAATGGGTACGCTTCATCATTGGTACACTTCATCATTACCTCTGAGCATTGGCTGAAGAAGCGGCTAATCACTTTGAGCATGCTAAATTAGGCAAAAATTGAAGGCTCACTACAGTGTCGAAGCAGTGCCATGAAAGAGCGAGCTACTTGAATACCGAGCCAAGTCGTGCTTGCAGACTCTATTGAATTGCTATGTCAAAGCATAGCTTCATATACAGCATGGTAACATTTGAAAAAACACTTTTTGAGTGTTTCCATCGTTTCGAATGACGCTACTCCAACACACACACACATGCACGCACACACACACGCGCGCACGCACACGCATGCACGCGCGCGCACACACACGCACACACACACAAAGACCTGTTCTTTCATGCTGAGATTGTGTCCAGCGGCATACAACATTTGTTGTACGTGAAAGCGAATAATTTTGCTATTAGCTTGAAGTAACAATTTGCACCATTTCTGTTGTGCTAAGCAAGAGCACACATGTTTCGTTGCTAGCACAACGCTAGAAGACCGGTGCCTCCATGCCAGTGATGACTCAACTTGCCCCGTAAGGCGCTGAGTTCTCACTCCAATAGTTCTGGCTCCTGACACTGCCCGGGCAGTGTCAGGAGCCAGGAGATTCTCTTAGCATGGTTGCGCTAAAGTTCAGTAGCAAAAAATGCTGCAGTGCATTCATTCAGGTACAAATACTTACTGTGGACAAAAAGCTGAACTGTACCTCTCTCCTGCATGTAAAACATATTCATATTTTGCAATTTTCCCCGTAATTTATAGTAAAAATCGAGAATTAAGCCAAATAACTCTTGTACATGTAAACTTGCACAGGCAAGTATCATGCTGTAATGCATGAATATGTCATATATAATATGCATCCTAACACAGTTGCTCATTCTTTAGGCACCATGCATTGTACTGTAAAGCCGCTACTGCTATTGCTACATTACAAGGCTTGAGAAAATTGCTGAATGTTTTTACTGCAAAAACACATAAATCACATGAACGGCCAGCTGGGTATTGTAAACAGCTGGCCAACGTTTACTTTTTTCGCAATAGAATGGACATATGAAAATTATGCTCAATTCTACACAAAGAGCTTAAATATTCACTTACTTTCTCGTTTCATTTCTTGCTCTAACATTAGATTTACTACATTTAGTGATACTATACATTGTGTGTATTTATTGGCACAAATTAATATTACCGCACTAATAGTGTTCATGTCTGTCAGGCCACTGTTGACATAGATTATGCTTCAGAAAGTTAGGTGGGCGGATGAGATTAAGAAGTTTGCAGGGACAACTTGGCCACAATTAATACATGACCGGGGTAGTTGGAGAAGTATGGGAGAGGCCTTTGCCCTGCAGTGGGCATAACCAGGCTGGTGATGATGATGCTTCAGAATAAGTACTTGTACTTTGTACCTTTTTTGTATTCCTGCTGCCTTTTAGTGGCTTACCTATAGTGATGCAAAACTATTGATAAATTGACTATTTATAGTATTCATAGTTCTCTTAAACTATCAATAGTGTCAAAAAACATAATCGATAGTATTATCACCCATCGATCGCGGCAGGCTGATCCCATTGTTAATGCAGGACTGTTACTCTGACTATTGATGAAGCACAAAAAGAAATAGCATCATAAGAGACATCATTACAAAATTGTGACCCTGCAGGTCTGAATCACAAGCATGCTTTTTTTTTTTTCAGGTTCAACAGAATCACTCGTTAATGCCTATAAGAGCACAAATATCTGCAGGTTTACCACACTCCATGTCTCAGTCGATCAGCTGAGGTAATGCACAAAATAAATAAATAGCCCTATATTAAATATTAAATTAGTCAAATGCCTTTATAGCAAAGTGCTTGGGACCACCAAAATTTCTCGCTATACAGGTCACTTCATTGTAAAGGTCACACACTGTACTGCTCATGCTAAAGCAGGCTAAGCACATTAACCCCCTTAACTGCCGATGACGATTTAACTCGTTGTGAACTGTTGGAAATTCTTGCGCATGCGTATGTGTTCAGTTTCATGTAATTTTGACAAGAAAATAATACACAATGACATTCGCCAATTTTTTTTTAGTTTGTCACGACAGTTACGGGACTAAACAAAAGGAAACCTTTATTGACCATATATTTAAGACAGATTTAGTAAACTAGGCTTATAATTTTTTATGCGCACACTTAATTTGTATGACACAAAGAGCTACCTTAATGCATCGAGGTTCACAGCATGCTCCGTGGCAACATGCAGCAGCTATGCAAAGTAAAGCTGCAGATCGTCGAATGCTGCTATCACCCTCATTATTGTCCAAATCTTTGGTTCATTTACATGATCATCACTGTCACCTTCGTTTATATTTGTGCTCTTTCTGCCCTTACGATTACATCACCACGTCGTCATCAACTGCGACATATTCTTTAGACGATGCACCCACTGATGCGCTACTACGAGCAGTGTATGAGTTGAGCAATCCCTGGAGCAGTGCAGGAGAGCTATTTCTGACATCGGCATGCTCATGAAGTGCATCTCTAGCGCTGCCATTAGTGCAAGTGTAGAGCGCGCCCTGGCAACATCTGTAGAGAGCAATGGTGTTCATTGTAAAGAAACAAATCGGCCGCCACGGATGCCAAAATTTCTTCGTTGCAGTAGTCTTCGCTCACAATATGCATGAGAGATAGAAATTTGGCAGGACATAATCAAACCTTTGTTATACAAGTCATTTTGCTGTAGAGGTGTCCCTTGTAGAGGCATTCAACTGTATTTATAGAAAGTATGCTTGTGTATATAGGCACTCAGGAATACAATGGAAAGCATTGCAACTGAATATGTTTTATTGACATTGTAGCAGCAGTGACACATCACAGATGCTTGGCTGCTACAGTTGTTGTCATGAGCAGTACTGAAGAATATTTATGTAGTATCTATGGAAGCCTTGTAGTGCCTTGCAGTAAGGGGATGTAAGCATGATTGGTCCAGTGTTCTTAAAAACCCAGCCATGAAGCTACCACATCGCTGTGAATACAGCAGCCTGTTCCGGGTGTACTAATCAACAAACGTTGACTGGGTTGATGACGTATGACCTGATTAAGTACAACACATGCAGTTATTCAATCATTTGAAGTTTGAAGGCTGACTGTACGATCTCGTAGTGCCTGTACCATATGGTTGTGAATATACATGTCCAAGCTTTCCACCAAGCAGTTTAGACTGCAGCAGGTTTTGTTCTTCAACAGACATAAGTGCCTAAAACTAGTTGCGTCGTGCACCCCATGTTTGCATTGCCTCATGCATGCAATGATTCGCACAGGACATATCCTATTCTGCTAATTTCCGAGCTCCTTATGTACATCCTCTGCCTCACTCAGCTTTACTTGGTTCAGCAAGCTTGTGCATCTCATCATTCACATTGTGGCTAATCCAGAAGGCTGCAGAATTTTATAAACTACACGCAGTTTGGAGCACTGTTACAAGCAGGGTACCTTGGCACATCACTTTCAGAGTTATGCCATGTAACAAAACTGCACACTTTACAGCTAGAAAACAGCAGCATGCAATTCATTGACAACTAAAGGAGGATCAAATAAGGAATGAATAATTAGCCCGAAGTGACAAGTTTCAGGGTACTGCCGTCCTTGCTCCGAGTTTTCTTTTTTTTTAAACATTGCCATCCGTAAATACATTATATTCTGCTGTGCAGTTCACTGCCCTCAATGAGTACTGGTAAGCAGTTCCCTAGTAAATATTACAATGAAAAAACTAAGAGCCTATTAGTTCAATAAGTTCTCATAAGGAGAACCAATAGTCTATTTGCATGCTTACAACCAATAACCCAGTCAAAACACACTAAGATTTCTAATTATACCAATTCGTTTTTGGAACATAATTAGATTCATTGGCTCTAATTCCGCCAATACGAAAACCCTTGATGCTTGCAATACCTCACTGGATCGTAGAACACATTTGGCATTCAATTCAAGAAACGTACTGTACTCGTGCACAAAAACACAATGGCAAAAATGATTTATCCACCATTTCATATATGCATTTTCTGTCATGTGCTATATATGCAAGCAAAATTTGGGTCATCAAGTTATATGGTATGTTTAAGATGAACAAGCAGTCTTATGGCAGATTTTGCAACTTAAAGAATAATCTAAATGCCACTCTCCACTGATCATACCAAGCTACAGTGATGCTATCGAAGGACTGTATAATAGTTACACCATTATTACCATTATTATTAAGTATTCAGCTTTTTCATGGCATTGTTTCTCCAGTGGCTCCCTATGAGGACCAAATGGCAAATCGAGCCCCCATATTCCAAACAACTTCCAACACAAACACGCATGGCCTTATTAGTCAGCTACTGCAACTTACAAGACCAAAAATCTTTATCTGTAATAGTTTTAGTATATTAATGGGGGACCTAAAATATATTTCTATCAGTGTATCAGAAAGCACCGTTGTATTGTAGATGCACAAATACTAATAACTTTGAGACTGGTCTGCAGCTCCCAATGCAAATTTTTAATGACTGATAAAACCTAACAAACAATTATAATAGAGTAATATAATCTTTTTTTTCAACTAGTAGTAAATATTTTTTACATGAAATTAAAGACAGTAAATACAAATTGGTGTTGCACTTTTCGCTAGGATTGTGACAATCCTTGCACATGCCATACAAGTTTACCAGCAGAGTGTCAAACCAAACCTGAATCTGAAAACTGTATCCAAACCTATATTTTGGCTTGAACTGAGCCCAATACAAAACCAATATTTTCAAATGTGCCTAAGGCCAAACTGACGGGAAACTGATGGGGAAAAAGAGAAAGAGAGAGAGAGAAACATTTGTTTGGAAGCGTTCAAGGATTTAGTGTGATGCAAAGCAAAAATTTATGAAGAACCAACTCTGATTGGTATCTAAGAAGGTGCTTGGCATGCTTTGGGAGGTGGTTATTTATAGCTCTATGTTGCACTATGTGTAATAAGTGGCACTTCCCTTACCACCATGCCTTACCCATAGGCAGGAGTCAACCGGTGCTTTGAGCTCCAATTCCTCAAGGACCAGTGCAGAACCCTGTGCAGCGTCTGCATCCAGAGGCGCAGCATCTCAAATGACAGCGTTTTAATTTTCGACCAGACGCACAGCATCTCAATGACAGTGTCTGAAAACGCTAACCGTCATGAGGGAAGAATGCAATACTTTTTTCAAGGGTTTCTGAAGGGCCATTGTGTTGCAACTTTGTTGTTCAGTCATTTAACTCAGGAAACTCAAACACCAGCTGTAGAAAGGAAAGAAACTCAACTGCAGTAATTAAAAATACTTTAAAGTACATGTACTAGGAGATATGCAAAGAAAGACAAGTTCACAGATGGAATAAGGGAAGCCAAAGAGCAGAGCGGTAATCAGCACAATGCTACTGTGAGTGAATGTCACTGTCTTGAAAAGTCAAGTGTGCCATCATGAGTGATGTGGGGAGAACCAATTTGGGTACCGTGTGCAATAGGTCCAATTAGGCAGATGAAAATCACTTCTAACAGGTATTGCATGGCATGTATATTACTGCTTGTCTTTAGTACTCTACTATGTGGTTCTGATGTTGCTTCATTGGTGTATGTGTGTAGCTGCATCAAAATTCACGACAGCCAGCATAGGCCACTAAGAAAGCAAGATTGCGAGTCAGATTTTTTGGTACTATCTTTAGCTGTGGGTAGAAAATGAAGTCTTGTTGTTGCAGTATTTGCATATAGAATTGATGCAGCATCCTGCTTTGTTTACAAGGCAACCAGTATTTGGGTACACTTGTATAATGTTAGAATGGAAGAAATACTTTCCTGAGCACATGAGGCGTAAAAGTTATCGCTATATTCTTTTAATTGTTCTTTTGCAATTTTCTCAGCTTTGCCAATTGCGATTTGGGCTACATGTGTTTTTCATTGCCTTATGGGTATTTTAATGTACATTAAATAACGTTTTTCTTTGCTCATAAATAGTTCACGACTTTTCCTTAAGTACATAATACCATGTCATCCCTGCAGTTTTGTGTTCACTTCATTATTTCATGTGTTGATGCAGTCATCACAAAGCTGCTTAACTATGGCCTGCAATGTATTGTTAATTGATTTTTTTATACAAGAACATCACGCATTCATTTATACAGTGCAGGTGGATGTCCTTACCTGCCGCAGTGGCTTAGCGGCTATGGTGTTGTGCTGCTAAACACAAGGTCGTGGGATCAAATCCCGGCCGCGGTGGCCACATTTCGATGGGGGCAAAATGCAAGAACGCTTGTGTCCCTCCCGTTGGGGGCATACTAAAAATCCCCTAGTGGTCAAAATTAATACGGAGTCTCCCACTATGGCGTGCCTCATAATCAAATCGTGGTTTTGGCACATAGAACCCCAGAATTAAATTTAGATCTTGTCATTCTCAAAACAAATATATAATTGGATGCACTTATTATACATCATACACTTAACATTATGACAAAAATATTAAGTGATACGCAACAGACAATACATGAAAGGGCGCACACTGAACTACAAAGCATTTTTGTTTTCTGCATGTCATCACCCTTGTTCACTATTTTTGCTGCCCTTATTCATACGTATGTATTCAATTTGAAACACAAAGCCATGCACAAGGAAATGCATAAAGCAAGGTGTTTCAAGCTACAGCTAAGGGAAACAGATTTGTTTTCTGCTTCTATGTAGCATTAAATTTCGATGCTTGAAACCACGTAAAACATTACCTTGTTTTGATGGAACATAGTTATAATGGTGCGTTTTGAGGATGGGACACAGAAATAATTAAAGCTATACCTCACAATATGCCACTATTCATATCATATAATCAGTCCTTTCTGTTTGTTTGCGAGTTGGCACCGCCAGGTCAGCTTTTTCACACACTGTATTCAGTACATAAATAGTGGGTAGTCCTGATGCACCAGAAGCCTTTATATTTCACACATAAACCTATCAGCTTTTTAATTAGAGACAGTGTACATTCTAACTTCTTTAAGCTTGCCATATTTTAAAGGGGTCATGGCACGGTCATCCAACTATTCTCAGTGTATCATTGCAACTGAGAGTGGAGGGGTCAACATGGTTATACACAGCAAAAAAAAAAGAACTCTGTTCTCAGCACACTTGAGGTAGAAAACTGGGCTAGTTGGTGGTTATTTGTATAAGGGGACATTGCACTAGCGCGTAAGAGATGACACGGACCGGTGTGCCTTTCTTCATGTTCCTGTCTATGTCATTTTTCACGCGCTAGTGCAATGTCCCTCAGAGCACAAACCAGAAAATGCTTGCAGAAACTATCTCGGATCGCTGTCAATATCTCTGTGTTTGAAAGAGACAACAGTATGACGACCACAACATATTTCTGGCTCCTGCAATCAATTTTGGTGCTTGCAGTACATAAAGGCACAGACTTCGAGATTGACTTATTACTCCAAGGGAGTCATTGCTGGGTGTGCGATTTTATTTCATCACCAGTTAGTGTTGCCACACTGCTGCTTCGTTTAACTGCGATATAAAAAAGAATCAAATAGAAATTTTCTACCGCACCGAATGCACCAAAATTTTGGCAGTTTGCTGAGGGAACCATGTACAGTTGAACCTCACAATAACGAAATCTGCGAGGAATGCAAAAAAATTTGCTTTCGTGAGAATTTCATTGGTGCGAAATGAGACAGCATAGATAGGTAATGCGTCGCAGAACAAAAATTTACTCTCAAAATTTTGTTAGCCCACTTTGGCAAGCTTTGCCGCATTGCCAACAGCCGCACTGGTGACAGTACACAGTACGCCGCATGCATCAATCAGCAGTGGCAGCACTGCCTTGGAGCCTTATTCTCAGTCAATTGCTTTCGGAAATGCTATCACTTATGCGAGAATTTGCATAACTTAACACCAGACACAGAGCAACAGCACACCATGCAAGCAGTATCATTTCTCCAGTGCACGCTGTCGTCCATAGACGCAGACGCATCCGGTGCCGAGCGCGAAAGTGATCGTATCAAGTATACCCGAAGGCAATTGATAGAGATTACGGCTCCTTAGCGCAAGTCTACGCCTGGTGCCGAATCCGCACGCGATGCCTGTCAGGTAGCACCAAAATCAGCGTTCTTGAAGCAAAGGATGCATACTTCAGGACGATCTCTTAATCACGGCCCAATCTGTGGCACTTCATGCTATGACCATCTCAAGTGCCATATTTCATGTCGGTGGGGCGTGGATTTCCTTGTTTTTGCTGCATTTTGCTCACCGAGGCGCACATTACTCACTGGACTATCTGTCTCCTCGATTTGGCTGCACTTTTTGCACTAGCTCAGAAAAGTGTCGTGCCAGTGCAGCGCCAGTTCTTGAAGTGTTAGTGTAGCGCGACACTAGCGCTTTCGGTGCAGCGGTCAAATCGAGGACAAAAGTGCAGAAACATACAGGCCTTTGTCTGCTGCGACTGGGCGGCTGTGGCTTTCCTTTTGTTGGTGTGTCATTATTCAGAAAGCATGACCAAACGTGGTTTCCACACCTTTCTGAATCATATATGGCACAATGTTTCAAACGACTGACCGATGTGGTTCCGTGCAAACTTAACGTCGAGGTAGCGGTAAGCTCATGAAAATTAATACAAACGATTGTGACCCGAGGGAAATCCTGGCCTTCTGTGCACTTAGCAGCAGTTGAACCCAGAAAGCGCCCTTAACAAGATGCTGCGTACACATCCTGAAGAAAACTGGCGTCCGTGCTGCGTTACTAATACCAGGCGCCGTCGATGCCATCTACCAACACCCGCATGGCCATGGAGCTGCATGTGTCGTCTGCTATCAAAAGCCTTGCACTACGTGCACGAAAAAAGAACTTGCGGAGAGTCTAGTGCCGAAGTGTACATGAACTCGTGCAGCACGACGTCAAATCGAGTGCCGAAGTGCAGGTGGCGCTAGCTGCACTGGCAAATTGAGTGCTAGAGTGCTGCACCCCCTGAACTAGTGCAGAAAGTGCAGCCAAATCAAGGAGACCATATGTGTGCAAAAACCGTCATCACATGCTGGTAGCAACATGCGTGCAACAAGATGGTGACCATGACGTGTTTCTGGTGCATGCAACTGCTCCCGGCACTTGGCTGTTCTTGTAAACAAAAATGGCAGCCCCTACGCCAGTTTAATGTGGTGGTATTTCACACAATTTTAGTGCAAAGCAATCGCACTTGAGCACATTTTGGAGCATGCTAGCCTTGCGCAATTAGGTAATATGCGGGGTAATGTTCTGGCAAATTTCGTTGACACAGGATTGCAGTACAGCGACATCTCGTTGTCAAGAGGTACGAAATGCATTGAATCCGATGGGCGTTTGCTGGGATACAAAAATATTTTGTTGTCGCAGGGTTTCGTTATAACGGGTTTTGACTAGTTTAACATGTAATGCATAATTCAAGCTCAAAATTTAGTGTCATGGCCCCTTAGTAAACGCTCTGTACTTGCGCCAGCCAACACTATGCATAGCCACTACTCGCCATGTATCTGAGCTTCATACAACGCCATTCATGGATGGATGCATGAAGCAGACTGGTAGCATCATCTTGATTAAGCTGTGTGAACTGCCCGCTGCAAGGCATCTATAACAATCTGTTTTAGCAAACAATGGAATTATTCAAAAAGTGCAGTAGAGATGACGAGGATATTTTTCAGCAACGCATCAAAATATATCACTGTTCCACTTGTTACTTTTCCGCAGGGCCTTTCCTTCAAGCCACTAGACAAATCTATGTGGAACACCAATGCATGTCACAACAAGGTTGCCAACGATATCCAAAACTGTCTGTAAGCTAAGAATATTCCTTCTAAGTGGACTAAGTTCCAAGTTCTTTCCAAGTTCTTTCCAATTTCTTTCTAAGTTTGCAGAAACATGCCGGCTGACAGTATTGAGCGAGCAGCAAGACATTCTCTCTCTCACGCCTTCCTAGAGGCTATCCCGGATCCGCCTCTTGCAACAATTCTGCAATTGCAACGTGCACCTAGAGCTATTAATTAAAACATGGATAAGTGCATTGTGGTTTGCTGTGGAGCTAATCAGGGATTGCTGCAGTATTTCTGATTCCCATCAGAGTAAATCATGTGCTGCAAAAAATATAGCCTCTAACATCTCTACAACACAATTCCTTAAGAATTAATGTCTTAGCTGTTAGGTATACAACAAACAAAGTCATGCTTTTAATCATAATCAGAAAGCACTTGTTGTAAAATAAAATGAGGATGTTCTGCATATTCAGAAGAGGCGTGGTCGTGCTTCCTTGTTATTGGTGATCTCCTCATTTTCTTGCAACTGGCGGTTAACAGCCTCGGACATGGCAAGCAGGAATGCTTTTAGTGTCAATTTCCTGTCCTGCAAAATTAATAAAATCAGCACAAAGTAGTTATTGTTTCATTATTTAAAAAGCAAAAGAACATATTGAAAATTAGGGGCACTACAGGAAACCATCACTGGTCAGGTGGTATAGAGAACATGTGGGTACAGAGAACGATGTTACCGAGAACAGGTGTTACAGAGAGTGCTACAAGAGCTCCTGACACAAGCCTCTTGGGTCCCAACCAAACTTGGGCGACATCCTCAATGACAAGAGCCATTACCGTATTTTCGCGATTCTAAGCACCCCCCGATTCTAAGCACCCCCCCTCTATTCCCGCGAAAAAATTGGGAAAAAAGTTTGCATGCGAATCTAAGCACCCCCCTATTCTTTAGGAAGAGCGCGTAGCCAAGGCCGCGAAGCGCGCTTGCTCACTCTGTTATCGAGCCGGAGCCGTCGGAGTCCCGAGGTAGCCCGGCGTCCACGGCGCGATCTCGCCGCACAGCCAGACTGTACGGCTGTACGGCGAAAGCTGCAGAAAGCGTACCCATCAACCATCCCAAGTGGATTCGGACGCTTGGAAGCAGGTCCGAGTGGACGTTGTGGTCAAATCATTTAAGGAGTGCTCAATCACAAACCACTTCGACGAAACGGAAGACGACCTGCTGTGGAATACCGAGAGCAGCGGTTCAAGCTGTGCGACGAACTCGAGTGGCAGTGATTGTAACTGAGCATTCAACACAAGCAGTGGGTTCACTGCGCCGATTTTCTTTTGAAGGTTTACAAAATAAAATGTTATTTCTCGCACTCATCTCGTCACGATGTCGCAGCGAAAAGAGGGAGGAGGGGGGGGGGGGGGTCAGTCTAGATTTTTTCGAATCTAAGCACCCCCCCTCACGTTGGGCATCGCGATCGTGAAAAAAAGGGGGTGCTTAGAATCGAGTAAATACGGTAATTTCCTTGTTTACCCACATGTACTTGCTGCACCCAGCCCTGTCTAGACAGTAGCAGTGCTTCAATGCAAGAGCATGAATGAGCATTAACATATTTGAGTGCGTCCATGCCCAATAGTTGTGCAAATATTTGAAACTTCGAGAATACATGAAACAAAGATAGCACCACTTTCCAATGAAAATTAACTACGGTAGACTTTCGTTAATTTGACTCCGATTAATTTGATCCCGAACGAAGGTGCCCGCTGGTGCCCATGCATTTCTATAAACCCAAACTTTCATTATTTAGTTCCTTAAATTGCCCTTCACTGAATAATTCTAACTTGACCAGTGAGCACACATGCACTTGACCCCTATAGGTAACCCGATAGTGACCCCTTTAGTGGCAGCATCTGTGATGGCGGAGCCTAGGGGATAGTGAATATGTTGAACACACATAATCTCTCATCAAAAACGCCTATTTTCGGTCCACCCCAGGAAAATTTTTAAGTAATAACCATAGCTCACAATATCTGACTGTGGTATTTACCCAATTCTAACACGCACCTTTCTTTGTTTAAAGAAAATTGGGCCGAAAATTGTCTGTGTGATGCAATCGGACATGAGACCACAACCGCCCTTACAAGTATGCTTTACAGCATCACACAATGTATTGCGGCGGAGCTGACTTTGCACAAAAATGGCTGTGGCTTAGCTAAGGTTAAGCCCAGGATGCGAAGCATACTAGCCTTTATTTTAGTTGTTGAACCACTGTTTAGCCTGGTGAACTGCTGTTGCTTGGCTATATTTGGTTCGGCTAGACGAAGAAACTACTCATGCGTTACTCTGCTTCGCTTTCAAGAGTGGAACGCGACAGCGTTCCCGTCGACCCGCCAAGGGGTGTAAGACATTGGGCTACGGCGCAGCGACTACGCGCCCCGCATTGGACGCGGTGAGCGTCGAGCAACGCAGCGTTCGGCGCGGCAACGAAATGTGTGCCTGAGCAAGCGACGCACGCCTGAGCCTTAGAAACAGTTCGTTTCTAAGGCAACACCGCATTCACTAGACGCGCTTTTGTACCGCATTGAAGCATCGTACTCGTGGCTCAGTGGTAGCGTCTCCGTCTCACACTCCGGAGACCCTGGTTCGATTCCCACCCAGCCCATCTTGCAAGAGTTGAGCCAAAGCCACCTAGAAAATCAGTCTCTGTAGCACGCCGCAACCTTCGCTTCTCATTCCAACGAGCAGCTTTGTCTCCAGGAGGCATCTCACCTCGTGAGTGTCTAGCAGAGGCTAGCTACGCTAGCAGAGGCAAGTGCAGCTGCTTATATACCGCCGCGACGCCGCGAGCGACGGCGCGAGTTGGAGCCCCGTTTCTCCTCTGTCGTGACGTCATGGTGTCACGTGGTATTGAAGGCGACACCGCCGCGCCTGAGGAGCTGGGTTGAGCTCTCGTAATATGCTTCGCATAAAAACCGTGTGGCGATGCTGACATTAGAAAACCGGCCTCCATCGTGCAATAATTTTTTTTGCTAAGAAATCTGGTGCACGTTGGATTTCTACTTCGTTTAGGAGCTTTACTGCCATTCCTATGTTACTTTTCTACTATGGACACATAGAAAGTGGGCAAGCGTTTGATTCAGGGGCGTCAGCGGTCTGTTTTGGTGTTTTATTTCTGCATCTTGCTTAATTCAACCTGCCGGATGATTTGATCAATTCCATCGGTACCATCAAGGTAGGATTAATGGAAGTCGACTGTATTCACAATTTACAGGAAAAGGAGTTGGAGTTGCAGGGACCTTAACGACATCAAATAAATCATTTTTAATGAAGAGTGAACTTGACAATGATTATAGTGCATATTGGTGTGGAGAGCTGACACACAATAAGTGTTAAAGAAGATTGTTTACCAATGGTCACTTCATGTCCTTCTAAGCAATTTTTCGTGCAAATTTACTTTTATAGCTGATTGCTCACCAGGTAATATCATGCTTGTTTCCATCTACATGAAATATGATCTTTTTATCTGCACCATATTCTCACACTAGGTTCCAATTTTTCATTACTCCCTTTAAACAGATTGCATGCTTCTTGCAACGTGAGAGTATGTGTCTTGTGCTGCAAAAAGTTCACTGTTTCACAGTGATAGCCTTTATGACCCATATCAGAAGACATAACTGATGAGGTAACAAAAAAAAAAATGTAATTAGGAACAATTACCTAGTGCTACTTGCCAGTATTTAAAGACATTGCAAATGATATGCACTACATACTGTCGTTTGTCTTAAATCTTATCAAGCATTTCAAGTATACAATTCTAGTTCTTTATTAATTTAAAAACAGGGAGTGCCGAACTACTTTCACCAAGAAACAAAATAAAAAGAAAAAAGAAACAGAAGAGGCTTTCTATGCAAGTAAAACCAACTGTACGTTGTTACCAGCCATGTTAAGAAGCTACCAGCATTTGCAGCAGCTGCACTCATTAGCATGATCTTTTAATTAATCATTTCATGGTCCATAAGTCACATGCAAAACAAAGTTCTAGAGCCTGTGCTGTGGGAGACACCTGCTAGCAGAACTGAAGTAAGCTGAAGAAATCAGGTACACAAGGCAAATGGTTGCCACAGTCTAAAGAGTGCCTGCATATACTGTCAATGGTCTCTAGTTACAAAGGAGAGCAGCTCTCACCACAGCGCAGATGGAATGTGCAATGAAAGGCAGTTTTCGTAACCGTCTCCCACTCAAGCCGACAGCTCTGTGGCACAAGGAGCTGTACAGAGACCTCAGTTCATCACCCATCTCGCCAGCACTGCTTTCAAGAAAACTTATGCTTTCACTTATGACAGAAACCTGCAAAAAAGAGAGAGAGAGAGAGACGAAAAACGGATGTTCGCATAATGGGGCATATAATGCTGCTGCATTAAAAGCACACTACAGCACATGTATGGATGTGCAAAGGCAGAATAATGATATACTCTAAGTTATGGCAAATCAGTTCTGCGGAATCCTGCAAGGTGGACGAAGTATCATGAAAAAGAAAAATTGCCATCCACCCAAATGTAGCATGAAGCTACAAGAAAAACTCCTACGGGTTTCTCAGAAAGGAAGCTTTGCAGTTGAAAAAAAATTTGTCCGGGTCCGGGATACGAACCCAGGACCAACGCCTTTCCGGGGGCGGTCGCTCTACCATCAGAGCTAACCAGGAGGCTAGCAGATTGCAGTGCGAGGGCGAATTAATCGACAACTTGAAGCATAGGGACACAGAATATGACAAATCAGTTCTGCAGAATCCTCCAAGGTGGAAGCCAAATTTTTCTTCAACTGCAAAGCTTTCTTTCTAGGAAACCTGCATGGGTTTCCTTTGTAGCTTCGTGCTACGTTCAGGTGGATGACAATTTTTCCCTTTCACTCAAAGTTACCATAGCCTTTATTTTTATTTTTTGTCCAGGACAGATTAGCCATCCCTTATGTGCACCTTACATTCTTAGTAAGCAAACTCAATAGTGTGCATGCCACAAAACATGCGGCAAAAAAGCATGTGCACTGCATTCAATTTAGCATGCACATGAACAAGTCATATTCAAGCTGCCATTGTTAAATGAAATGAATTACTGCTGCAATTTGCCGAGTTTAATATCCACAATGAAACATTGTTTTATTCGAGTTTGAATGTGGAAATGCGTAGTGATAATAAAAGATGCCGCATACATGAAATCCAAATGCACAA
The DNA here is from genome assembly GCF_038994185.2 of Dermacentor albipictus. Lineage (NCBI taxonomy): Eukaryota > Metazoa > Arthropoda > Arachnida > Ixodida > Ixodidae > Dermacentor > Dermacentor albipictus. The sequence continues at coordinate 161,214,868 of NC_091821.1, read as the reverse complement.
AAGCTAGAGCTTCCGATAATGAACAATAAATAAATAAATAAATACTTGTTTGTGACATCCAGTCAACAGCATAAAACTGACTGATCTTGTAGTCATGGTTATAGCTTGAAAGAACAGTGCACACATATTCACAAGTCCCATGAATACACATTTAAGACATGAGCTTTAAGCAATGAAACATCAAGTGTGGCAAATAGAAAGCCCTATTAAAGAACAATCAATTGCAATGTATATGAACTATTAATTGCATTAAGCCCAGGCTATCAATGAAAAATTGCAGTTTTTAATTGTATTTCGACATAGTTTTCAAACAGCTCAATAAGCATGTCAACAATAGCAAGCATGTGATGCGAGGACTCATGTAACATGTCAAGGCATGACAGGAATGCTTATATCAGATGTCAAAAGTGCATAATGCATTTTGCACTGCCACCTTGAAACGCTGTGTGGCACTCTTGTGCGTGCATATTTTGTGTCAAATAGCTTCGAGCTGACCATTCACAGCATTGTGCTTTCTAAATACTAAAGCTACCATTAATGAAAAAACAGCTTGAAATATACACAAAAACACAACCTACCCTGTAAAGCTCTTTCATACAGGACATGATGATCTTTGAAATGCATTTCTGGCTGGGATAACCAAGGTGATATTTGAAGTCAGCTCTATCTACAAAGGCCAGGTCTATGATACCACTGATATTAGAGGTTGTAAGAATGAAAACATTCGGGTATCTGGAGAAATAAAAAGATTTAAAACACGATGAAATATGACCAGCAAGCCAGAAATGTTCTACTCAATTTCTCAAAGTAAAATAAAATCTCGGTACAACAGTTTTCAAAGATAAAATAAAATCTTGACAAGTGAACATGGATATAACAAGTTATCAGATACAATGAGGTAAATTAATGATGTTTCTTGCTGTTATCAGCTTGTAACAAATATATGCTTATAAGTTTAACGAATATTGGATATAATGAAAACATTTACGTGTCGAATGTGACTTCGTTAGAACGAGGTTCCATGTATTTGAGTGCAAAAACATGCAAGGTCAGCTAAATAGCATTTACGAAAAAAATCTGTCTTATCAATTACAAAGTTATCGGATGGAAAAAACATGAGGATTCAGTTTCCAAAAAATCTGCTCACACAGGGCACAAGCCTAAGCACTAAAACAAAAAGAAAGAAAAACAAGAAAGAAAGAAAAAAGCTTGTACAACATACATGAATCACACATCATCAGCATTTGTTTAAAAATCATTGCATTTGGTCAATACATTGTGTAATGACAACAGTATCCGCAACCAACATAATGTCCAATAAAAAGCTTAAGTTGGCTTTACAGCATCAACTAGTAACATTTTAAAGTTAATATGTAAACAGGTCAAAGGAAGTAAGTCTTTAATATCTCTGAGAACTAAAGCACTTTAGCATTTCATTATCTACAAGGCTGAGACATAGTAGGAGCTCATGCTAGACTGCCTTTTATGAAATCCCCAAAAATGTGGCTATTAAAAAAACAATTTTACAAATGAACAAAGTGGAGTCAGTATCATAATCAATTTATCAACCTAATCAAGTTCACTGCAGGACAGAGGTCTCTCCCTATAATCTAGTTACTCTTGTCCTGACATCACCCAACCCTTACAAACTTCCTAACCTCATTACTCCGTTTAATCCTTGCCACCCTCAACTACATTTCCCTTACCTTGACATCCATTGCCTCACTCTAATGGACAAAGGTCATCCCTGTTGCAGCCAGGAAGGAAAAGCGAGACGGCCAGACGAGGAGTCACATACACACATGTTTAATGGTCTCTCAGACGTGTTCTATCTCAAGAAGAAGCGCATGCGCGACCACGCACAGTCACAGGGAACTATGTCTCCCCGCTTTCACTAGATGGCAGCATGTACAACATCTCCCCAACAGAGCAAGCAAAGTTCGCTAAAGCAGGCAGCTTCACGCACCTCACACTTCTAGTGTACATGTGGGAAGTGTCTTGGCAACACGAACAGGCATTTGTTACACCGTCACTGATACAAATACTTTCTGCGTTGGTTTTAGCAGGGGAATAGAGTTTTTTAGTTGAGCGTCTTTACGGTACGCTCCGCTCCGAGTGGCCCCGCTAAGCCAAAGCGGAGCGGCGGGCGATTTTCACGTATTAGTTGTACGTTTAGCGTAGCGGACGATGGATGTAATGAGCGTCCCCTTTGGAATGGGCGGTGGGTTGCGCCACCAAGCTCTTACTACTATGCTGCCTAATATCCTACCTAGGTTAACCCACAAAAAAAAAAGAAAGAAACCCACTATGAACTACCACGTCCAAATTTTCTGATCCCCTATTGCGAACTGTGCTTTTGTACGCCTCCGTCTTTTGTAGTTTCCCTACTTTTCTTCCACCAATCCTCCAATCGCCTTACTAATGTCTATTGCGGACCTGTTTGCCTTACCACTGCTCCCGCTGAACCCAAGGGCTTCAAGGAGGCCAGTGGTGCCTAAATCGACCGCTGGGTAGACGTCTTCACATTCTAATAAAATATGCTCCGTCGTTTCTCTAGCTTTACCGCAGCAAGCACCCTTCGTACCTTTCGTAGTTGCAGCGCCCTCTGGCCGAATTCAGGGTAATGAAAGAAAATAAAAACACCTTTTGATCAGTTTTATAGAGTAAAACGTAAATATGTGTATATACAACTTATTTCTCCATGAAGTATCTAGACGTGCGCTCATAATACGTTACCGGTTCATTTTATCTAACGGAATAGTATCAAACGCCATCTTGGAGAACGCCACGTGATAGCCAGTGCGCTTGCTTTCTGCATCCAATCCAATCCTTTCTGACGCCAACGCTAGCCAAAGCGCTGCGCAGCACGCTCCGCTCAGGCAGCTTCTCAGCAAACCGTGTTCCTCGCTCCGCTAGCCCGCTTACGGCTAAGCGGACGGCGCACGCGCATTCGCGCCTCTGCTCCGCTTGGCTGCTTAGCGGAGCGTAAACACGCTCAACTAAAACCCTCTAATAGCGAACTAGCTGGGTCCTGTTCCTGTGTACAGCCCCAGTGTCAGCGTTAACGCAGTAGGACCAAGGCTCATCATCGGCTGGGGCTTGTACTGTCACTTAACACTTGAGGTCTGTCAACCAGACGTCTCCGTAGAATAGCTCCAGCATGTCATGGACTTCGCGACGTCTGTCGAAGTCTTTCCTTTGACGTTTCCAGTACTGTTCTTCGAACTTCCGAAGGCTCTCTTGATCTGGCAGTTGGGGTGTCAGCTTGGTGGAACTAAGAGGAAGCTTGGCTCTTAGCCGACGAGCCACCAGCAGTTCCGCAGGGCTATACCCATTCTTCAAAGGAGTCGACCTGTAAGCTAGAAGCGTCAACTAAGGGTCTTTCATCTTTGTCATGGAAGTCTTGATGATTTTTACCACAGCCCGAGCAAATCCATTGCTCTGAGAATAGTGAGGGCTAGAGGTAATGTGCTCGAAGGTATAGTTCTGGGCGAAGAGTGAAAACTCAGTTTACGAAAACTGCGGGCCGTTGTCGGAAACCACTTCCTCAGGAATCCCGTGACGTACAAAAAATTACTTGCAGTGGTTGACTACAGCTGCGGACGTAAGCTTCTTGAGCTGAGCCAGTTCAGGGTATGTTGAATAATAATCTGTGACTATCAACCAATAGTGGCTCTTATAGTGAAACAAGTACATTGCAATGCATTGCCAGGGTCTTTCTGAACATTCGGAACTTTTTAGTGGCATTTTCCTGTTACTTGTTGTTTCGACGCATTGCTGGGATTGCTTCACCAGGGACGTGACATCAGCTCCTATAGCGGGCCACCAGACACAATCTCGGGCTCGAGCAGGAGTTTTTGTTATGCCAAAGTGTCCTTCATGTAACAGTCATAGAACTTCGTTTTTTCAAGAGGCAGGGACAAAAACTTGAGCAGCGTAGAGGAGTAAATCGTTCTCCAGAGTGAGCTGGTGTCGATGCTCGTAGAAGGGTTTTAGGGGCACTGGTAAATCTTGCCTGGAGGGCCACTCTCTTTTCTTGCTCCACTGGTGAAGTTGTGCACCAACAGGGTCTGTTTGTTGGGATGGCTGAAGGCAGTGCTCCTTTATAGAAAAAGAGGTTTTCAAAGAGCATACGAAAGCTTCCATGTTTTCTTCGAGCTTTGTGTCTTTTATTTTTTGGAGAGGCACTTTGGAAAGAGTGTCTGCGGCTAGAAGGTCTTTGCCTGGAACGTATGCAATTTCGTACTGGTATCGCATCATTCTCATCTTTAGCCTCTGTAATCAGGGTGTCAGGTTGTCAAGGCTCTTCGAAGTGAAGATGGGAACCAACGGCTTATGGTCTGGCTTATGGTCCGTCAGCTTGACCAGCTTGCCAACAAGATAATCGCCGAACTTGTCACATGCCCAGACTAAAGCAAGAGCCTCTTTCGCGATTTGAGCGTAACGTTTCTCTGAGAGTAATCGCGAAGCATAAGCAATGACAGAAAACTTGCCATTCGTTTTCTTCTGCCAGATTAATGAACCAAGTACAAAGGATGATGCATCTGCAATGACAATCATTTCTCTCGATGGATCGTAAACTCCAAGAACAGGGCGAGACGAGAGCACCGACTTCCATCTGTTGAACGCCTGCTGTTGTGGAGCATCCCAAGCAAACTCTTGCTTCTTTGACAGCAAAAGATTAAGTGGTTGCAGGACTTCAGAGATTGGGAACGAATCTGGAAAGGTATGTCGCCATTCCGAGAATTCTCTGCAGCTCGGTCATGTTTCTTGGGCTCTCCATTTCATAATGGCTTCAACTTTTTTTTCGTCGAGTCGTATTCCGTCTTGGTCTAGCCAGTGTCCAAGGACCGTGAGGCACTGGACATTAAACAAGCATTTGGTTTTATTCAATGTCACTCCAGCCTTGACGAGCAGCTGCAGCACATTTCCGAGTGTCTCATTATGCTCATGCTCATTCATATTCAAGATAAGGATGTTCTCCATGTGACAGACAACCCTACTGACGCCTTGTAAAATACACAACATCTGTTTCTGGAAGTGTTCAGGAGCAGATGCCATTCCGAACGGTAACCAGTTGAAATAGAAGTGTCCAAAAGGTGAGATGAATGTGGTGACCTTCTTAAAACCTTCACAAAGCGGAATTTGCCAAAATCCACAGTTAGCGTCCAGCTTGGAGAACACGTTAGCTCCATGAAGAAGTCCAAGAGTGTGCCCCACGTAAGGGATAGGATGCCATTCTCTCAGAATGTGGCGGTTCACTTCTGTGAAGACCATGCAGATTCTCACGTCTCCGGAGGGCTTTGGGATGACTACCATTGGTGCACACCACTCAGTCGGCTCGTGAACAGGTGATATGACGCCGAGTTTCTTCATTCTTTGTAGTTCTAACTTTGTCCTTTCGTATAAAGGAATTGGGATGTGCCTCGGAGAGCTGAGCGCGAAAGGTTTCGCTCCTGCTTGCGGCTGAATTCGGTGTTCTTTGTGCAGCTTGCTGAGTCCCTGGAACAACACTGGAAATTCTTTCGGATTCACTTTCTCAGCAATGGCGTTTACAAATGTCAACATCCGGAGTTCTTTGATCGCTGGCTTGCCTAGCAATGGAGTGCGGACCTCATCTAAGACGTAGGCATCCTGAGTAGTCGTACAGTCACGATAGATGAGCTCGAGTTGTGTCACTCCTGCGGCTGGAAGAAGCTTTCCGTCTGGACTATGTAGCTGGCAAGGAGGAGCTGAGAGAAAAGGTCTTTCCTCAAGCGTCTGGAATACTTGCTTTGGGAGGACTGTTTCATCGGTGCCAGTGTGTTTTGAAATATACTGGCTGACCTTGAACCGAGACTGTTGCCTCCCACGTTCCAGCCTCCAATGTCTTGATTACTTCGAGTCGTGTTTCTAAATTGACTTGTTGCGGTTCGACACAATCAAGGTGCCACGACATGCATACGGAGGCGTAATGACCCCTTTTCCGGCAATTCCTGCAGACTTCCGAGCATGCTGAGCACAGAGTATGAGGGTGATGCTCTTGACCGCACCAACGGCATGGTTTCTGCATGCTGTTTTTACCGGAGGATGAAGATGGTTTGTTTGCCCCACGTGAATAGCTGCCACTTTTGTCCTCTTTCGAAGTACCCCAAGTGGTTTGGGGAGCGGACGCAACTTTGTTCACACATAGCAGTTCCTGGCAGAGCGCGACTTGTTGCTGACGAACGTTCTCGATCTAGAGGACGGACTCAAGAGTCCTCTGAATAGCGAGGTCTGCGTCGAGCTGTAGCCTGGCGGATAGCTGCTTATCTTTTATCCCAACTACGAGGCGGTCGCGCACGAGCTCTTCTCGAAGAGTGCTGAACTTGCAGTCTTTCGAAAGTGTGTGAAGCGCAGTAATGAAATCTTCGGCCAACTCACCATCTTGTTGCACACTGGTGTTGAATCTGGCTCATTCAAAGATTACGTTGCATCGCGGGATAAAGTATTTGTCGAACTGCTCCACAACTGCGTCAAATTTCTTGGATATCTCTTCAGAGAGAGCAAAAGTGGCGTAGATTTCCTCTGCTTGCACACCGATGATGTAAAGTAGGGAATCTAATTAATGCTTCTCTGCCTTAACGCACAACCCTGAAGAGGTTCGGAAGCATTCAAATCTTTGTTTCCACTTCGGCCACTCGTTCGGCAACGAAAAGTTGAAGGCATCCGGCGGCTGAATTACGAATGACGCCATGGCCTCGAACGTTAAGGGGTCGCGTTGCTCGAGTACCGAGATGTGCTTATAGGGAGCAGCTCACCGGCATTTCGTTGCTGGCATCGTCTTTCGCACGGAGGACTAGGAGCCAATGACCGCTGGTAGAACCTGTTCTTCTGACACCATGTTGTAGCCAGGAAGGAAGAGCGAGACAGCCAGACAAGGAGTCACATACGCACACGTTTAATGGTCTCTCAGACGTGTTCTATCTCAAGAAGAAAAAGAGCACGCGCTGCCAGATCACTGACCACGCGCAGTCATGGGGAACTATGTCTCCCCGCTTTCACTAGATGGCAGCATGTACAACAATCCCTTGTATGCATTAAGCCGTCCTTAATGGTATTGTAGCGGCAGCAGCATCGGCGTCGCACGAGAGTTGACGTAGACGCTCGCGTCTACAGGAGGCACGAGCGGCTGGCGCGTTCCGGCGCGGGCTAGCGTTCCGAAGATCATTAAATAAATGCTACGCTAAGTGACGGAGTGTTGGTTCTTCCTCTCCTGCGACAGCCCAAGACTTTACCGGCCTACGTGGTCGCTCGTCGCCACAGTTTGGTGACCCGGACGTGATACTGCCATACGCTCCTGTGGTAGAGACGACCATGGACCAGACCGACGCTACAAGAGCTCAAGGCCAGAACCCTTCCGAGGAACGCGGTGAGCCCTCCTGTTCCGCCATCGCTGTCCGCCTCCCACAGTACTGGGACCAGCATCCTTCGGCGTGGTTTCTTCAGGCCGAAGCGCAATTTCAAGTCACTGGTATCCGCTCTCAAGCCTCGAAGTTCCATTATGCCGTCGCAGCGCTCTCGCCCGCCGCCATTGACGAGGTAGCAGATTTGTTGTACTCCCCATTGTCTGCCGCCGCCTATGACGATCTCAAGGCAGCACTGCTACAGCGCACAGCACTGCTACAGCGCACAGCACTGCTACAGCGCACAGCTGCTTCGCAGCGTTCTCGCATCCAGCAGCTTCTGTCCGCTGAAGAACTCGGCGACCGACGCCCTAGTCAACTTCTTCGCCGAATGAGCCAGCTGCTCGGAAACAACGAGAGAACCATCGACGACACGCTGTCGCGCGAACTGTTTTTGCAACGACTCCCGGCTAACGTGCAGATAGTCCTGGCGACAGCCTCTACCATGGATCTTACCGGACTTGCCGCTTTGGCCGACAAAGTCATGGAAGTAGCCACCCCAACCATCGCAGCCACGTCACCGTCTCCGGGTGACAATACAACCGCTCTGCAAACTCTTCCCTGCTCTTCTGCAGTGCAATCTCCGCTCGACTCCTTGTGTGAGCGCTTGGAACGCATCATATGTGGAGCGGAACATCGCCGCGCGTCTCGTCGCCCACGCAGCCGTAGGTCCAGCAGATCAGGACGCACGGACACCCGCAATGAAGCCTCAACTACACCGCTTGGCGTTTGCTACTACCACCGCCGTTTTGGAAACGACGCTCGTCACTGTCGGCGTCCCTGCGCTTGGCAGGGAAACAGGCCGGCCGACCTCTAACGGCGACGAGTGGTCCGGCCCAGCACACAAGTCGCCTTTTCTACGTGACGGACAGAGTTACGGGACAACGATTCTCAGTCGACACAGGTGCTGACGTCAGCATTCTCCCCGCCCAGTGCTCCGACCGAAAAGCGACTCCTGTGTCGTTTTTGCAAGCCGTCAACGGCACCAGGATTCCAGTTTTCTCGTCACGCTCTGTCATGCTGAACCTTGGTCTTCGACGAGCGTTCCGCTGGATTTTCCTGGTTGCAGACGTCCGTCATGCAGTCATTGGAGCAGATTTCTTGCGTAACTACGGACTCCTTGTGGACATCCAACGACGCCGTCTCGTCGACTCCATAACCCAGCTATCCGTTCCCGGCGTCCCATCATCAGGCACATCGCCCATAGCACCAATTTCTGCCATGTTGGACGAACCTTTCGCCGCGCTCCTACGCGAGTTTCCCACTTTGACGCGCCTGCCGGACTGGACGCAACCGGTGCAACATGACGTGTGCCATCACATCCTCACCTCCGGCCCACCGGTCTATATCCGACCCCGGCGTTTGTCCCCAGAGAAACTCAGGATCGCTCGCGCGGAGTTCGACCACATGCTGCAACTTGGCATCATCCGCCCTTCCTCCAGTAACTGGGCATCACCACTTCACATGGTGCCTAAGAAGACGGGAGACTGGCGCCCATGCGGCGATTACCGGGCACTAAACAACGTCACAGTGCCTGATCGCTACCCTCTACCGAACATTCAGGACTTCACGGTAGCGTTGCACGGTGCGACGATCTTTTCTAAGATCGATCTCGTTCGCGCCTACCATCAACTACCGGTCGCTGAAGAAGACATTCCCAAGACCGCCATCACAACACCCTTCGGTCTTTTCGAATTTCTCCGCATGCCTTTCGGTTTACGGAACGCGGGCCAATCCTTTCAGCGTTTCATCAATTCCGTCACCCGAGGTTTGCCTTTCGTTTTTGCATACATTGACGACCTTCTCGTTGCAAGCTCTACGGCAGAAGAACATCTTCACCACTTGCGGTTGTTGTTTTCACGCCTTGCCAGTAAAGGAATTGTCATCAACGCCGCCAAGAGTGAATTCGGTCAACCCAAACTCGAGTTCCTCGGTCATATCGTCGACGCTAACGGCATTCGACCTCTGCCGTCTAAGATTCGCGTCATCGAAAACCTTCCCCGACCGACCACACTCACCAAGCTTCGCCAATTTCTCGGATTTGTCAATTTCTACCGCCGATTCATTCCCGAGTGCGCACGACTTTTGGCTCCGCTAGACGTTCTCCTGGTAAACAAACGCAAACAAATGCTTCAGTGGAGTGAAGAGGCCACCGACGCTTTCACAAGAGTCAAGTCTGCCCTCACCGACGCCACGCTACTTAGACACCCAAAGCCAGACGCATCCACTACCATTATGACCGACGCTTCAAACACCGCCGTTGGTGCCGTTCTGCAGCAATTCATCAACAATGCGTGGCATCCACTCGCTTTTTTCTCCAAGAAACTGAAGCCTGCGCAGTCCCACTACAGCGTTTTCGGCCGTGAATTACTCGCTGTTTACCTGGCTATCAAGCATCTTCGCCATTTCCTCGAAGGCCGTGCATTCACTGTCTTGACTGACCACAAGCCCCTTGTGCACGCAACGAATCGTTCGGCGTCCTGTTACTCGCCCCGCGAGATTCGACACCTTTCCTACATCTCCGAGTTTACAACAACGTTCCGCCACATCAAGGGCACCGACAACGTTCCAGCCGATGTTCTGAGTCGTGTCAATGTCGTTTCCACTTTGACATCGGAACCTTTCATCATCGAGGCCGACTTACTCACCAGTCAACAGCGTGACGACACTGAACTTCGTACACTCCGGAATTCGTCAACGTCCCTGAAATTGGAAGACGTCGTTGTGACCCCAGATGGTACGTCCGTCGTCTGCGACATTTCTAACGACAGCCCTAGACCATACATTCCGGCATCCCTTCGCAGACGTCTATTCGAAACCGTGCACAACCTGTTGCACCCTGGCGTACGCGCGACACAGAAGCTCCTTTCCAGTCGTTTCGTTTGGCCTCGGCTAAACGCGCAAGTTCGCGATTGGGTTCGCTGCTGTTTGTCATGTCAGCGTTCGAAGATCCAGCGTCACCCCATTCCGCCTGCCAAGTCTTTTCTTCCACCAGATGCTCGTTTCGACACCGTACACCTGGACCTTGTCGGCTCTCTCCCACCTTCGAAAGGTTACTGCTACATACTGACATGCATCGACCGTTATACACGGTGGCCAGAAGCTACACCTATATCTGACATCGCAGCGCCCACTGTTGCAGCAGCTTTCGTGTCTACGTGGATCGCAAGGTTCGGATGCCCATCCACAATCATCACAGATCGCGGTTGACAGTTTGACTCAGCACTCTTCAACGAGCTACTAAAGCTACTCGGAACGACACGTTTTCGCACAACTGCTTACCACCCGTAGTCCAACGGACTAGTTGAACGTTTTCACCGGCATCTCAAGGCCTCCCTTATGGCACATGAATTGCCGGAGAAGTGGGTCCTGCATTTGCCTCTCGTCTTACTTGGCATCACAGCCACAGTCAAGAGCGACCTAGGTTGCTCCTGTGCTGAGCTAGTTTACGGCACTCACCTACGCCTTCCGTGCGATTTCTTTGTCGCCACCCCCAAAACGCCTATGCCATCACCTGCCGACTACGTTGCCGAACTGCAAGCTTTCTTCAGCCAGATACGCCCCGTGCCTACACGTTCACAAGAAGCAAGGTCCCCGTACGTTTCTCCCGCACTCAGCTCTGCTACCCACGTTTTCGTGTGTAACTGTGCCGTGCGGAAGCCCTTGCAACCACACTACTCCGGGCCATATTGTGTTCTAGAGCGTCGTCCGGCGACGTTCGTTGTCAATGTCAACGGCCGATCAGACACCATTGCCCTGGAACGTCTCAAACCCGCTTACATAGAATCACCCGCGCCATCAGCTCCACCAGTATGCGACGCGACCCTGCTGCATCCTTCGCCGCCGCCAGTGCACGTGACACCCAAGACTAACGCCAAGACACGCCGCGCCACGTGGACTTTCCATCGTTCGTCGAACTTTCCTCCTCTCTAGGGGGGGAGCCCTCTGTAGCGGCAGCAGCATCGGCGTCGCACGAGAGTTGACGTAGACGCTCGCGTCTACAGGAGGCACGAGCGGCTGGCGCGTTCCGGCGCGGGCTAGCGTTCCGAAGATCATTAAAAGAATGCTACGCTAAGCGACGGAGTGTTGGTTCTTCCTCTCCTGCGACAGCCCGAGACTTTACCGGTCTACGTGGTCGCTCGTCGCCACAGTATCTTCCAGACATATCAGTAACAAAGCTTCGTTCTCTCACACAGTATGCAAAAAAAAAAGCAGCTGCTTCATCCACATACCTTTTCATGCTGTCAATCTGTGTTAGCAGGGCATTGACAACACGAATAGCATCTGACGGCTCATTGCCACCAACTGCCGTGCTGCGAGAGTGTGCCAAGCTTTCAACCTAAAACACATTAAGAATAGAATAAAAAGAGAAAATAACCAGTCACAGTAGTACAAATTTCGTTAGGACACTGCAGTAACAAACTGGTCCAGTAAAAACAAGTTCAAGCATCAGCTGCAGATATTACACTTCATTGAGGGGAAAAGATACACAAGCACAACACAACATGGTGGCAGTCTCGTACATTTCCTAACGTTGCATGCACTCTTTTATTTATTTCATATACCCTCAAGCGCCAAGGCATTATAGAGGGGAGTGGAGTACATGCAAAAAACAATAACAACGATTACTACAAGTTTATATAATGCAAGCGGCATGTACAATCGACGTAATCATTAAAAAATCAAACAACAAGATTACTATGATATTCAAATTATATAAACCTAGCGACATCTGAACTGGACATATGGAAAATATGACGCGATAGCATCTGCACAAATACAGCGCATGTGGCCACGAGCATGTTCACAGTTGAAAAAAAGCAAACGAGGTTCGGCAGAAAAGTGCGCCGTCTTCGATTGACATGATATCATCAAGAAGGTGGTTCCAGTCGTTCGTTGTATGTGGAATAAACGAATATGAAAACCTTTTCGTGTGACAAAAAGTGCCTTTTACTTTATGACGGTGATCAACTCGAGATGACAAATAAGTAGGTGCTAGAATGAGCTCACTGCTAAGGATATGATGATGAAATACTTTATGAAATAGGCATAAGCGAAAAGCCTTTCTGCGCAGTGATAAAGATGGTAGACACAAGTTGCTTTTCATAAAAGTTATGCTAGAAGTATGATCGTAGCTTGAGTGAAAGAAACAAGTGGAATTATTCTGAACCATTCCAAGTGAATTAACAAGAGTAGCAATGTATGGGTCCCAAATTGAAGCAGCGTATTCCAACTTAGATCGAATTAGTGTTTTATACAATAGTAGTTTCATTGATGAAGGGGATTTGCTAAAGTTTCGCCGCAAGTAGCCTAACATACGATTCGCGATACTAATTATGGAATTGATGTGACATTTCCAGGATAAGTCAGATTATATAGTTACACCTAAATAACGGTAGGATGAAACTTCTTCTAGCTGGACGTGGTTAAGCATATAAGCAGGCACACACACATCGCGTCTTATAACAGTCATCAGCTTGTATTTCTTGGGGTTTAGTTCCATGAGCCAGTCTTTACACCAAGCGGCGATGTTATTTAGATCAGTCTGTAGAATATCCTGGTCCTTATCATCACAAATCTCACGATAGAGTACACAATCATTGGCGTATAGGTGAACTGAAGATGACACACAGTTGGGCAAGTCGATAATGTATATTAGATAAAGTAATAGCCCTAAAACAGAGCCCTGCAGAACTCCTGATGCTACGTTAATTAAGGATGAATCATGACTGTTGACAGAAACATACTGTCAGCAATTGATTAAAAAGTACCTTAAAAAAAAAACTAGAATGAACTTATTAATCTGTTTGTCTTATTGGAACTTTAACCTAAAGCAGTACTGACAAAAAAAATACAAAACTTGAGATGTTTGCATTGTTTCATTCCTCTGTGTACAGTCATCTCCAACTCAATATTAATGGCAAAAGTGGCTGAGAACATATTGGCCTCGAGCTCCACCACTGGAAAAGCTGGGGCCACCATCGGCGTGACGTGCTATTAGGGATCACGTGGACATAGCGGCCGCGTCGGCTGCTTCGGGAGCGCCAAAGCGAGCTGAAAACGAGAGTTCAAATTCCCTCGTACGCTGCGGTCCTCATTTAGTGGCGAGATTTTCCCGCTTCGAGTGTGTTTTACAACGCTTGAAAGCACTACAATAGGTAGTGGTTGCCTTTGAAAGTGCGCAACATGGTAGGCTACTGCTCGGTGCCGCAGTGCCGGACGTACGCAACGGAGCCCGGTGTCAGCCTTATTCACACGTAGCCGCAAGACAAGCTGCGTGAGTCTTGGCTCGCGAAACATAAAACCGGCAAACAGTCATTGGCTACAACTCGGGTATGCAGCAAGCACAGACACGAGGAAGATTTCTGTTATGGTGCTGGGTCTGTGATGTTCGGAAAACGCGCACTGAGGCGCTCGCCCGAGTCCGCTGCCCGACTAATGTCATGAGGGTTTGGTCTATGAACTTGTCGATGCTATAGATACTGGCAAGTTCACTGGAGTGGAAAGGGAGCGGTAAGAATCAAATTAAAAAAAAAGCCTGGCATATGGTCATGTTTGTGTTATGAATTAATGCACTGGATTACAAAAAAGATCAGCAGCGGGAAATCGCACACTGAGAACACCGATAAACATACAGTGCGACACAACTCGAGGGATAATATTGAAACGTCTAAGAATTTAGAAGACAAAAAAGATTGAATCGTCGTGACGGCACATCACAGTCCTCGTAGGCGTCGAAGTCTCTACAATAAAATTATTTTTGAACAGCTCTGTTAGTGCCCACGCAACAATGGTTGCTAGTATACTGTCAAATGCTCATATTCTGCGGCCTAAAGCTCATGGCACGGTGCAAAAACGCGCACGCGGCGAAAGCGAAACAATGCGTGGACAAGCATGCAGACGCGCAGTCAGTCGCTGCGAATCTGTGCGATCGCTGCATTGAGACTTCATTATATTACGCTCTGTTTAGTTATACAAACACTATAAGAACATATTTCACATAGTTTGCTCTCAGTGTTTACCTACCTTTCACGCAAGAAGCCGGTTCGGGAGACTCTATCGCGGCGACCGCGCGCAGTAGCGTTCACTGTACATATTCGGTAAAGAGATAGCGTCTGTAAACGATTCTGTGCTTTCAGTTTGCCCAAGATTATTATTTAGACAGTAAAAAAACTTCTCGTTTCGAAAATACTGACAGAAATGTCCGGGAGAGCTCACATGTGGTGTTTTCAGTGAGCGCTGACAGCAAAACCTTTGAGGAGCGCGCCGCATGATCCTTTATACTATGCCAGTGAGTCGCTTCCAATAGATGGCGACTCCGTAACGCCTCGTTGCCAATATTAATACAAATTCAAAAACAACGTGGGTGACTGGCTTCAAACCATAGGCATACTTACAGGGGCGGGGGGCTTGAAAGCGGGTACTTTAGGCTGCATGCTTTCAAGTGCAATGTGTAACAAAATTTTCATTGCTGGTCCAGTTAGAAGCGTTGCAAATAGTTACTGAGCCGTTGTTCTTTCTCCCTATTTTCATGTGCATAAGACGTTCCTGATGCTTTTGGTGAACTAAACAAGATACTTTACCTATATTTGGTGAAAATAACGGGTGCATTATGCGCAATATGAAATGAAATGAAATTGTCATCTTCTACTGGTACGGACGAAATAAATTCCAAGCTCTTAAAGAACACTAAGCACATATCTGCCGAATTTTTACTGTTACTGTTTTCCCAGTCACTCTCCTCGGGAATTCTCCCTTACGACTGGAAGTGTGGGAAGTCATTCCAGTTCACAAAGCAGGCAACAGAGACTGTCCGTTAAATTACTGCCCCATATCTCTAACCAGTGTGTGCTGCAAACTCATGGAACATATCATATACTCTCAGGTCGTGCAGTTCCTTGATTCTAACAGCTTTTTTAATCCCTCTCATCACAGATTTCGAAAAGGCCTCTTATGCGAATCCCAACTAGCCCTTTTTCTTCACGACCTGAATGCTAACCTTGACACTAACCTACAAACAGATGCTATTTTTCTTGACTTCACCAAGGCTTTTGATAAAGTACCACACAAGCGTCTACTAATGAAGCTCTCTCAACTAAATCTGCCACACGACGTTCTAAACTGGATCGCCCAATTTCTGACTAACCGCTCTCAGTTTGTTTCCCTTAACAATGTCAAGTCTGACTCGCTCCCTGTAACGTCCGGCGTGCCGCAGGGATCTGTCCTCGGCCCTCTTTTATTTCTAATATATATTAACGACTTGCCTAATAATTTATCATGTAACATCCGCATGTTCGCTGACGACTGTGTTTTCTACCTCAAAATAACTAACATATCTGACCAAACAGCCCTACAGAATGATCTTAATAAAGTGTTCAACTGGTGTCCCGCTGGCTAATGACCCTTAATCCTAACAAATGTAAGTTAGTTTCCTTCCACCGCTGCAAAAACCCGCTCCAATTTCCCTATAAAATCGCTAACATACCAGTTGAAACAAGTGAATCCTATAAATACCTTGGTGTAACACTAACCCCTGATCTTTCCCGGCACACCCATGTCACGAATATCATTTCATCGGCTAACTGATCATTAGGATTTCTAAAACGTCATCTGCGTCACTCACCCTACCACGTAAGACTTTTGGCTTACCAATCGCTAATTCGACCCAAACTTGAGTACGCATCACCAATCTGGTGCCCTCACCAAGTTTATTTGATTAATGCTATCGAAGCAGTGCAAAATCGTGCTGCTCGCTTCAGTCATTCTTATTCATATGATATCAGCGTGTCATCCCTTAAGAATGACTCCGGTCTGCCCACTCTTTCGTCTCGCCGCAGGATCGCCACACTACCACTTTACCACAAGTTTTATCACAGTTCTTTCAGCCATCCACCTTACATCGCTCCCGCCGCTCGCACATCCCCTCGCACAGGCCATCCACTTCAAGTCACCCGACCCCATTCTGGCACCACTACTTTTTCTGCATCATTTTTTTGCCGCGCAGCTTCAGAATGGAATGGCCTTCCCCACGACATTGTTTCAATCACCTGTCCATCACGTTTTATTCAAAGTGTATCCATATACCTGTCTTGTTAAAAACCTGTGGCATTTGTAGCATCTCTGTACAACCCACCCCTTATGTAACACCCCCTTGTGGGGTCTTTAAGGAAATAAAGTGAAGTGAAGTGAAATATGTAGGTAAGCTTCAATGTCAGGCGACTAATTATGACATTTGCAGTAAATTATGCATTCAAGTAATCCAGAGCTCTAAGAATGTGTTTAACAAACAAAGCGGAATTTATTTCGTTGCCCTGGGAAGTGTGAACTTAACCGATATCAAATCTAGTGAAAATGGGGTGGATGGAGGGAGGACATTATTGTAAATGTTCTGGCGAAGTAACATCGCTCCAAAACATTATGTGCAGACAAGGTTTAAAACGGAACAGTCATATACGGTTAACTTTTTAAAGTATGCAATACACTTACAGGGAACTGAAACATCTATTGCAATGCTCAAAAGAAACAGCTTCACTGGAAATTGGGTTGTAGTTCTCCAATATCGCATGCATCTGCTGTCCTTTTTTCTTGTGAATATTGCAAGTCATTTATGTTGACTGTACTTTGTTGTGTATAACCTCAACAATACTATTATGCTAACTAGCGATACATTCGTGCTGTAGACTTAAACACCAAGTACAATTCTTTGTTTAATTATACAATTTTTTTTCAGGAAATGTGCTTTCTTTATGTACGCTGTACTGCTGCTAATGGGCAGGATCAGGGACATTTATTAGGCACTCATTGGCTCTGTCCCTACATCATCTTGAAATTTTATATAATTTAGGAAATAAATGCAAATTAAAATAATATTTCGGGCTCCCATGGTTCACCATGTGTGATAAATAAGTCTGTCTGTTAAACATAAAAATAACTGAAAGAGGAATTTCCAGCCTCTTTCACATTGTAATAGTAATTCGCAATATATATATGGAGAGAGAGCAATATGTATATGGAGAGAGAGAGAGTGTCAGATGGTTTGCAGCATGGGACTGCTGACAAGACCAGCATTTCAGCTGCTACACCTAGACAACAGCAGGTCAATGTAGGAGGTTAACGTCCGTTCGAGGTTTCTGCAACTTCCCTATTCTGTGAAACGGATAATGACCATCAGGACCTGGCTCAGCTAGTTGCTGCAAGGAGCCAACGTCCAACCATGAGAACAGTGTCAACTGCTGCTTCCCGATTACCTTGTCACTGCGTCATATGCGAAAGCAAAGGCGCAACATCACAGGTTGAGTGTGGCACCATGGCATGGCATGACATCATGGGTGGGATGCTGCGAACAGTTCGGCCATTCTGACTGGCCAAGACAAGGTCATCTGTTTCCCTAACAAGCGACCTTGGAAAGATGGATGAGATTTAAGGAGGCATCTTTCGTGTTAGCAGGTGTGCTCCTTCAGAATGATTTAATGTGCTCAGCCAAAACAATGTAGGTGCAGGCTAAGATTTTGATATGTACTGTGATCTGTGCTTCGGTCAGTATGAGAATGACTTTCTCTGTAAACGAGTTTCGCTTACTGTACCTGCGTAAATAAAACCCCTGTTCGTTCCTATAACCTCTCGACCTCGTACTCATCAACAAGTTCGCAATTCTTGTCAAGAAAGATTGCACGACGACATGTGCAAGCTTAGCCTCTGTGTGACGCCCTGGTAGCATAGGCCAGCTACCCGTTTCAAGACGCACCAGCGGCAAAGGCAAGAGCATGACCCTCTGTGTGATGCTCAACTCCAAGACCATGGCATCCAAACCCTACAACCACCGCGATCAGGCAGTAGCTGCGGAATGCTGAAAGACTCGGACGTCCTGGTCGGTGATTTGAGTCATATCCGCTTTCCACCACACGGCTGTGTCATCTGCTTAGGTGTATTTAGAGGCTGTTAATCAGAAAATTAGACAATTACCAGCCCTGTAGCTCTGTCAAGATTGCTTCAATAGTATCATTTATAATCAATGTTCTTATGTTCTCCTATTTTGTACTAATGTTGTCTCTGTAATAATTGTGACTTAATTATCTTATATATTACCTATGTTTCACTGTATTATTACTTTTGTTACATTCTCTTGTTTTTTAGTATGATGTACAGACTATGACCAGTGCCCGTGATCGCCCCCCCCCCCCCCCATGTAGTACCCTCATATGAGGGCCTTTGGGGGTATTTTTGAATAATAAGAATAAATAATAAATTTAACCAAATTGAAATTTTGTTACAGTTGTCCTTTAAATTTTCTATAAGGTGCAGTTTACACAGCTGTGATACTACCTATTTTTGTTGCATAGCAACGGAACTTATAAAGTGATGTTTTGCTTTTCCTGAAATTCTGCATTTTTGTCCTTTTTAAGAAATTCCAAGCATTTGAACAAAAAAAAAATTCCCTTTCCAAAGGTAATTATAATTACCTTTTTTCTTTAAAAATGCAACAAATTTCATTCATCTTGGTGCAGTAGTTACATATTGAGAGTGCTCCAGTGTTTCCCACACATAAGAATAAGGAGCATCACTCGAAGGCTTCTTTGAACTGTCTATACACTGAATCTGAGACAAAACAAAGAAACTCTTGAACTGTTCAGCTATCAGATAATTCAGTTCATCAGGGTTTTTAAAAGATAATTTACTGCAAATGCTTTCAAACAGAAGGGCCCAATTTGATTGGAGTCCTTACAGTATCTACACTTGTATTAGTTTCCCAGCAACACAAATCACATGTGATGAGGCCACTTTCGTACTGAAGATTTTTATTCACTGCAGCTGTGCACTGTACATTTTCTGAAACCTGGTGAGATGAAAATTGACAAACTCTGCGTCACTACCCATACCAAGCGCAAAATTCCATTCATTTTCGTGCCAACTAAGCTGCCTTGATGTTGGGAGAAAGAAGCTTAGAAGCATATGGAAATACCTAGGGAATAAATTAATGGAGCAAAGGTAGCACCGGACAATTTAAAAAATATGGCTTCAGTGAACAAATTCTGCACTTCCACATATGAACCATTAACTCTTTCATGATGGCACATATAAATACAAGAAAAAAATGTTTAATCTCTATATAAATGTGCAAAACACATAGGGAATAAGCATAATCCATGAAAGGAAAAAATATTTTGTGGAAACTTTTTCAGCAATAAGATGGAAACCTCAGACAGATAATTGGAAGTGCGTACCCGCCGTGTTTGCTTAGTGGCTATGGTGTTGGGCTGCTGAGCACAAGGTCACGGCATTGAATCCTGGCCCTGGTGGCCGCATTTCGATGGGGGTGAAATGCAAAAACGCCCGTGTGCTTTGATTTAGGTGCACGTTAAAGAACCCCAAGTGGTCAAAATTTCCAGAGTTCTCCACTACGGCGTGTCTCATAATCAGAAAGTGGTTTTGGCATGCAAGACCCCGTAATTTAATTTTATTTTGGAACTGGGCTTCACCCCAAGCCACCTATGGCTTCTATTGGAATTTGTATGGAGAGCTCTCGACATATGTGAATCATAGGCACACATTTAATTTACATCAAGTGTGTGACACCACTGCAGCCGGAGATCTTACATCGGTCTCTCTCCTCTGACCGTGCTTTTAAAAGAAAGCAAGTCGCATGCCAAACTTCTACCTCGTCCTGTGCTCCTGCTCTAAACCAACAAATAATGCTTGCTGCTTGTCATTCAGTGTTGGCCAAAGACATTTAGGCATAAAGTTCATACTCAATATCAAAACTCGGCAAAAAAAAAAAAAACAATTTTTCTGGTACGTTGCCAGTAGACAACATTCGTCAATAAAGGGTAACCCTTTGAGGGTCAATGACATAAATATACGGCACCACGAACAAGTCCCAAAATGGTCGATGCAGTATATTTACGACACCGTCTGTACGTTTAAAAAGCGCGCCAATTTCCTAACTTTTTCTTTTCTGTCATGTGCTGCCACTATGTGGGAATACAGGGAATTTTTTTCGCACGCCTCCCTCTCCTTGTTTTTGTTGCATGGTTTGTTTTAGAGCTAGTTTACTCCAGCGCCTCTATATACTAGTGCTGGTGCGTTGGTGCGCACGCAGGCGGGCGGCGGTTTGGGTTTTGTTCCGCGGGCAGTGTGGGTCGATTTCTTGCGCTTGCAAAACTGATGGCTAACTTGTTACTAATTGCTCAGAGGGCGACTGCCTCTTTCTCGCTCGTTTAGTGCTCACAGGGGTGCGCATAGGAAGGATGCCGCCGTGCAGGCATTTCTGTTGCTCTCTTTTTTTTTTTTACACTCGCGAAAACTAATTGCCTCTGGTTGGCGATAAGATTAAGATTAGTGGAAGTTTGTCACACGTTGTGCTTTTTCGACGGGCACAGAACCACACAGATTTCTAGAGTGCACGCACCTACACAGTTCAATTACGCTATGGATGTACATACTAGTGTAAGAGCAGGAACATTTGAGTCTTGCAAAATATTCTCGTGTGTGCATTTTTAAGGCCTTAAACTATGTGTATAAAAATGCATCAAATTTATAATCCTTATAAGCTGATTTCCCTTTTTTTACTGTTATTATTCATGAATGAAGAGTGCACATATACCAACGCAAAATATTTTTTTCTCACTTTACAGTCACCCTAGAAAAATTGCGGTAAATTTTTTTCGAAATAAGTCCCTAAGAAGAAGTGGAATCTGCAATAAAAAAAATCGACCCTGGGTGGTCGCATATGGTGAAAAAAATCGACCCTCAAAGGGTTAAGAACAGTGGGGAAATGTGAGCAATGTCACTTTCTTAATATTTTCATCCTGTGTATCAGATTTTCTCCAACCTATTGGTAGAAATCTTTGGTAAAGGTTCACATCATCTTTAACCTTCACACTAATGGTGCCACTTGTAACAAGACACCAATTTATCAATTCAACAGTGCTGAGAAGGTTATTAGTATTAACAATGCAATTTCCTTACAGCTACAAGCAACCAGAAAGCATCAGGAGGTAAAAACAAGGCTTACTACAGTTTTCAATTTCTACCCCCGTGGTAAGTGAAGTTTATGAACAGCTTAGTGAGTATGCATGAGGTACCTACTTCGTCAATGAGAACAAACACAAGGGTGCTTCCATCGTCAATAAGGGCTTGTATCTTCTGAAAGAGCTTCATTACTAGTTTTCCACTCTGAAAAACAGAGACAAGAGGGACATGGGGGGCTTGTTGTGCTTTTCATGAAGGCTGACATTAGAGCATAGCAGTCCACGGTGAACTGTGAAACAGCAAGTGCAAATCAGAAATAAAGATGCAGTTACAGGTCATTTGCTCCAGTAGGTAACTTTCTAAAAAAGGGGTTGTTTCACAGCCAACTGTTGGTCTAAAATTACAAATCTTTTCAAAACAGCACCTGCCTTTTTTGGAGTTTTTTCCATACCATGCAGGCAATAATCTGTAATTTTTCATCGCCATAAATTTCACACAAGGTTTGTTGGTTTATGGCTATGTGTAGATGTGCTATGCATGCAGCATAAAAGAGAATATGTAAGTTTGTGGCAGAGAGCCTGATCCAATCCCATATCAATGACACAGTGCAGCCTAAATTGCTTTAAAGTGAGCAAGCAAATCTTCCCTCAATCGTACCTTTTGTCGAGAAAGCGCCCCTAACATTTCACCTCAATAATTACAGTAGAACATCGTTTATACGTTTCGGGAAAAAAAATGCAAGAAAAATAAACATACTAACCGGAAAAATGTACAATTCGAGGTAACTACAAAATTTTACAGACTCAACTACTGTTGACATCTACACAACGCAGAGCTTTGCACGGACTGTTGCAACACGAGACGTCGACGCATGTCGAGCTGGTGGTGCTCCGGCAGCCCGAGACGCACATTGTAGTTTTCTTATTGCATGGTGTTTTAAGGGGGCGACGGGAAACTAAATAGAAATTGAGCTAGTGGACGACATCGGAAGCCGCCGAAGCGAAACAAGATGCCCAACAATCGCGCCACCTGCAGCATGAAACGGCGGCGCGTTTCGATCATCGCCTACTAAAAGCGTGCAGTACACTACCAATGGCACTACGCACCACGCCCTATAAAACAGATAGGTGAAGATGCTTATCGCAGTAGGTTTGGCGGCAATAGCTGTGAATGCGGCGTGCGACGACCCAGACGATTTGCTTGTATCGGAATAAGAAACTGTACGCACCGTCGTTTTCACATGAGACGGGCAGCTATATACTGTTCTCCATCGCATGTGCCTCATGCCTTTTCTTGTTCACATGGGATCCAGCGGCCGGAAAATGTATAAGATCGCAGTCTGCAGCAGGGTACGGCAGCGTGTTTTGGTTACCGCCTATTAAAACCGTGCGCTACGCTTCCGACAGCACCACGCGCTGTGAAACAGGTAGGCGAAGATGCTTATCGCAATATGACTAGCGGTGATAGCTGTGAATGCCACGTGCGATGAGCACAGAGAAGAGAAGATTTGCTGGTACCTAAACGAGACGCTGAATGCGCGCCGGCGCTTTCATGTGAGACGGGTGGGCGAGTATTGCGGTGAGGCTGCCGCGGCGGGCAGCTATATACTGTTCTCGATCGCGCACGCCTCGTGCATTTTCTTGTTTACATGGGATCTAGAGGCCGGAAAACATATCATACGATCACAGTTTGGCGACATACTGAACGCTGGTGCCGAAAAATCCGTGTTTTCAGGGAACATATGAACTGGTAAAAATGAGCGTATTGGGTCATTTTTTGTGTTCTTGATTGCAAACGTTGGGGCGGAAAAACGTACGTAACGGGAACGAGGTTCTAATGTATACGGCAATGGTAATGACAGAGCAAAGGCTCTGCCTTTACCACTGCTGTATGCTGCGTGCACCTTTATAAGACTGCACTTGGCTATACATTTTGCATGCTCACACCATGCTTGAAAATTAAGTGCCTGGCAAGACCTTCATGAAGTTGGCAACTGCTTTACCTATGCCACTGCAACACATCCACTTTAACTCTGTCTCACACTGAGTTCATGTCTTATAAAATTTCCAGTGGCGCAGCAGCACAACAGTACAGCTTAACATCTGGAACAATTAAAATGACAGCCCTCTATAACCTGCATTTAAAATTTTGGCCACTGTTCATTACGACTGATATCAGGTGAGCTAGCGCATTCTATACCTAACAGGATGTGGATTCTGGGAAGTTAGCAACAGCTTGTTAGCAACAACAACCAGTTAACAACAAATAACAGTGTTAATTTTTTATTATCGTCCACGTCTTCTTCGCACTGCTTCAAGTTTTACTGGGAAGTTAGTTGTAACTTGTTTGTTGTACCTGTCCCTTTTGGTGTCCTTATATCCTAAGTGTTGCTGTTGCAAGTTTGACCTCATTGCATTACTCATGCCAAAACCTGACCCTACCAAAACACTAAAATACAACCTACACTTACGGCTAGGCCTCATAAATTCATTTCTACACATTTAAGTACAAGTTAAGTTTAAATTTCGCACCTCTGAGAACCACTTGGAGAAAAGACTGTGGCTGTTGATTTCTAAAAGTTGACCGTGGGTGAAACGAGAGCGCATCCTAATGGTAAGTTTCTGTGCAAGGGCCTTGCACAAGGAGGTTTTCCCTGTACCAGGGGGTCCTGAAAAAAAAATTTAATAAATAAAAGTGACAACATACCACTGACAGACGAATCATGAAGGTGGGAAATAAGATAACATCCATTTCATTACATAAATGCTGCTGCTAGTTATGATCCAAACACCATAAAACGTATCATGAGAAGCTAACAAATGAAGAAACCAAGGACAATGTAAGGGAAATTACTTGTACTTACTAACTGAATTAAAGAAACAATAAATTAATGGCAATGAAAGTGGATGAAAAAGAACTTGTGTAGGTGGCGAATGATCCCACGTCTTCGTATTACACGTGCGATGCTCTATCTGATTGAGTTACCGTGGTGCCATTTCCCCATTCACTTTCTTAGGTATTTACCTGTTACTACTAGAACTAATCTTGGGAGTGTTAGCCAGCACCACCACTTGCAAACCTTGGCAGCAGATGTGGAGCATCCTTTCTGCCGCAGGCGTCACGAGTATGTGATCTTTCTGGGTGAAGGCAACTGGTCAATAAGCCTGCACATGCTATCTGAAGGCATCAATGCTACGGCAAGTTGTATTTTTCATCCACTTTCATTGCCATTAATTTATCATTTCTTTAATTCAATTAGTAAGCACAAATAATTCCCCCCCCCCCCCCTCTGTTGTCCTTGCTGTCTCTGTTTATTGGCTTCTCATGATACGATTAATAAAAATCTGGCCCCTTGGTTAACCGCCTCTCTTCTCGTTCAACACCATAAAATTGATTTGTCATATAATGTAGTAGAGCTTTTCATAAGCAATTAAAGTTAAATTAAGGGGTTTTATGCGCCAAAACCACTTTCTGATTATGAGGCACGCCGTAGTGGAGGTCTCCGAAAATTTCGACCACCTGGGGTTCTTTGACGTGCACCTAAATCTAAGTACACGGGTGTTTTCGCATTTCGCCCCCGTCGAAATGCGGCCACCATGGCCGGGATTCAATCTCGCGACCTCGTGCTCAGCTCTATCCCGCGACCTCGTGCTCAGCAGCCCAACACCATAGCCACTGAGCAGTCACGGCAGGTTTTCATAAGCAATGGAAAGCTAGGACTAATAAAGCCAACTAGAAAGTCTTAGTGGAATGTTACATGCTCACATGAGCATCATAGTTAACTGCTACAAAATACATACAATAATATTAATAATAAAAGTGCTCGAAGGTGCTTTGTCATTTCCACCATGAGCAAACACAGCAACACACACAAAATTAAGTGCAACATGGAGTCTAACCTGCGGAACCCACAATGAAGCTGGTTAACAACAGGTGACATTTGGTAAATTAGGCAACGAAAGCACAACAAGCCATTGTGCCAAACATCACTTTTGCCACTGACTGCATGTTAACTGCGAGTGCCAATGAATTGAACTAGTGCAGTCAGTTTTTACTAACACACCTTGTTAGCTTGCAATAACAGCACAAATATGAGCAATGACACAAGCAATGCCTTGTAAAACCAACCTCACCATGCAAAAGCACAACCTTGTTCCACGATATGACGTTAGGGTCCACTTTCTTATCAGCAAACAGCAGGGCCGTGGATGAATAGCTCAGCAACTGGTTAAGCAGTACAACACTTTTATAATGATGTACAACAGCTTGAAACACTATCACTCAAGTTATTGGTTAACATAGAATAATACAAATCACAGAGTTAAGAATACTGTACTCTAAAAAAGCAAAAAGAAAATTAACACGTATATTATAGTGGAGAGCCCTAAATTATTTTAAAATGTCACACCAAAATGTACACTTGAAAACTGAGAAAGCGCGTTGCCGTTAAAGGTTGTACACAATGTGCAGAAGCTACATTAGTTCTGTATTTGCTTAAGGATACCACTGCTATCATAAAATTTTCACTTGCTGCTTTGTGATTTGTATATCACTAAACAAGGCCTATTTTGTCCATAAATGAACTTTCATAGAATCTAGTGTAGTGACTCTCCACTGCCTACCATACTTAATGCCACTGGACAAGAAAGAAAAATTCATAACTGAGGAAGAATTATGACAACTGTGCCGATAACTGTTGGAAGGGCTGAACTGGACAGAAGGCGTGCATTAAACAATTAAACAGCAGTTGTGGATACCACACTGACAGCCTCCACATCTATTAACAGTACTAAATGAATGTTTTTTATACTCAACTTACAGTGCAGTATCATTTTCAAAGCAACAGTCACATGAGTAACATAATACTGATCATGTACTTTCTTCTCTCAACATACTTGCAGCTTCCAGAACATTCACAACCTATTTCAAAGAGGCAATTATCGGTAAAAGCAATTATAAGATCTTAATAAGAAATTGGCGCAGCATAGCCTTAGCCGGTTTTGCACCATTAAACCACATTTAACTTAATAAGAAATTATAAAACTAATGTTCTGGTTCTTACTCTGCACATGTAAATATAAAAATAATTTCAATAATGAGTGCAGTCTACGATGACTTGAACAGCATGCATGCATATTGCCAAGTCAAGCATTCAAATGCCAGAATATTTCAAGAAACTGCTACAAATCCCGCGTTTTTCACGCGACCATAAATCAGGCTGCATTTGTAATGTTATAGCACATCACCACTATCATATTTGTCATTGTTACTGTGATTTAGAGGTAACTACTGCCACATACACTTGTGCTTCTATGAGCATATGGAGTACATGACATGCCTGAGAATGATTTCTGAAGTGAAGGCACTAAAATGACGGAGGACAAAGAAGAAACACACACACACACACAGGGCGCTTGTGTGTGTGTGTGTTTCTTCTTTGTCCTCCGTCATTTTAGCGCCTTCACTTCAGAAATCATGCTTAACCAACACGCCCAACTATCCATCCTAATGCCTGAGAAGGGTGGCAACAGCAGCTGAACACTTAAATTTTTTGACAAGTCAGAAATAATGAAGGCTACAGCATCATATGGTCATTATAAGTTCTGTCCCCGAAATAAATATTCACCAATCAACTACTTTTGGCATATTACGAGTTGTCTTTACCAGTTTTCGCTACATTGGTCAAGACAACTGAGGCTTGGTTGTCCAATCAGTTCCTCTTGTGCACTCATTCTGCCTTAAAAGGCCCCTCACCAGGCCCCATAGCAAATTTTGGTTATACGCTGGAAGTTGATACGTGCCCTCTAAGGAGCGTTCAGTTTTTCAAATTGGTTCAACAAAAGCCGAGATGGAAATATTTCAGTGCCGCAAACCCATGATGTCAGGAAGCGAGCGCCACTACCAAGAGAGAGACTCTTTCCATTTGCCCCACCTAGCCACCGCAAGCGAAATTCCTTCCCTGCATTCTTCCATACCGAAACTCGAGGATTGCGTCACGCATATGTCAGGGCAAACGTATGCGTAGTGCAAACTTATGTGTGACGCATAAGTTTCTTTTCTACCTCGCTTTTTTGCTGCACAGCGCACTTCCACTGACAGTGTCGCATGTGAGCTGTTGTGTTTGTCTCGTTTCACGCAGTGCACGAGAACACCGGACTAGTGATATAAGTCCGTGCTACACGAACACTGAAGCAGACACAAGCGGATCACAGAACATGATTGCGCGCTGGAGCATGGTAGGAAATGGCATAGTTTCAGTATCAGCGTGTACGACTGCACGACGTGGGAACAAACAGACGAAACTGAAGTACATCTCTCTTGCTGTGGTGTGAAGTAAAACAAATACACACAGACATTTGGTTTGTGTGTTTTATTATTTCTCTAAAACTTAATTCGTCTACCGATGCAACAGATTACACAAATAACAGATGTTGCCTTGAATAATTCTTAAGTTATGAGTTACTAAGAGCGACGTCACAGCAAAGACACATGTACGTAGGTGCGCTAGCACGTATACGTCATCCCTCTGGCTTAGAGCGTGGGGCCCACGAGTAGAAGGGCAAACGGCATTCGGTTTGAAATTTAAGCTCTTTCCGCGGCACGTAGCAATGTAATACTTAGCAGACACGAACATTAGCGCACATTTTATGCACGGCGCTTGTCAGCTCAGAATGGCCACACCTGGTGAGGGGCCCTTTAAAACTTTGTTGTGGCTAAAAGCTTACTGTATCATTGTTGGTGCAGACATGCACGCCTCAGAATTACATCGCTACGCACAACGGAAAGGTCTGAAATTTCAATCCGAACGCCGTTTTTCCTTTCCCTCGCGGCGACCGCGCTCCAAGCCGGAGGATGACGTATATGTGCTAGTGCGCCTACATACACATGTTTGCACTGTGACGTCGCTTGTGGTGACACATGACTTAGAGATTTATTCAAGGCAACATCTGTTATTTGTGTAATATGTTGCTTGAATAGACGAATGAAAGCTTAGAGAAATAATAAAACACACAAAATGAAAGTCTGAATGCTTTTGTTTTACTTCACATCGCAGCAAGACAGATGTACCGTATTTACTCGCGTAATGATCCCACTTTTTTGTAAAAAAAATTGACGCAAATTCAAGGGTGCGATCATTACACGGGTTACATTTCCCTCGAAAAAAAAAATTTTCATCCCACATTTGCTGCAGGATGACAACAGGTCAGGCAGGCAGCTGCCACTGTACAATAGTGCAGGACTGGTGCGGGACACCAAAACAAAAATGGCTGCCGGCAGAGCAAGCCAAACACAATTTTTTTTCTTCTCGCGAGTACATTAGTGCATTAAAACAGTTTCTTCTGTATCCGTAATGAGTAATATCATTATTATCGGCAAGTTTGCGACAATAACATAGCCATGTTATTTGTGTAATCTGGGGACAGAAACAGAGATGGGCGCGTTTAGCTGCCAGTGACATAGAAACACATGGCGGGCATGCTGCGGTAACTGCGGCATTTGTCTTCACTACTATCCTAATATGGGGAGTTTCCACTAAAGGTGGGCGAATATCTTTGCTTGTTACAAGCGTCGGCATATGAATAGGGTACACTTCTAACGTATCAGTGTAAACGTGGCCACTATCGTTGCCGCTCGTGATTTGTTGCGTGCCCGCGAGTGCAGACGAGAAGAATCGAAAGGCGCCTTTTTTGTCGTTATTGTAGGCCAAAACCATTATGAAGCCTACAAGTAATAAAGCCAAGGCAAGTTTGGTTGTAGCTTTTTTTTTTTTTCGTGGAAGTGCGGAAAGTGACGAAAGGAATGAAATGGGGCATCTGCTTAAGAATGTTTGGTGCGTGCAGACCGCTCGGTATGTCTTCAAGAGTCGTTCGGGTAGCATTTCATAGCATTCGACAAATGGTAAGCGCGATCATCATTAGCTAGATTTGGCACACGACATGCCGCTGCGACAAGTTCGCGGTGCGTCATTAGATGGGAAAGAAGAAAAAAACGAATTTTCACGACAAAATTCAAGGATGTGATCATTACGTGAGTGCAATCATTATGCGAGTAAATATGGTACTTCTGTTTCATCTGCTTGTTCCCTCATCATGCAGTCGCCCGCACAGGCACCCAAACTATGTCATTTTCCATCGTGTTCCACCATGGTATCACGCTCCGTGATCCGCTTGTGTCTGCCTCAGTATTTGTGTAACACTGACTTATACCGCTAGTCAAGTGTTCTTGTGCACAGCGCACAAAAGCAAGTGCTGCACGGAACAGGACACTCACAACAGCTCGCGCGCAACGCCATCGGCGGAAGTACATTGCGCCGAAAAAAAAAAATTAAGGCGGTGCCTGTGACATATGAGTCACGCGATTCTCGAGGTCCGGTATAGGAGAACGCAAGGAAGGAATTTCGCGTGCATAGGCTAGACGGGGCGAGTGGAGAGAGTGCCTCGCTTGGCAGTGGAGCTCGCTTCCTGAATTCATGGGTTCACGGCACTGAAATATTTTTATCTCAGCTATTAATGAGACGATTTAAACATTTTTGCAGCAGAACACTCCCTAGAGGACACGTAACAACTTCCAGCATATAATCAAAATTTGTTATGGGGTCTGGTGAGGGGCCCTTTAACAGCAATGCAATATCACTTTTGCTTTAAGGTTATCTAGCAGAGAACACACTGCCACCCGCCAGAAAGGGCAGTACACAAGGTCAATTAGAGAAAATTATGAACATTTACCTCATTTTTTATTGCACTTTCATAAATGAGGCTCTCCCAAAGGCCCTCAAGATGCGCAGAAGGAAGAACCCAGTGACTTGCAGCTGCCATGCCATCTTCAAGCTCTTCTAAGCCAGCATCATCGTTCACCTCGTAAACGTGTACTATCAGAGTGGCCGAGTCCAGTCTTTCCTGAGATGCAGAAGCACAGGTTTTTACAAAACCAGAACTACTATGGGCTAATTTCTCAAGCATTATTAATATTGCCTGTGTTTTGACCAGTAGGTCATTTGGTGCAACTAAGTATAGCTGTGGAATGGACAACAATATGTGCATGCATTCAAAGCACCAGGCACTAGTACTACTATCCTATACTATCACGAAAGCAGACTTGTGGGCAAGATGAACACACCCACACTCACAGCTGACACAATTTACATCACATACACATCGCACTACAAACAGCACTTCTTTCATTCCATGCTTGCACTTACTGCTCATAGCTGCTCACATTTGTTTGGTGGCTCAAGCAGTATTAGCTGGCGAGCAGCAGCGACTGTGGCATGCTCATCAGACAACCTCAGAAGACAGCAGCCACACAGTCATGCACTACATACTTTCACCAATATCTTTGTTGTATTCAGTCATGCGGCACTGACCAACCAGCTGGCTGATGATCAAGCATCTTTTTTCAATGCATGGCCAGGCGTATAACATTATGTCCTCATGAAAATGCAGCACTGCGCTCTCCATGCAGTGCTGCATTGCAGCACTGCATGGCAGTGCATGCAAATGCAGCACCAAGCTCTCCATTGCATGCAAAAATAATAAGTTCACAAAATACACTGCTCTGTGAGCACACAAAGCAGCAGAAAGGGAGAAGGAAGGGAAGGGTACTAATATGAGCATTTTGTATTTGCAGACTACAGTTATTGTGTTCACAACCTCTGGCTGGAACAAACAGCTTGCATTAATGTCTCTGCTTTATCCTTGGACATTAGCCATGGTGGCAGCAGGCCTCCGCCTCATCATAAATACCATGTGCTCAGAATCCAGTGGCTGCAGAAGGACACAGCTCTTATACATCAAGCATCATGCATGTGCACACACGCACATTTAAATACATGGATGCCTCCAGGCCTGTTGGGAGACATCCCACCTGCATATTGTGCTATTTGAAAGCAGGTGACTTGCTGGCAAGCCACACCTCACAGAATTACTTCGCAGAGGTACTGTTGTTGAAGCAGATTGTTTGCAGAAGGGTTGAAATCTGGGCCAGTTGGTACATACTTGAACGAAAAAACCAGTCAAAAACACAAAGGACAAGAGGAGAAGTTCACACCACAACGACTGGTCGTTGTGGTGTGAACTTCTCCTCTTGTCCTTTGTGTTTTTGACTGGTTTTTTCGTTCAGATTGTTTGCTGGCAAACTATTGTATGTTATGTAACACTTCAATTCAAGTATGAGAAATATTGAGAACAAACATGGGCACTTCCCAAGGTAGAAATTGTGTTTTAACTTTGCCCTCATATATATGTTTTTCTCCCTCCAGAAGGTTGTTGTATACAATACAATTCACCATGTTTGGAAGCAAGCACTAAATCTATGCATCTCTTCGGCAATGACTGATGTAGTCACTGCACATCAATGCGCTACAGTGATTCCTGCAATGAGGAGCTATTTGAGAAGCACCCATTTACTTCAGTGCCTTCAAATGGCTGTGGGAGGGAATAGCTGCCAAGCCTGTGCCTTGTTGGCAGCGGTGCATGATCTTCAACAGCTCCCTGACATCTGGAGCACAGAAAACAAGCTCCAAAGAATGCAAGTTGAAAAGGGTGTAAAACATTATTTTGAACATCTTGTGTGCATCCCCTTCCTCAGTAAAATAATACAGTATTTAATTGTGTAAGGCACTTAATTAAGTAAGGCACTTCTTAATTTTTACCAGGTGGGGGCATTACACGAGGAAGACTTATGGCTACTAACTGAAGCCTCGAACTGTGCTCGGACTTCTATGCAAATAAGCGCAACCACTGATGGCCGACTATGAACACATTTAGAGTCGACCAATTCCTTTTAGACACAGACTTGTGCCATCTTGTAGCGGTTGTGGGAATTAACCAGCACGCGAAACTACGCGTAACACAGGGTAAAACTTCTTCCAAATTTTCCTACCCCAAAGCGGGGGTGCAGTCCTACACAAGTACATATGGCATTACTTAGCTAAATTTTATTAACATTTAGGTGAATGAATTATTGTCAGGTTTTACAATGCATGCCTATGGTTTGAATGGGAAACCATCACTACATTTTATTCATATATAAGCATACTCAGCAGCAAGGCCTTCTATTTTAAAGAACTGCACGCATGCAAACCTCAGTCAAAAAGTGATACCCTCATTTAAAAAATTAGAAAAATTAGAAAGACAGTGCGCTGTACTACTGCACAAGCAGGTTACCTGTAATGGTCACAAGCAAAACAAACACTCCTTACAGACAGAAGGCAACACAAG
The DNA here is from genome assembly GCF_038994185.2 of Dermacentor albipictus. Taxonomy (NCBI): domain Eukaryota; kingdom Metazoa; phylum Arthropoda; class Arachnida; order Ixodida; family Ixodidae; genus Dermacentor; species Dermacentor albipictus. Next base: position 161,182,257 of record NC_091821.1, on the reverse strand, counting down.
CAAAAAACAAAGTAATATGAAAAACATTGATAGCTTTGTTGACTACTTTATTTAAACATATTCCCCAAATAAATTTTTTTTATACGGGACAACTCACCACATCATCCTCTTCATACTCGGTTACTACTTTGTCCACTTCACCTGCAAGAGCAGTTTCTGCAAAATTTGTCAAAACAGGTGGGTAGCCTCTCTGTCGCACTAGTCCTTCAACATGTGCACTGATTACATTGTCTGAGAGAGTGCTGAAAGAAAAAAGTGCAAAGCACCAATATAAATTGCACGGAATCACCTAGAAGCATCAACAAGTAATTCAACAGCAATGGGGGAAAAATGTATGGTCATGTCAAGAGTGCAGCATATTTAGTTCGAACTCAAAACAACAAAAGATTAACAGGCTGAGTACATTTCTGAAAATTCCATTAGCTGAAAAGGGGCAGATTCCAAGGGGCAGCACAACGCAAAAAAGAAGGAATGTACAAGCAATTAGCAAGCCTCGAATATTCATCACATGAAAGCACTGTGCCATTTAGTGTTTAGGTTGAATTGTCTGCTTTTTCTTTCCTACCTGTGCCAGACCAGATATCCAGCACACTTCACCATGGTGGCTCAGTGGCTACGACGCACTGCTTGTTGGCATGAGATTGTGGCTCCGAGCACAATGCCATGGTGGCCACATTCTGATGGGGTTGGAATGCAAGAATGCTCATGTACCGTGTTTTGGATGCATATTAATAAAACCTAGGTGGCCAAAATTGGTTCAGAGCCCTCCACTATGGCATCGCTCACAGCCCCTGTTTTGTTTTGTGTTGTTAAACCACACCATCAACCATACACTGCACTTGTTCAGTTACAGAAAGCCCTAATAAGGAAAGTACACCTTGTTAGATAGGCACAAGAGAGGCTCATTTATAGTGAACTTTCCACTTTTTCTCCTGACCTTTAAATTACAGCCTTCATTAGTCACAACAAAGTGGCATGCATTACAGTAATTAATATGCATTAAGTTTACGTAGCTATGACATTCATCTTGCAACTTAGGAAGGAAAGCCCCTGCACAACATGTTTACATCAGCACAACAGTTTTACATCAGTACAAAACTGGTCATCATCCCAGAGGAGACAAGTGCTTCTTGATTCATTTTTACACTGTTACTACAGTAGTTGGTTACTTGGATTAATAACAAGGCTCGCAACAGGACTCCTAGAGAAAATTTTTTACATGGTTTGTTGAGCATCTTGAGTGCACTCTTTAGTGCCAACATACTACAGCGTCCTAATCGAAGTGACAGCCAGAGCACAATGCTTTTGCACCTGTTCATACATTTTGACTGGTACTGCCATAGCACCTTCAATAAGGTCCTAGTTTTAAGTATTTCGGTTTATTCAGATGCGGAATGAACTAGCTTCATTCAACCAGTGGCGTAGCTAGGTCGTCTGGCACCCGGGGCCCATAGGTCTTCTGTCACCCCCCTCCCCGGGTGTAGCCGGCGGAAAGAGGGGGGTCTTCAGACGTATATGACACCCCCCTCACTGGCCCCTTGCACCCGGGGCCCACGGCCCCCCGGCCCCCCCTGTTGCTACGCCACTGGCTTCAACGTAAGGATAAGGCCTGTAACGAATTACACTTAAAAACTTGTACTGCGGTGTCAGCCTAATGAGTTGTGCATCAAAAGCAAGCCGAACTTGCAACTGCGCACGACAAAGGCACAATATTTAGAAGTGATATGGATATTGTGGGGGTCAGTGGAACAACACAACTCAAATAATGTTGATTGTCTCTTATTTCACCTGCAATGATTAACACCAGTGGAAATCACTCAGGAACATCAGCACAGCCACATTCTTCTACGATTCTGCCAAAAACATGGGCGTGTCCAAGCCCATTTTCAGAGTTACAGCTAAACTGTGCAGCATATTGCTAACTTTCACACAGTGTGTTTGAAATTGCATGAAACCAGTCGAACTGAAAGGACTAAAATGTCTGTGCTGAACAGACAATAATCGTTGACCTTTCATTACAGAAACCACTCTATCAAGAGTTCACTATCTTACTACTGCAGCAAATTACACAAGTTGGTCGTTCATTTTGTTGGAGGATTTGCGCATACTTAAATTAAAAATTAGATTATGTGGTTTTATGCACCAAAACCATGATATGATTGTGAGGCACGCCATAGTGGGGGACACCAGATTAATTTTGATCACCTGAGGTTCTTTGACGCACACGCAAAGCATGGCACACAGGTGCTTTTGCATTTTACTCCCATTGATACGCCGCCGCTGCCGTGAGGATTTGCTGAAGGAGGGACAATGTTAGGTTAGAGCAAGCGAAAGGTACCATAGGAGTTTACTGTTCCCTCCAGCCAATTTGTGCATACATGTCCCAGACAGCACGAAACATTCTGTTGATGTTCCAGAAATATCCGAACGTCCTAGCTTTTTATGAAATGTACTGAGGATGTTTACAGCACCATGCCCACGATGAATTTTAAGCACCACATCTACTGCTGGACTTATCACAAACCTAATTGAGCAACACCCTCAGCAGTGTATTCTCAGGACGCTGCTTTCAGGTGTGTTTATTTGGGAATGTCATGCTTGCCCGAACGAAATTGATTAAACCAAAAACTAAACACAAATGACACATTGCCAAAAAAACAAAAAAGTTTATTTTACACTATTTTGTATTAGACTATTATTATTATTATATGTTGTTATTATTGGTCGTGGTGTCTAAACACACCTTCCATGGACGGTTCTCTTTTTAAAAAATTAAATTATGGGGTTTTACGTGCCAAAACCACTTTCTGATTATGAGGCCCCCCGTAGTGGAGGGCTCCGGAAATTTCGACCACCTGGGGTTCTTTAACGTGCACCTAAATCTAAGTACACACATGTTTTCGCATTTCGACCCCATCGAAATGCGGCCGCTGTGGCCGGGATTTGATCTCGTGACCTCATGCTCAGCAGCCCAACACCATAACCACTGAGCAACCACGGCGGGTAACAGTTCTCTTGAAGTAACAAAAGCAGATCTCGAAGACTATGCTGTTGTAAGTGTATAGGTGGTGCTGCACCTGAGGTAGTTAGTTTGATACTGAACTGTTGTTTAACGGTGGCAAAAAACAAATATGCAACATTTTTGATATTTCAGAGCACATGAAAGCGCACAAATATCAAAATGAAGCCCTACAATATGGGTTCTCATATCCAAGCTGCAACATGCATATATTAACCCAATTTGTAAATAATTAATTGCTCTCTAATTACAGTGTCAAACAGCAGTGCCTTGGAACACATCCTGACATCATCCTAAAATGGTCCTTCAATTATGTACCTGGTATGTTCTCAGTATCTACTTGGGAAGGATGAATGGACCTGGTCAGGAGCCTTTTAGGATTAGTGCAAGACATCCTCAGCATTTACGAATGTCCTGATGCCGACATCCCACAGAATGAGGATGCCTTTGCATTGTCTGGGCAGTTTCTCATTTCTGCTGTCCTTTAAGTAACCATGTGATTTCACCCACTTTTATACTGGCTTCTGGAATGTTTCGGAAATGCGAAGACTCCAAAATTTTATTGGAAAATAGGGAGAGCCCCGTTTCTGAACACTGGCAATAGACTAATTGTAATGTTAAGTTAATGTATGTAATGTATGCTGCCGCCAAGGCGTGGTGGTGCATATTACGAACACCACAACGCAAGGTACTAACCACTATACGATCACGGCAAACCGAGGGATCATATTACGAACGCCAATAACCACCTTGAATACGCAATAGGACCCACTTGATCAGCTGTAAGCGTTGAATGCGCTGGCATGGTGCCTTGCAAAGGATGACTTTCCACAGATGTTACGGTTCACGACAGACACGCCGAAAGCAAGCACTGCGTTAAACTCAAAAGTACACATGAAAATGTGTCTGATAATCACCTGGTCCATCAGCGAAAGCCCAAGTGAGACTCACGTGCAACACAGTAGATGGCTGCAGAAATTGTAACCGTAGGCGCTTTTTATGAACTTAGTTAGGTTCGCTAAGCTGATAACAATTAAATATAAGAGTGAATGCAACGTGGATCTTTGTTATGTACCTGCAAGCGAGTCGGTGCAGTGACAATGTAGAAGTTCTTACCAGCAACGTGACTTCAGCGCATCCACGTGCACGCAAAGCTTCCCGGGATTGAGCGAATTATCATCTGCTAAATGGCTGCTGAGAAGTGCCCTGCTATTCATTTCAAATCAGCGTGGAATTCACAGCAACTCCGAACGAGAGTAGTTCGTTGTTCGCGCTCAGTTGCAGCCACTGTTTCTTACTGCTTCTATTGGTTACTGGTTCTATGACGTTTATTCACATGACCCCTTTTTACTCTCGATCCCAATTAATTTAGCGCATTTAGCAATTGTAGCATGCGAGAGTGGCGGAAACCGCTGGAGTTGAGAGTACGTATTGTTAGTCTGCGAGATGAAAATCTAAAATGAGGTGCATTAATGCGCGCTATGTGTGTCCGTTTACCGTTTTATGACATGAAGGCAGTGCGTTGATCAGCATTAGAACCCTTGGCTTTGGCACTTTATGAGCGTCTGATCCGCAGTTCTTCACTTCGCAGTCATGAGGCAGCCTTTCATAGTTCTGCTTGCAGGTGAGTCACAAGTTTCGCGTAGGCTTAATATTTTGTATTTCTTGATGTTTTTACGCGTTGGTAAGGACTTTGCAGTAACTTAAGCCGTTATTCTATGTAGCCTGCGCTTTCTTAGCGCTGATATGATTTTTCATTTGTCTTTTATACCTGCTAATTTCGTCGGACGTAGGCAGAGAGAACCAGGAACGAAGTTGCAGCTGTTAAACACGGTTAATCGTGGGAACTCCCGAAGGCCAAATGAATTGATTTCGCCTGCATCTAATGTTTATTCCGTGCGGGATCTGTTGTTTGTTAACGTAACTTACCGCGCAAGGTAATTTGCTGAACAGGAGTTTACTCGGTAACGAGTACTGCATGTGATGGATACTCGTAACGCCTCCAAACTCTTCCAGCGGTGGTTTGCTCAGGAAGCACGTCAATCCGGGGCCTGCTGCAGTCAAGCGGAGGAGCAAATTTGGGTAAAGTCTTGTTTTTTTGTTATTGGACGCCATGCGCATTAGATTTTGCGAATGTCGCACTGTGTCAACTTCGCGTCCAGTCTCGAAACGCGACTTAATTCATAGCTTGCTCGCCGGGCAGGCATGCATTTTTCTCTTTTTCGAGGTAATCGCGAAGTGTAAAATGTTGCCCTTGCATTTAGGTTCGAAAAAAATCTGTCATGCGTTGTGATGTTAGCGTGCGTAATGTGGCAGAAACACTTTAATGCTCATATATGAACTTACAATGCAAGATACTGTGGTAGCCAGCGTGGGTGGATAATTACCTTCCTGCGAATTCTCTATTGCTGCCTGAGCTTTGGTAGTCGAGTTCATCGAATATTCATTCTCTGTGTGAAGCTATTGATGCTGGGATAAAAATGAAATGCAAGTGGTTGTCGCGATATATGCAGCAGTTTGGGTATGTGGGAGCTTATCATATCTATCCAATAATTATGGTAATAGTGACTGCTTTCATGACAAGTAACGTACACATACTTTGTTGGCTTGACAAAGAAAGCAGTGCAGTATTTTAACTCCTGCTTACCATTTCTACGTGTCTGTCTGGCAAGTAGTCAGTAGAATGTCAGTTTTTATGTGTTGAATCCAGACACCTTTCCTTTTACTTTCCCTTTCTGATAGTGGAACAGTTTTCTTTCAGTGCACTCATTCTTGCATGGTTGCTTTCACAGCTTTTCCCAATAGGCAAACAGAAGCTTTAACTGCTTAAGATGCTTTCTTCAGACATTGCACTAGTCTCAATGGGCACCACTGAGGCTGGTTGGTGCAAACATTTTTTGAGTAGTTAAAGCCCTCGTGTTTGCCAACTGGAACCTGCTGTGGTTACTTAGTGGCTATGGTGTTGGGCTGCTAAGCACCGGGTCGTGGGATCGAATCCCGGCCACGGCAGCCGCATTTCGATGGGAGCAAATTGCGAAAGCACCTGTGTACTTAGATTTAGTTGCACGTAGAGGAACCCCAGGTGGCTTAAATTTCCGAAGTCCCCCACTATGGCGTGCCTCATAATCAGATCGTGGTTTTGGCACGTAAAACCTCATAATTTTTTGTTTGCCAACTGCAAAGCATTCTTGGTATTTCTGTGTTGTTAAAGCTTACCATAAGTTCATTGCAACATTTGTTTACACTTGTGTGACTGTCCTAAACACTCTAAATGCTTATGTGTTAACCCTACCAAGCAGTTTAAACATTTTACGCTTGCGAGGTCTCTCTCTCTTTCTCTCTCTTAAATGACATTTACATGCAGTCTTTTAGGCACTGCCAGGCAGCAAAGCTTGAAGTATAGAATTTCATTTCATTTCATTTATTTTTTCCCTTAAAGGCCCGAAGGCATTACATAAGGGGGGAGCAAAATCAAAGTCAAAGAGAACAAAAATTTTTTTTTTGACAAAAGAGAACAATAACAAAAAAAGAGTATGTAACAGTAAAATGTTCTTGTCACGCGTATACAATGCAAAGTAAAATTCACGGGATTGAAACACGAGAAAAAAAAGAAAAAATATAGATATATATATATATGAAACACTCAATGAATACATGAGAAAAATACAGTGAAAAAGGAATCACAAGGGAAAGAAGTAAAAATAGAAAATAATCAGCTGTTCAGAGTGCCGAATTGAATATGAATTGAATTGAATTAATATGAATTAAGGTATTAATTTTTGCTGTTGTAACAATAGCTGCAAAAATGTGTGTAATTTCACTAAGAGAGAGGGACATACATTTCTGCATAAATTACGATGTAGTGGCATATGTATTTGTGCTGGCTGGTTCATGACAAGCAGGAAAAATACACAATGGACATGATGTGAGAAAGGGACAGCACCGTTGTCTATCCCTTTATAACATCCTGTCTATCATGTCGTTTTCCTGCTAAGATTAAGGTGTGTATGCTATGTGATGGAGCATTGTAATGCAGGCTCAGCTTTCCCTCAGCTTGTGGAAGCTGAAAATGGGTAGGATTTGAAACCATTCACCTTTTGCAGACACCTTCATATCTTGATCTATGTGAAATTGCATATGAAAAACAGTGCAATTCATTCATCTTTCACATGTTTAATTTCATGCAAATGTGTGTTATCCGTAGTAAACATTATGTATAAACTGTGTAGTATATTACAGAGCTTATGGAGGTTTGGCCAGTACATAGGCAGAAAGTTTTCATTTTTCCAGGCGGAGGTTGGGGGGTGGGGTGGGGGGGCAGCTTTCCAAGTCATATACGTATATATATACATACCTTTAAAAACGGTTGCGCTGGAAGGAACTTCGTCTGACCTTGAAGAATTGTTCACTGAAGTGATTGCTTATTTACAAGACCTCGCAGTCAGAGACAGTTCCATTTTGCAGTCACAGTCCTCCTGCACCACCAAGAATCTGGCATCTCTCGGTGGTGTGATCTTCCTTCGTGTAATTGTCTTATACTTTGCTATCGCTAATACTGCTTCACCTTTCCGGTGAAACTGCAGGCTCTAGTTTTTTTTAAATTTTTTTTTACTGTGAGTATGAGTATAAGTGCTGCTGTGCATAACTGCTATTTATTCTGATTTCAAGTGAATCTGGCTTGGCCTCATTTTCGTTACTGAGTGAATTATATATATTTATGACCTCTACGTACAAGTGGTGATGTTTCCACCCCTAATAAGTGTTGTAAATTATTAGCAGTCTTTTTTTTTTTCCGTGAGTCATTAGCATTGCTTGCTAAGAAGAGAAGCAATACTGAGACTCGCATCATTCACATGCATTTCACACACCATTGATTAAAAACTTCACTGAAGGGGTCACTGAAGTCTGCAGGTTTTTTTTTTTTTTTTTTCAAGGTCAAAAAAGCTCGCAGAGCAATTTCAAGCGATTTGAACATACAGCAACATATTCATTCTCGAGACATAGGCTGTCCATACCATTACAAATAATTGTTAGTTGGTTACCTCCTTCTCTTTAAAAAAGTCAGTTTTGCACGAAAGGCGAAGCATTGATTGCAGTAGCAAATTAGTATACAGCTATACAAAGTAACAATAGTAAACTTATAGGCCGTATAAACTCGTAAATATTCGCTTACTAAATCAACGAGCATGCACAATTAAACATGAACACATCACGTTTGATGGCTGTGGACCCTAGCTGTCAAAATGCTTTCATGAGGAAGTGTGGCAGCAGCAGCGAGCGAAGTGACCTTCATGCTGCCTGCGCTTCAACGCAAACTGAGTGGCAAGAACAGCACACACAAAGCTACGAGCTGTCAATGCGCCTAGGCTTGGCCCCCATCCCAGATCACTTTCAAGATAGGGCCCGCGCGCGGCCGCGCCATACACAATTTCTGCTGGAGAAGAATGTCCTCCCCTCTTGTGCCCTTCGCGCGACCGAAGATGGCGCACTTCCTCCCTTGTGCCCCTGAGATTGAGCCACCACCATCTACTCAGCTTTGCATGCTTTCACATGTACACACAGCATATGGCGCACAGCAAAGATGTTATCCCCCTTTGACTTCATACAGAACATCACAGCAACACTGATGACGACAGCAGAAATGCGCCTGCACTCTTAAGAGTCTCTTGAAATGTTGACACCCTTAGGAGCTTATCCTGTGCCACAACAATAATTGTCATCTGTCTTGCCGGCATTTCCTTCCTTTAATGCTGCGAACTCGGTACTCCCAAGTCACGAACAGCTTGTGCGTTATCAGCCTGACATAGCATTCTCGGCACGAAAGAAGCAAATGCCGAGTTTTCAAGAAAGGAAACGCAAGCAAGGCAGACGATGATTATTGTTGCGGACCAAGATAAGCAAGGGTGCAAACTTTTAATTTTAAGAGTGTGGAGTTTCCAGATAATTGCTATCGCAATAAAAAAATTTGAAATGAGAAATTATCGGTGAGGTAGCCGCTGCTAGTACTTCTAATGCGCTTGCCCTTCTATTGTCAGGATTTGCAGAAATAAAGCAAAAGTATGTATTAAAAGCCGTGCAAGTCAGCGTCAACAAGAATGCAGTAAGCATTTAGCCACAATAAAGTTTTAAGTGAAAAGGTAGAGGCAACAAAAAAAAATCTAAAATGATGTGGGTGACAGAACTCTGGTAATGACACTTTGGGGTAGGGGGGATAGGCTTCGGCATCCCCCCATAGTTGGCACCTATGGTCCAGTATATGAGGAATGTAGTTGCCAATCCTGAAGGTGATGACACACACTGCTTGCTTATTGTCATTTTGTTTTTTATATGTTGTACAAATATGGAATGATGTAATCATTACTTCTAAGTTGCTGCTTTTAAGAAACCTCTTGTTTCCATTCATCTCTTCTACTTGAAATAAGAATGTAGTTTCAGTTGGGTAGATAAGTACTTACAGTCTGTTTTAAAGCTATAAATATAGGCACAGGAAGTTGCATATACAAGGGCAAATATTGTCAAATTGCAATTAAAAGAACCTGAAAGAAATTGGGAGTTCTTGCTTGTCGGTGAACTTCTTCACATCATGATTCAACCACCTGCTAAATGCATGTGAAGCGATTTACCAACACCTGAGCTTGCAACGTTAACTGCACTGGTTGCTCTGAATAAAGATATGGACATATAAGCACACTACATATTATAGAAGATTCTTTACTTACTTTTGCAGGAATTTAACAAATTCAAGCAAAGGCCTTTGTTCTTAAGCTCAAAATCGTAAAAAATCTGTTGCTGAGCATGCCGAAACATGTTATGTTCATTTCAAGGTTAACTCTTTGCCTACTTTATGCATGGTTTCATTTAACCTTGGATATGCTTGACGTAGGTAAAACCAATTTAAATATGTTAGTAACCCAAGATGCTTGTGGTTATTCAGAACTGGTAGGTAAAAACAAAATTTTGCTTGGCTAAATCTTTAAACTTTCTTGTGCAGTGCTCCTGCTAGAACAGAAACAATTCTGTAGTGTAGGCACAGAATACTGCACCATAGGCACTTGTAACCTCATCTTATAAGTACTTAAGTACTTAGAAGGCAATGCTGACTTTTTATTCTAAGACTGCATCTGTGGAGGTGGAGTATTTTGATGCGACAGCGTTAAGGAGCTCATGCTGCAGACAAGCCGGTGTCGGCGCGTTGGCCGTAAGCGAAAAATTCCGGAAGGCAATTCATAAATAAAAACAACTTGCAAGATGGGCTGGGTGGGAATCGAACCAGGGTCTCCAGAGTGTAAGACGGAGACGATACCACTCAGTCATGAGTTGGATGGTTCAAAGCGCGACAAAAGCGCCTCTAGTGAATGCGGTGTTGCCTTAGAAACGTGCCATAGAAAGTTATACTGCGGTGTACTATATCGGTAACTATGAGCATGTAAATTACAGAAGTCGCACTTAAACGAGTAGCCAAGTATGTTTCTGCTACATTTCTTCTGGGCTTGGCGCACACGCAGAGCCATCTTGCGGCAAACACAGAAGACCCCCTCCTCGCAATGTACGGCGCTGCCCGACAGGTGGCGCGCCACTCGCCCGCTTCTCCCCTTCATCTCGTCAAGAGCATGCCGAACGAATAAGTGGGCGGTGCGAACGGGGTGCAATAACGCTATCGTGTTCCACTCTTGAAGGCAAAGCTTAAGCGTCCTCCAATTTTTTTGACAGCATTTGGTAAGAAGTGATGTACTTTCTTGAATAAACGTACACTTTAGGCTACCAGCTAATACTGCATGGAAAAGTTTCAATTAGGAGCGTTCGGATAGTGAAATTTTCAAATCAAATAGGTCTAATTGGGAAACACTACCTGAGAATATCAAATATTTTCTCGTTTAAAATAAAGTCGGGTATAAATTCTATGCATGGCCCGTATGCTGAAAAAAATTTGGCTTATTAACATTTATTTGATATATGTATGTAATACAGTTCACAATTGGATGTCGAGTCAACTGGAGAGCTTGTAAATAAGTAACTGCTTTCAGTTATTTGGGGACACTACAACAATTGCAGTAATAAAGCAAGTGAACAGCACATCTCTAGATGCACATTGAATGTTGTGTTTGTTGATGGAGAGAAGTGTGACATAGGAACCTACATTTTTAAAGAGATGCAAACATCATGAGATTGGCCAAATAATAAAAAGAACAGATTTGTGTTATAGGCTTCCTAAAAGCGAGGCATGCTTATTTCATGACTAAATTATGCTAGAGTAGTTAGTAAGAGCAAATTTTAGCCAATCCCGATGCTGGACATATTTGCGTAAGCTGCCAGCCAATGGCAAAAATCACTTATGAATGAAAAGCTTTTGGGAGTTTGCTGTAATATTTGAGCAACTGCAGCAGCTCTCCTTACAGTGGAATCATTCACAACGGTCCTTACTTCCATCGTTCTTTCCTGTGGCTCAAAAAAAAAATATATATATATATATATATATATTTGACAATTTCGAATAGTGAATTCTCAAATCGAATACGAATCGAACAACAGAGATTATTCTATTCGTATTTGAAAGATCAAATATTCGCACCCCCTTAGTTTGTAAATATAATATAAATTATTTGAGAAATCTCTGTAATGAAAAGAGTGGGGTAACTTGTAAGGCTGTTCCACATACATGTTTTAAGCATTCGGGATAAGCTTAGCCCATTGCACTGATGTTGTTACTGTTAATGGTAGTGATGACAATTTTGTGGGTTAAGCTTTTAGTGTGTAGTTAAGCAGTGCTTTTAATTCCTCGCACCAGTTCACCCATCCTATCAGTTGCATGTGCTGAGCAGTGCACAGCAGTAACATTGAAGTTGTGGGCGCTTCATCCTCTGTCCGCTTTTTTTTTCTCTCCCTTTTTTTTTTTTTCTCTCGAAGGGAGTGCACCCTCGGTGCCTTTTTTTTTTCTTAGATGTTAAAAACATGACGATTTATTTTTAGTTATTCCGAAGGGGGAAATAATGGCAAATGAACTCTTAGTATGGTCCTTACTATAGAGTACAGAATCTGAGAATGTACAGGTACTTTAGTGACATGGCGGGACGAAAACATTGAAATCTACTGGTACGTCAGTGACACTGAAAGAGTTAATAAAGCAACTTTGAAGTAGAAAGTGTAGCAAACATTGACTTTAGAAAGGGAATTGGGGTTGTGTGAAGTTCAAAACATGAAGCCTCTGTTTTGCAGGATCATGCCAGCAGCCCAGGCGGCTTGGGCCACGGGGTAAAATCAGCAGCCCAGGATATCCAATTTCCTACTCAAACCACACATCTTGCAGCTGGTCTATATTTGGTCGCCGTGACCAGGTTATTACTATAAGGTAAGCTTGAGGAAGTGCGACCAGTAATCTCTCATTATAACGAAATTGTTTTATTCGAAATTTCTTCCGGTCCCGACCAAAGCACATGCATTTTAAGCCACATTACTTAAAGTACACGAAGAACTTGACCCACTTACAGCGAAGTGGCAAGCGGAGGCATCGTTGCCGCCGAGCGGCAGCGACCCTTTTGCACATGCAGTGTCAAGTTAATACTGCCGATGAATTAGTCCCATGCAGGCACAGAACAGGTGCACAAAAATGCCAAACCCACGACCGATGACCGCCTAGTAAAGGGAACTAAGCGAGTGCCAAGTGCTCCCAGCTGTTTATTGGGGAGCGAACAAAGCAAAGGCAAGAGTTTGCTTCGAGTTTTTGACAAATTCGACTTCGCCCTGCCATCTGCTAGCTGCCTGATTAGCTCAGATGGTAGAGTGGCTGCCTTGGAAAGGCAGTGGTCCCAAATTGGTTAGAGTCCCGGACCAGGACGAATTTTTCTTCAACTGTGAGGCTTTTCTTTCGAGGAACCCGTATGGATTTCCTTTGTAGCAATGGCTACGAACGAGTGGATGTCTGATTTTCCCTTTATTAATTACTTCTCTCCACCTTTCGTGCTTCCGTGGAACTATTACGCCAGTTTTACAATGTTAAACATAAGGAGGTGGTTACTTTGTCCATGTAGGTGAAGGTGCTGCTTCTGGCATCTAACAAGGATAGTTAAACAAAAAATTTTTTCACGCTCGTAACATACCAGTCCATACCGAGAACAGACTTGCAAAGTGATTGTGCTGTTGAGCTGCCTTCTGGTCTCTGTAGACAAGTAATGACGTGTGAATATTTTTTTCTCGCGTGATGCCAGTACAATTTTTTTTTTTTTTTTTAAGGTTCCGTTTGAAGGCCGTAATATGTGAAATACACCTTTTGATTTAAATTGTCAGCCTGTCATTCATTTCTGAGAAAAGGTACTTTGAAACTTAGAACTTTATCTAAAATTTGATAGATAATTACAGAAAATAGTTCAGCTCCCAGTGGAAAAGCTACTAAATGTCAGGAAAAAGAAAGAGTATCCCCATTCAGCATGCCAAATTTTATGTTAATATATGCAGTAGTTTTTACAATAAAATGCTAAATCAAGGTGACCCACTTACCCTACATTCCTTCCTTAAAAGTACATATATTAAGCTTTCTTCTAAATATTTTGGGTTTTGCAATATATGTGAAAGCTGTAGCCTCTACTACGGTCAAACCTCGTGATGACAATCCCATCTGACCCAAAAATACCTTTGTTATATCCAACAAATCATTATATCCGTGCTCAACATAGAGAGGTTTGACTGTGCATGTAACACTACTGTGTGAATATGTTTGCAGTCTGTTCAACAGTTATCTGCTGTCAAGTGTAGTTAGTGAAACGAGGCAATAAGTCTAATGGACAAACTAAATGGCAATACAAAATGCATAGCTTGCAGTGTTTTTGCTGTAACATACACATACCTGCTGGTGGCTTTAGTGGGTATGTGCATATTTAGTTATTACAGTGCTTTCAAGTAGTTAAGTAGTTGGTATTACTCTTTTGGTGCATTTTTTCCTGAATGGCACACAGCTATGCATTGCTAAGTTTCCATAGCTTGACACGTGTGCAACACGAATATTTGTCTTCAAATTTCTTGGACCTTGGTTGACTTGGGCTTATATTTTACTTTGTAGTTTTGATGACTTGGACCTTGGTGGCCTGGAAGACTGTGAGAAAAATCCCTGTTGTGGTGGCACTTGGATAAAGCTGGGCCCTACACCGAATGGAGGCGAGAGAGTGCACTGTGGCCGCAAGCGTCCTGAACCCTTTATTTCACGAAATAGTAAAGTGTGGATCAAGTTCCACAGCTCCCCAATGCAGGTGCCCCAGGGCCGAGGATTCCAGCTGTCCTATACTGTAGGTGAGGCAGTATGCACAACGTGCGAAATAAGTGGGCTTTTTTTTTTTTTTTTTGCTTTCCTACTGATATCTGTGGACTACTCCTCTAGCTCTCGCAAGCAATTAGCATTAAAGCTTACCAAACCCCTACTGCAATATGAGGTACTATTTTTAATGTCAATAGCAAGGAATCGTGTATATATTATGTGTTTAAGAATGGCTTGTCATATTTTCAGGTGGATACAAGCAGTCGTCATCATGTAGACCAGATGAATATCAGTGCCGGAATGGAATGTGCATCTTTCAGCATTGGGCTTGTAATGGTCGGGCTGAGTGTGAGGACAACTCGGATGAGCTGCAATGTAAGTCTACTGTTGTTCATGACATTGGTTTTTGCCTGTTTATGACACTGAGGCAGAGTATAAGTGTAACGAGGCTGGTTTTAATTGACTCCATGTCATGCTTACAGGAAAGTTTCTGCATTTCGTGAAAAGTAATTGCACTGCAAGATCTGCAGCAAAGTTCTCTGGGTGTTCTCCACACGCAAACCTGAAATGTGCTATTTTTCTCAGCTGGGTGTCTGGGAAGAAAACAGTTGTGTTAACTGCATGCCTGCCGTAGTGTCATAGTCACCGACTGATTTTCCTGACTCCAAAAATTCGGCCATGCTCGATTATTCAGTCTCCTTCGCGGCACCGCCATTCTCCCCATAGGCCATAATGTATAACAACTGCCGAAAGTTCGGACACCTTGCAACCTCCCGTCTGATTTTTTGGACACTCCTTGAGCCAACTCGTTCGTGAGCACCATGCACCGACTCTGACCAGTGCATGGTTCGACTTGCTGAATGCCATTTTTGTTTTGAACGGAGCCTCTTTGCTGCCCAACGAAGTGGCGCTACCGCAAATCCCCACTCATCGTTTCTGCCTGGTTCGATAGAGTGGCTCTACAGCAGTTCCAGTTTCAGTTTAGTAAGCCATGTCAAGACAATCCAGCAACTGATTTGTTTCTTCGCACACGACGCTGCAAGTACGCCACGCTTTTTGTTTGTGTGACTGGTGTCGGCATGGTATGGTAGTGTTTGCTTTGTGTGCTGTGTCGAGGTTCTAGTGATCCAACTCGGCATACGGAAAACACCTAATTGGGCAAAATAAAAAAAAAATACACCAGGGGAAGGGCATATTTTATAGAATTGGTTATGTGCCCAAGATGCCAAAAGACCGACAGATGCACCGTATGGGTCAATCTTCGCTTTTATAGATGCATATTGCAATGCATTGTTCAAAGGTATTTGCCCTTCAAATGCACTGCTTTTGAAAGCAGCAACCCTACAGAAGCAGGTGAAGTAGTAATGCTGCTCTCTGGAAACAGAATAAAGTTGGAAATTTTCAGATTTTCTGTGCCATCCTTTCCTCACAACCTCCTTTCCATTCATGGGTAATTTCATGTTGCTCAAGGTACTTAGAACCATGTTAATCAGAACCTTTGTTGCCTTTGCACATGGTGGGAGCAAACAAATGTTTGGCTAAACATTGTTATTTCGTGTTTAGTGCTCTTCAGCCTTCACAGCAGTCCTTCTGTTATTGCAGTAGCAATTTATACAGGTGCTGGAGGTGCCTTTTCGCCGTCGTCGCTGCCGTGCTGTCACGGTATCGACGACAAATGTGCGGCTTGCACATAGGTCTGCAGAGGTGACCTATATGCAGTGCCTTTCGCTGTAAAAATGGCAAAGTGGATGCCGCCTCACTTTCTGCTCAATTGGCTCAGCAGTGAAGCCAGAGTAGTGTTCTGCCCTCTGCTGCTGACATGAGCGTCTGCAGACAAACACATCTCTTTCTCTCTCTCTTTTATCGTGTTGTTGGTGTTGAATTTTCAACTACTTAACATAAGCAAAAGCATTCCTGCTGTGCACCTGTGGGCATACAGTGGTCTAAAAATGGAACAGACAGTAAAGTTCAGGCTACAAATGCCAATGGTTTTCCCTTCAGTCTCTTCTCGTGTACCACTGATTTGTGAAGCCTGCAACGGTACTGGCAACACTCCTCATTGTGCCAGTGTTGGGACACCTTGCAGCACCCAGGCCACTTTTTATGCTGCGCAGCAGGTTTCCTCGTGTACTGTCACGCCAGCGGGTCGCTCCCACATCTTGTTAGAACGCCGTTTGAGTAGGTTCAGCACAATGCTAAATCTTGCTATCACTTTGAATGCTTTGCCCTTTGTGCGAAACTGCCCCAGTTTTTCTGTGGCTTCTAAGCCTTGTAGATGCAGTTGTGAAGGCATTGCAAAAACGGCAACATTTCTTTATTACGTTTATTTATGCTTATTTGTTTATTTTGGCAGGTCCCTGCCCAGGTGGAATGTTGCGCTGTGCAACAGGGAGTGGTTGCTACAATAGGGAGGCTCATTGCAATGGTCAGCCTGACTGCCCTGACATAAGTGACGAGCTGGACTGTGCCTTCTGTGGGCCAAATCGTACCTTGTGCAGTCCCACTTCTACAGCCTGCTATGACCCACTCAACGAGCGCTGTGACAGGTCTGATGAAAGGACTTGTTTTTGGCTTGATTGGTACCTACTGAAGGACATAATTGTCGCTGAAAAGAGACACAGAAACAAGGAGACAGAAAACATTTTTGACCACACTAGTAGTACTTCTTAGTGATTTATTTATGCAAACCCATAAATGTGTGCTTACGCAAATGTGCAGAAAGCAACCTAACAACATAAGCCACCTATCAAAAATTAGATTCTTCAGCAGCTGTTTATCTCGTTAGAATAGCCCATGTTTACTACACATGTTCCTATATGTACGTATTCATGATTCTGTTTAAAAGTAATGCCAGGGTTGGCAGTCTTTTTCTGTGTTCTTGTTTTTGTTTGCATCTTTTTAGTGGCAATTATGTACTTCAAGGTCGTGATAACTGAAAACTATTCCACTCTGTTTTTATCCCGAATCCGCCATTAACCCTCCATGATTGATCATTTTCTTGAGCATGGGTGCCGCCAGAAACTTGGTGCATCATAGCTGGGACACTAATTTTCATTCCTATCACCAGCACTTTGATTGGGAGAAGTGTACTTTTAATACTGTTGTCATCAATATGTGGCTATTATTTGCGCATGTAGTGAAGTGACACAGATTGCCTGAGGGAATTTCATTATAGAGCAGTGTCATAGCAAAATGTGCACTTAGGTACTGTAAATTAAAAACTGTTTTCTGATTGAGTATGCAAATTCATTTTCAGCTTGCAACATCTTTTGTACATGTTTTGGCACAAGCCATATATGTTCAACTTACACAACTTACTCAAATTAAGTTCCATACACATTCACTGCTATAAAACTGTGGAATGGTTTACCCAACACCAATAAATCTTCATCCTTTCATGTGTTTAGTCATGCCCTTAAGCTCTTTTACATGTACAACTAAGTTTTCATCATTCGTTACACTACATTTGCCATTTGTATGTATTGACTGATTCTTTATGTACTATAGGCTTGTGTACTGACAATTGGTTTTGTTTATTTAATTTTTCTATGCTGTATTTTTCTTTCCCCCCCCCCCCTAGCTTGCTCATCTTTCATACATCTCTCCACTGTTATTATTACCCGGGGGTCCCGTAGCAGTCTTCGACTTTGGGACCCTCATCTGTATATTAGAGAGTTTTAGAATAGGGGCCCCAAAACGTTTTGGGGTCCCAAAGAAATAGCGTCGAAGCCATTGCGCATGCATGAGACGCAAACTGTGTTTGGGTTTTGCATTGGGCACGCTATTTAACTGATTTAGTGGGAGCCCCAAAAGTTGCCCCAAAAGATTTGTGTAAACAAACATGGCGGCACCCATCGAAGCGACGGCTCTAACCTAGCACCAAAGTAGGTTCGATTCTTGGTAACGCTTGAAGTTTGCAAACTAGAAGTGACTGTGGTTATCGCTTTCTCTCGACTAGCGTGTGTTATGAAGATTGATTCATTAGACGCTGCTGATTTCGAATTCGATTCTGGATTTTATGGCTCATAGGCCTAACACGGCTTAGCTTGGCTGTTGAAAGCACGTAAAGTTGGTTATTAAAAACTGAGCTCAACTAATTGTTTGCGGCTTTCAGAATAACCTCTGAATTGTAATTAAATGCAAATACACGACAGTTAAAATTACCAATCTTATCATATTTTATTTGTTTGTAGTAGCTTTTCTTTGACGCCGTAGTTGCGCTGTCAGCGCAAGACGCTATCCACAGATGCAAAGCCCTATTCTAAAACTCTTCATTCCTACGGGCCTCAACGCTAACACCCGCAAAGCTTTTTGGGGCCCAAAACTATTGGGGCCCCTATTCTCAAACTCTCTCTTGTCTCTTACCCATTCATTGTATTTAAAGAAAAATGAACTGAAACTTAACTCGCACCTTTCCTTTTTTCAGCATATTTCACTGTGAAAATGGGGAAGATGAACAGGGTTGTATATCTGGCTGTGAGCAGAAGATAATGTGTGCCTCTGGAGTGGGCTGCTATCGTCCCCAGGACCGTTGTGATGGTGTACCTCATTGTGCTGATCGCTCAGATGAGACTGGTTGTGGTAAGTCATGTTACTACTTCATTACATAAAGGTGCATATTTTGGAAATGAATTTATCATTCATACGAAGTTCTTCTGGTGTTTCTCACTAGAGCATTATCTGTCGAATTTTTCCTGAAGTGATATTGGGGATATCTAAGCAACTGACAGTGTACTTGATACTGTGAACTTCAGATGACCATGGACAGTAATATGTTACTCTGAAACATCTTTATAGTGTATGTCCAAAAATTAATCATAATTATTACATTCGAGAAAATAAATGTCCTACGTTTGCCATTGCATTTTACCCACAGTTCTTTCTCTTGTGCACTGAAAACAACATAAGCCGGAGAACGCCTGCAAAAACTTACCTCTGGCTGACTGCTATTAGAGTTGTCGGACAATCTCGCCGCTGCCACCAATTGAAGGCGTTGTAGGTCGTAGGGAGGAACTTGGGAGGACAGGGCGTACAGGGTTTATTTACATTATTTACATTTTAAACAAGAGATACATTCGACAGTCTAGCGTGGCTCCCAAATGGAGCATGCAAGACGAGCATACGGCACACATCATTGTGCTCGTAAGCTGAGTACATTGACGAGCACGCTGATGAGCGCACGCTAGCAGCGACAAACAGCTGCTTATAAACACTCTGTGTTCCCTAGATCCCTAGGTGAGGGAAATGTTCGACCAGTCAGCGTAGAAAGTCCTCGTGGCCGGCCCGGCCCGCCTTTGAGGAAAGGGGGTAGGGGGTTTACACACACACATTCCGCACAGGTTTCACTGCCCCCTCCGAGGTGAGACGGGCTTCACAGAACTCGGGGCTTACGTCTTGAAAGGCGCATTCGTCCCCCGAGCTGACCCCCGCAGCGTGGCCGCCGGTTGTCCATTGTCTTGCGTCCTGTAGTCGCCACGAGTGTCAGCAGACTGTGACGAATCCTGGGTCCCACGTACTGCAAAGCACCCTTTTGTTAGGGAAGCTCCTCTTGCTGCAGAGAGACCATGTCGGCGGTGGCGGGTTCAGTAACAATAGTTAGTCTGCCGATCGCGTTTAGTCACAACGGCGCCAAGGGTGTGTTGAAGCGGCACCTCGAGGTCCCTACGAAATGAGTCACCGCAGCAATTGTGATAGGCTTCCATGGTTCTCTTCGGGGAAGCTCGCAACGCTCGCAGCTGCAGCTGGCTGAGAAAACTTGCATGTTGCCACCTCGGCAGGCCATTCCTAACACTGCCGAGATGGCACATCGGAAAACAAAACCACACAGGTATACAGTAAATCCTCGTTAATTCGAAGTCCATCGGACGGCGACAAATCATCGAATTAACCGGGTTTTCGAATTATCAAAAATGGACAAAAAACGAGAAATACACGTACGAAACGTGACTGTATCAACACTGCACCTTTATTTCACCTGAAAAACGGTTATTTGAAGTAGTCATCGATGCGTAACTGCTTGGCGCGATAGTTAGCCGCACCGTAGGCTGCGTCTGCCTACAGTGTGCAGCAATTCACTGTTACCGCCGCTACACTCCACAAAACTGCGCACAACGTTGAGCGACTCAACGACTGCAGCTAAAGCTGGTGCTCAGGCGGGCTCAACATCGCCTTCACCTTCGTTGGAAGGCCCGTTGTCACATATTTCTCCTTCCAAGTCAGCATGAGACGTTTGGACATCAAGTTCCGCACTCAAATATTCCGCAAAGGTCAATCCGTTGCTCTCGTCGCCGTTTTCTTCGCCGAAGTCGGTCATGTGCGCACACATTGACTCGCCTTCATCATCCAGTGTGCAGTTGGCATCAAATGCATCCTCGGAACTGTCACCTTGTTGCTTGGCAAAACCTGCGTGCATAAAGGAACGCCTGATCATATCTCCCTCCACCTGCTTCCAGGCGTACACGATTAGGCAAATGGCACCCAGTAGGTCCACGGAATATTGTTTGCCGTTATCATAGCACAACAAGATCCTTTCGAGCAAATGGCAGCGATAAATCTTCCTCGCTTGCAGAATAACGCCTTGGTCCATAGGCTGCGATACAGCTGTAACATTCGGCGGCAGGAAGACAAGCCTAACTGCTGTCAAGTTCTGGATGTCGGCGTGGGCTGGGCAGTTGTCAACAACAAAAACAACTTTGCGTCCCGCGGCAGCAAACTTGTGGTCAAGGTGCCTCACGTACTCCTTGAACAGCGCTGCCGTCATCCAAGCCTTTTTGTTACTTCTGTACAGCACGTCATCCTTAGGAGGAAGTCGTGCGTTCTTGAAGCAGCGAGGCTTCTTCACTTTTCCTATGATCAGCAGCGGGAGTTTGTGAATGCCGGACATATTTGCACCAAACAGAACGGTTATTCTGTCCTTGGGTTGTTTTTTTCCCGTGACTACTGCATCCTTTGGGGCAAACGTCTTCGTTGGCAGCATTTTATAAAACAATGCGGCCTCGTCGATGTTGTAAACATCGTCCTCCGCGTACTGCTGAAGCAGCGGAGCCAATGTACTTTTTTTTAAATTATAGACATTTGGGTCGACGCTCCCGCTTTCGCCGCACACTGTCACGAACGTGACGTTATTGCGGTCTTTAAATCTGGACAACCAGCCGTTGCTGCACTTATATGCTTGATGGCCCAGCCGCAGTGCAAGCTCATCGGCCTTTTCGCGCAGCAGCGTGCCGTTCGCAGGCAGGTGTGCTGCATTTGCATGCTGAAGCCACTTTATCAAGGCGTCTTCAATGTCCGGATACGCAAGAAAACGAATCCTTCTCCGCTTCTTCGAACGCGTCTTCCCTTAGGCCTCGAGGATTTTTGTCTTATTCTTCAATATTTTCGAAAGGGTCGATAAAGGCACCTTATGCTTTTCCGCCAGCTGTGTTTTGGAGCTCGTCCATTTTTCAGCCTCCTCAATTAGGCACACTTTCTGGCAGAGAGTCAGAGTTCTGTACTTCGGCATTTTCTTAACACCAACACCGCGCACGTGTTCAAGAATAACTAGCAGAGCACAAAACACGTCTGATCGCGGCACTGAACAATCAAACCACTACGAGCAATGCCTTCCGCAAGCTAGACAAAGAAACAACAGAAACGGAACCAGAAAAATTTCGACCTAGCGGCACCTGGTTGTTGCTTTGCCAACTAAAGCTAGCCTCCGAAACCGGCTGTAGCACTGTGCAGATCGCTGAGGCACAACAAAGCACCAAAAACAGGATGCATGGATGGATGGATGATTGAGGCTCAACCCTTTGAGTCGGGTGGCGGCGGCGCGCGCCACCTAGCACAGAAAGTTGATTTAAAGTGCTCTAAAGTGAAAGTTGATTTAAAGGTAGCGTCGAGGAATTCTATTTCTAAATATCGCATAGAACTGAACTAGTAGCATTTTCTTCCATGTCATGTTACAATGCAATGGTCTTTTTATTAGGAGATGGCTGCTTTGCCAACTAAAGCTAGCCTCCGAAACCGGCTGTAGCACTGTGCAGATCGCCGAGGCACAACAAAGCACCGGAAACAGGATGCATGGATGGATGGATGATTGAGGCTCAACCCTTTGAGTCGGGTGGCGGAGGCGCGCACCACCTAGCACAGAAAGTTGATTTAAAGTGCTCTAAAGTGAAAGTTGATTTAAAGATAGCGTTGAGGAATTCTGTTTCTAAATATCGCATAGAACTGAACTAATAGCATTTTCTTCCATGTGATATTACAATGCAATGGTCTTTTTATTAGGAGATGGTTAGTAGTAGTGACATAATTATAATGAGGAGTGCTTACGTCATCGGGCTACTACCTTAATGTCTCAGGTGAGTTGCAAATCGTGTCCTGCATTTACCTCGGTTTCCTTATTACTAAACTTTCTTCGCGATATGACTGACGCCTTAGACATTCTCAAGCATCAGTCTATCAATTTAGCTAGACTTAACGTTTGCCTTTATTGTCCATTTAATTTCATACCCGTCAGTGTTGGCAGGCAGCTGTATAGTTCAACTGTGATTTTTTTTTAAATTTCAAATACAAATTTTTTAATGCACTGAATGCACTCAAATTGTGCCACCTTACTTTAGGGTGCTTATGTTTTAACCTACGATGTATAATTCAAGCTTAACAGTTTTATGTCATGGCTCCTTTAATGTTGTAGTCGTCATGGGTATGAAGGTGCCAAATGTAATGGGTAAAGAAGTAATTGTACAGTGCTCTCATCTCGCCCAGAGACATGGTGCGAGAATTGAGGTGAGCAAAGCTGTGCTCCATTAAGACTTAGTGTTCTTTGTGCAATTGATGATCGTGCCTTAATGATGGCTGATAAATTTCAAAAGCACAGGATGTAGTGTGAGATCGGAAGAAGAAATAAGTTTGCTAATGTTCTTGAGAAGCAGCAACGCATGTCAATAAGAGCCTGAAGAACTTTTCAAGGGTTACATAGCATCTACAAGGCAAACTTCAATGGCCAACTTTCTCTGTGCAGCTTGACGTATGTTTCTACTTTATGCATTCATAGCCTATATCTATCCTGACCGCTGTGTACTTATTATAAAGGGGTTTTACTATATTTAGACCTCGTTTTTTTTCTCCTGCTGACATTGTTGCTGCCTTTCTAAACAATTATCCAATGCTACTAGTGGAGAACACATTCTAAGGGTTTTCTTAGTGTTTCATTAAGGTCTTTCGAATTTGTACATATTGATAGATGTTTCAGTATCTGAAAAATATTTTGTGCGCATTGATGTTTCAGGACCAGAAAAGTGTCGCTCTGAAAGAGGTGCTTATCTTTGTGGTGATGGAAGGTGTGTTACTGAAGATTCTGTTTGTGACCGGGTGACGGATTGTCCAGATGGCAGTGATGAGTATGGATGTAAGCATATTTGGAGGTTTTTTCATTCGTAGCCATGTTCGTATCTGCTAACTTGTCTCAGTAGCAGAAGATTTTTAAAAAAGCTTGCTTGCAGAATGGAACGCTGTTAGAGAGTTTCAGCACCAAACACTGGGGTCTAAGATTATCTTTATGCATTGCATAATGGGGATATACAGGAGCAATGAGCGTAGTATTTTGTGGTCGCACTTTGTGTATCCCGCTATAAAGTCCTACTAAAAGGCAAACCTAGGACAAAATGTAAAATGAAAACAATAGAATGCTGTGCCTATAGGCATTTAATTCTTAGTAAATTGTATAAGTTTTCTGCAATATCTGCCAGCTTGCAATGTTTGGCAACTTACGCAGATTATATCAATGAAACCTTCTTGTATGAGGCCAATGAGCTTTCAGGATAGACAACTGACTTTAAAAACATCAGCAATCATCGGAGATTTATTGTTTAACTTGTAATTTATGTGAGATTGGAGAGCAGATGTAGGTTACCCTGCAATTTGCTAAGATTTCTGGTCAGATGTGGAAGAGGCAGGAGCTGTCACCTTGATCTGCACGTCCTTGTTTGTTGACACAAAGCTTCTGGAGAAAGCTTGGGGCAGCCTGCTATACAGCATGGCCCATGTAACTTGTGCCAAAATTTGAAAATAGGGGAGTGCCTCGTAGCTGGATAGAACCAAGGTAATATTGTTTGCCATTGCTTGGAGCAAGTCAAAGTATTATTTTTATTTCACTTAATTACATAATTATTTTTAATAGTTAATCAACCTTTCAAATATTATAATTGGAGCAAAATTGTTAGTGAGAAAGTTGGTGGCCATAATGAAAAATTTCCAATCCATCTTTCTGTTGCTCTATATATGCTACATAAAACTTTTTCCAAGCCTGAAAGAAGCCTGCAAAAGCACGAAAAAAGTGCAACGCGGCTTGTTGTGTGGAACTTTTTCGTGTTTTGGAGGCTTTCTTTAATGCTTGGAAAAACTTACGTAGCGTGTATTGAGCAACAGAAAAATGCATCTGAAATTTTTCGGGATGGTCTGCAATTTTCTCATTGACAATTTTGCTCTGAATATCATATTTGAGAAGTCAGTTATATAATTAGGTGAAATAAAAATAAGTCTTGGTCCAATCATTGGCAAACAACATTACCTTGGTTCTATCCAGCTACATGGGACATATTGTATAGTTTCATTCCTACATTATGCTGCATGGCAACCCAGGCAAATTTAAAAAAAAAGACATAGTAGAGGGAGCGCCAGACCAGATCTATGCATATAAAGGTGCAGTGATGAGACACAGTCTTGTGAGCACCACCTTAATCTGTCTAGTGTTGCAAAATTTTCTATCCAAGGGAAGATGTGTTTATATTAAGGTGGGTGCCTGTCTACATTCAGTTACCCAGGCGAAGGTAGTCCTCCTGCCTACCATATTCGCTGTCCTATTTCTTGCTGGAGCATTGACACAAAAGACACATAGGGCTGTCACATTTCTCTCTGCAGAAGCGAAGCCAGCTGCACAAGTCAAGCAGTCTCTTAAAAGCGAAAGGGCTTTCTTTTGTAAACATGGCGCTTTGCGTCCCCAAACTTCAGGTGCGCAAAATCTAGAACTCCCTACTATTTCTTCAGGGCTCAAGAATGTTTGAGGCCTCTATTCTAAAATTGTTTATGATCATTGTCATCCAGCTGAAGATCCAGTCATTTTATAATTGCTAGAAGTTTCAAAACTACTGTGCCATGGGTAATGTCTGTCTAGCAGAATGATTTCTTGTGGCACTCCTTAATGTGATTTATTCTTTTAAATAAAATCCCAGTTTAAGGGGTGCTAAATTGCATGCAAAGGTGTATTTACTAGTAAAGATCCAACTCTCTGCTCCAAGGGGTGTGCACCCACATGAAGACATGCTTTCATCAGCTGGCCAGCATGGCCTGCTGTTGAAAGCATTGGAGGAAGGCAGTGTTCACTCCAGCCAAAGAAAGTAGCCGTCCTGTGAGGAATGAATCAAAATTGATTGAGACTGCACTTTGCGTGTATATTTTAGGTAAATTACATGCTTCAGTGATTAGTGTTGCTTGAAAACGAACATTAGATTAATACTACCCCCGACGACAACTTTGTGTGGCAGTATAGCCAAAGCTGCACTCGCACGTCCGGAGCTTCTGCCCTTGTTTTACTACAACACATAGTGTCAAGGTTTTGCTGGTGGTTTACAGGATCCGGAAAATCGAACATAAACACAAGAAAGCCAAAACAAAGAACAGCAAGTAATAGATATCGTTTTCCTCAGCAAGCTTTTTATTTGTTATGAAATAAATGTTGAACACATAATTTAAAATAATAATTGGTACGATTTCTTTTACACTACGTAGCTTCCAGTTGCTTACATTCCTAAACTACATGCAGAAGCGCAGTAAAAAAAAAATGCGTGCTTTGGCTCTGTAGCTTTTGCATTATTAATTTTGATTTACTGTCATCTAGCGTTTATCTCCGCAAGTAATAATAACCATTTGTTCTCGTAACTGGTTTCTTTTTTTCTGCAGCATGATGCGTAAGTCGACACGTAAGTTTTCATTCGAGCCAGTGTTGCTTTGTTAGAGTAGTGTAGTTTTATCATTGTAATCAAGGGTCACCGAATATTACGCCTAATAACCTAGTGGTAAATGGCAAAAGGGAATTGGGTAGAGGCTTGGGCAAGTTGGTCGTGGTTCATAACGGCGGTGTTTGTGTAGCGCACGAAAGTAGGAAAGGAAGGACAGAGACAAGGAAAAAGCGCTTGTCTCGTCTCTGTCCTTCCTTTCCTACTTTCGTGCCCTACGCAGACACCGCTGTTATGAAGGCAAAAGGGAGTAACGATTCACTGAACAGTGAAACAGCACAAAGCATTGCATATCGTACGGTTATCATAAAGGAAAAATGAATTTAATGTTCACACATTCATACATATAGAACAGTTCCAAGGTTTCCGAAGCATTGCTATATCCATGCTCTGCCAGTGCTAAAGATTTACAAGTGATAATGACCACTGGAAAGTACACTCCTGCGTATGGCAGTGGTTTTATGGCTCTTACAATAAAACCACTGCCAGACACGCGCACCTGGCCCACTGAAGAGTCATGTACCTGGCTCACTGAAAGCCTCATTCATGTGTCCAGCAGTTGACTCAAGCCAAGGGCACTCTTCTCACTTAAAAACGTGATCTAATCTGATGTGTTGCTATGCCAAAAACTCCAGCGTAGCATAAGGGCTTCACCTATACATTTTGCACCTTGTGGCACAGTTAATATTGGCACGTGGACGTGTTTATTATTTGCGGGGGAGTGCTTTTCACCGTCTAACAAATGTTATCGCTCAGCATGGGACGAGCCTGCATGTATCGGAAGTTTCTCGAATGTTATCGATGGTTCTACTGTCATCGAAGCTTGTGTAATCTGATTGCATGTGTGCGTGACACAAATGCTGTAGAACTTCCTGGAAGACACGCGGGCACTAGCGATTACTCTGGAACATCCGATGGCTCATACATAAAAGCTGACGCGCTTGATCCGCCGAACAGATTTTCGTCGATCGCCGACAGTGTTTGTCGCTATCGTTGTGCTTATTTGAGTGTAGCCTGTCTTTGAGGGCAGAGGTTAGCCCAATAAAACACTAGTTTTGCCATTCTCAGTTTTGCTGCTTTCTTCACCGTCAATACCATGTAACAATATTTTCATTTTGACTTGTGCTACTTATTGAGGAGTGATTTAAGAATTCTCTATTTGGTTTCAAAAGGCAGCAAGAAGTATTGTATGAAAACCATGAAACCTTTAATTTTTTCTTGCTTCTTCGAAAAATTGTGGCATGTGGGTGCAACTGTTTCTCAACTTTTTCTAGGTTGTACTGTATGTGCTCCATGGTTGCTAAATTTTGCCAAATTTGCTGCACTTTCACCTGTTTCACATGTTTGTATGTACCATAGTGGACCCCTCTTCTTTTTTGTTCTTTTGTGGGTGGGATGTCTTGTCAAACTCCTTTGGCTTTCTTGCGAGCAAAATTTCCAAACTTTTAAACATGATCCTTAAGATCGAAAGTGAGCCACAGCTCAACTGAGTCTAGTTAATTAGTTAGCTAACTGAAGGCTTTAGCTTAAGCGTAATGGCTGTCTTTCCAAAATTTTCCACAGTGTCTATGAATTTGGACTCGTTCCATAATTTTACAAACGTTGCATCAAGTTTTACAAAAAGTAAATTCTGGTCATGGAAAAATTTCATGTCGGTCTCCAATCCTGCCGTTTGAAGTTTTCTGATGGTTAAAAGATGCTAAAGGAGTACTTGTGTCCAAACAAGCTTATTCAGACAAGTTCCTGAAGTAGGCAAAATAAGCAACAGCAATGTCACCAGGTAGTCTTTGCTGTTCCAAATTTGCTGCTACTATCGTTAATAAAATGCATATCTATTCCACAGAAGGCATTTTCTCAGGGCAAGCTTTAAAGGGCCCCTCACCAGGTGTGACCATTTTGAGCTGACAAATGCAGTGCATACAATTTGTGCTAATGATCGTGTTTGCTAAGTATTGCTCCCTACGCACTGCGGAAAGAGCTTAAATTTCAAACCAAACTCCATTTGCCCTTCTCCTCATGGGCGTCGCGGTCCCTGCCAGAGAGTCTACATCAATCGCACATCTATGCTATTAATGAACTGTTTGAAAAAATTTTTGCGATGAAACACTCTACTTAGAGGGAACGTAGCAACTTCCAGCATATAACCAAAATTTGCTTTATGGCGTGGGGAGGGGCCCTTTAAGAAGAAATGCATGCTGTTACCCTCTTTTCCCCTCAGTATGTGTCCCAGGATTCCTACTGATGTTAAAATTTGCAGGTTGTCAGGTATTGTCCCCACGTTTCCAGGTATTGAACAGCACGTACAAAACTGAATTTTTGTCTCGACAGTGAACACACTGGTATTGTTATTTTTATTAAATCATTTACCATAAACATTGTTACAGTTGCATACAGTTTTGTGACAGTTGATAAAGTTAATATTCCTCGTGATGTTTTCACACATCTAGCCAATAGTTGTATGAGGGCACCGTGGCATTATCATGTGCAGTTTAGATGGCGGGGCTTTGACAGAGTCGTAGGAAAGCATGGCCGATCTTTACAGGGGCATAGTGCATACCTCGCTTCAGGGAATTGAGTAATATTGGGCTTGGGTGTTCACGGAAGCATTCTCTCGCGTGCGGTTTTATTTTCCCTGTTGAAAAAGTGTTGCAGGGCCCCTTTAAAATCAGAATGAAAAAAGTAAATACCGTATTTACTCGCATAATGATCGCACTTTTTTTGTCAGAAAAACTGACGCAAATTCAGGGGTGCGATCATTACGCGGATTAAATTTTCCGCCAAAAAAAAAAAATTTTTTTCCGTCCCGCGTTTGCTGCGAGATGCGAGATTGCGGGTGCGGGACACCAAAACAAAAATGGCGGCTGGCGGAGCAAGCCGAACGCGCCAAACGCGATTTTTTTTTTCTTCTCGTCAGTACATTACGTGCATTGAAACAGTTTCTTCCGTATCAGTGATGAATATTATCGTTAATATCGGCAATTTTGCGGCAATAACGTAGCCATGTCCACTTTGAGGGGACAGAAACAGGTGGGCGCGCTTAGCTGCCAGTGACATAGAAACACATGACGGGCATGCTGCGGAAACTGCGGCATCTGTCTTCACTACTATCCTAATACGGCACGTTTCCGCTAAGGGTGGGCGAATATCTTAGCTGTGTTACGAGCGTCGGCGTATGAATAAGGTACACTTTTAACGTATCGGAGTAAACGTGGCTACTGTCATCGCCGCGCGCGATTTGTTGCGTGCTCACGAGTGCAAAAGCAGATGAAAAGAATCGAAATGCGCCTTTATTGTTTTTGTTGACATCAGCCATTATAAAGGCAACCCATAATAAAGGCAAGTTTGGTTGTACCTCATTTTGTCTTGGAAGTGCGGAAAGTGATGAAAGTAATGAAATGAGGCATCTACTTAAGAATGTTTAGTGCGTGCAGGCCGCTTGGCTTGTCTTAAAGAGTCGTTCACGTAGCATTCGACAGGTGGTAAGCGCGATCATTATTCGCTAGACTTAGCACACGACGTATCGCTGCGGCAAGTTCGGGGTGCGATCATTACGCGAGAAATAAAAAAAAATCGAATTTTGACGACAAAATTTAGGGGTGCGATCATTACGCGAGTGCGATCATTATGCGAGTAAATACGGTACACTGAAAAATATTCTGATTGAGCACTTGGGTAGTAGTATGCATCGGAAGAATCGTCATACGACACTACCAGTAGAGCAACCAGTGCTCACACCCATAGAGCAACTAGTGCTCATAACACCCATAGCATAATCGAACTGTGTATGTGAGTGCATGCAAGAATACTCTGTTGTTGTGCGCCTGTCAGAAAAACCAAACAAATCGGGAACTTGCAGTAATCCTTCATTCTGTTACCAACAAGGGGCAATCAGTTTTCGCAAGCAGAGTCTTGATAAAAGATATGCAGGCATGGCAGCATTGTTTGTATACAGCATCGATTGTGAGCAACAGACGAGCAAGCATCTAGCGGTGACCCTTTGAGAGATTGGAAACCAGATAGATGTCAATTTTCACAAGGAACAGAAACAGCTTGCAAGACAAAACTGAAACTAACCACGGCGCGCCCTCACATGCACGGATGCACGAGCAGTCGCTGAAACGCCAGCGTAATAAAGCCATGGAATGAAAACCAAGAGACTACAGAGCAAAAAAAAAAAAATTCATTGTTTTCACACAAGGTGACAGCACTTGCTGGGTAACACTGAGTTGAAAAATTTATGCATTTTTCAATACAGATGGTGCTGTATTATTTACGGCATAGACCCTCAAAGGGTTCATGGATCTTCACCATAGGCATATCTACCGGGGAGTAGGGGTGTTACGATCGGCCAGCAGGGGAAGCAACCTTCCAGTCTCTCCTGCCCTACCGTAACAAATCGCTTCGTGAGTCTCACAACGCATCGCCTCCAACAGGCCAGTAGTACATTTGCCCCCGCTTTGGAAAGCGGGAACTGTGAGCTGTACCCTGGCAAAACCAACACAACAGCAACTGAGGCCAAACTTTTCTTTCAGAATAGCACCGATACAAGTATACTATATATTTTTTTTTCTATGTATCCCCTGTCTGGGCAGCTAGGACCGTCTTTTGGGGCACACCTCTATGCGCTGTAGCAGATGGTGCTCGGCTGGCCATGCCTTGCACCCCTGCATTGCAGAGGAGGCTGTCTTCAAGCAGTCCTAAACAAGTTTTACCTTCCGGCCACTTGCATCATCCCATGTTTATTGAGGCTGTCTGATCTAACCATCTTTGAAAGCACAGAATCAACTTTGCTTTTTATAATTTAGCAGTCTTTAATCATTGTTCCATTTTAACTATTTTATCACTGGATTTAGACTTTCCTTTCTGTTTAGCAACTAAGTTTTCTATTTAGCACTTGAATTTTAGCGACTTCGAAGTTGTGAAAGCTGCTTCAAAATTGGCCTAGAACTCCATTTATCATCAAAAACTGCACGTAAGCAGCCGAAACGCTCAATGCATAGGCACCGTGACCATGATGAAGCAACGGTTGCCTTTACGCTGTTAGTGTTCACATTGTGATTGTGCCACAGCACTGTGTTCATCGCATCACATTGGGCTAAAAATATATATATGTATATATGTGTGTGTGCGTGTGTGTGTGTGTGTGTGTATTTTTTTCGTGATCTGAAGATTTAGTTATTCTACCTCAAATATCAATAACTAGAATAATTATAGGTAATGTAGACCAAGTGCGTTTTTGTGCTGAGAGCACTAGAGTATTTGTGTTCTTTTGAGTGGTGCTGTATTTTTAACATGCCAATCTGAAGGTAAATGCAGGATTTAAGCTGTATCATCCATTATGTGACTATATTGGTAAGGTAAAAGCTCTGTACCCCCTGCTGGTAAATTCACTGGTTATCCATCACCTGCATGGACATTAACATGCATGAAATGTCTAGGTAAATGATTTACTTCATTTCACTGTATGCTATAGTTTTCCAAACTGCCTACGTTTTTTTTTTTTAATCCACTTAACAGTATTAGCGAGAATTTGTTACTTTTCTGGCTCACTTCAGCAACATTCTTAAAAATATTTTGGGAACACTATACTGTAATGGTTCATTATGTGTGATTGATAACCAGATCTGTCAATGCAAAGATAACTTTTCGTGACAAATTTTTCAACCTCTCTTAATACAATAGTAATCCACAAATATCCTATGCAGTTAAACCTCTATATAACAAAGTCTGTAAAACTGGCAATTTGCTTAGTTATATTGAAATATTTTTAGACTGAAATTCAACCTTTCATGCAAATTAAGTACAGTCACTGATCGATTTTTCTTACACGGAAGGAACCGCAAAATTTTCCGAATTATTGGGCAATTGGAAAAGGCAAATTTGAACAAGAAATAAATTCATTTTCTTGAATCTGAGAGTTAGCTTTGAAAGGTAGTGTTTCATGCTGTGTCGACGATATCTTCACATTGGTGGTATGAAGCGAAACCAGCCACGCTTTCACATCCACTCAACCCTCATGGCTGATAGTGTCGCCTATAGTGGGGTAACGCTATCATGGAAAGCGCCTCGTGCTTCAACGCGTCTCTATAAAAGTCGAGAGTATGCAACCTCTAGACTAAACATGCAGGAAGACAGCGCACACGATGCTGTGCCATTTTGGCATGGCCATTCATTGCACACACAGCAGATTACTTCTAAAACGGGGCACACAGGCTATGTATGCGCTCGGCCATGCTGACAGCCATGCACAACCATGGCCGTGCTAGAAAAGGAGCTCGCTCAAACCTGCCCCCCTCACGCAGGAAGACATAGCTCATCAAGCCACCATCCTTATTGGCGCGATAGGAACTTTCCACAATTGGACTTCATACAGAACATCACTCCGCTTTGGTGGTTGCTCTTGGTCGTGCAGCACGTAATTTGAGAGGTGCATTCCTTCACAAGCAACCGCTTGTAATTCCGCCATTCGACCCTCTGCATCGGCAGAAGTTTTCATTGATTGTCTTGGTATTGCTTCACAGCGGCAGTGAAATTTCGTTATATTGAGGTTCTAAATAAATGGTTCTATGGACAAGAAGTTCTAAAAAGTTAGATACTTCGTTATATCAAGAATTTCGTTATGTTGAAGTTTGTTATATCAATGTTTAACTGCGCACACACACATGAAGTGAACATTTCTCCAGATATTCCAGTTATTTTAAAAGCATACAAAAGAAACAGAAGAACATGCGCAAGGTTTATTCCAACGTGTTTCGGCCGAGGTCCGGCCTTTATATATATATATATATATATATATATATATATATATATATATATATATATGAGAGAGAGAGAGAGAATGGAGTGGAGGTTTGGCATTCTTGCGCACGCACGCACACGCACACACACATACGCATGAAAAAATAGTGGGTGCCAATGATTTTTACTCAATTTATTCTCTCTCTGTCTGTACATAGCAGATATCGTAATCCAATCCACTGTACCCCCTAGTGCACAGGATGAGAAGATATTAGATTACATGTGCATGCAATGCAGCTAGCAACACTCAAAATTTGTGCTTTGAGCTGCTTATAAGTATTGAACAAAAATATTTTGACTAGGACATGCAGGGAGGCAGAGCAGCGATGGCAGTTTTATAACATGTGTGGAGAACCATTAAAGTTTTTCCCTACACAATTGTGCAGGATCGGGTAGGTTTTGCACAGGATTGCTCATAATTGCAGTGCCATACACAGTAATTCACTTTGTATGGCTCTGTAAGCACTAACATGCATACAGATCTGGGGGCTTTTTTCTTTAACCCCGTGATTCCTGATGACGAGATAACTCGCCATCACAACGAGCGTCCTCTAGTGCTGATGGCGAGTTAACTTGTGAATTTTCGGCAGTGTTTTTCACATGTGTATGTGTGCAGTTTCTTGTAATTTTGGCAAGAAATTGATACACGATGACTTTTGGGATTTTTATTTTTTCACTTCTAAAGAATTTTGCGGATTTTGTCGCAGCAGTTAAGAGGTTAAGCTAATTTTTTTGCAAGATGATTCCATTTTCCTCTGTTCTGAAATGGTTGCGCATTAACCTCCACAATTATGAAATGGTTATTTTTCAGTGTGTATTTATTAGCTGCCTTTGTTTCCATACTCTCTTTTTTTTCTTAATTGGGCTAAATATAAGTCTGCGTATCATTAGGGTGTTGTACCAACAGCAAGTAATTGTTGTGTAAAAACTGATCAAAATACTTGTGCCCATTTAGTTTAATACTGCTTTTTTTAGTCGATAATTGGCGTTATTTTGGTTTAAGAAAAATGTAATCTTTCAAATATTCTTGCACTCTTTCTCTTGTCACTCAAAATATTGGGGTTTTATCTTTTTCTAGGCTTGAGGAACAGCATGATAACAGCTGCCATCATTGGGTCCCTGTTCTGCGGGTTGCTTGTTGTGGTGGCTGTCAGCTGCTCATGCCGGCTGTACGCACTGCGGCTGGCACAGCAGCAAGCTGCAGCTGCCGAGGGCCCTATGGACTCACCTCCTTTGTTTGCGGACAGTGCACCACCGGATTTTTGGTTTCGAGAGCCTCCACCACCATATGCAGTTGCTGTTGGCGACCACAGGTGCGGATCACTTCTCTCTGCCCTTTTGTAGGCTTCTTTCAGGATTTCAACAGAATTATTCGAATTACCTTCATATCATTAGAAGGATATTCCCAAGTTGTCTTCTGCCATAGTGATAAAAGGCATTTGAGTGACGAAAGGCCTCATTCACAAGGGAGGAAACGTGCATAACTGCTCAGTGGCTGGTGTGTCCAGTTGCAAGTGAGCATTTGTGTGCGTGCTCTCAATCATCTGCAATCACCTTTTTTTCCCTCAGTTGCCTTCACTGCCATGCTAAACCTACTCTAGTATATATGTCTGTTAACTCGAAGCAGTAAAACCGGTGAAAAATAAGCTGGGGGGAGGGGTGGTCGAAATTTCACTATACTGGCCATATATTGCAAATTCAGAAGTTTAAGTAATGCATGGTCGTACAGCTGCTGTCTGCACGTAAAAAGACTTGATGTCATGACTTGAATCGTAATTTCTGCATTTGCTTGGTGTAGAACACTGCATGCCCAGAGTGCACACAGCCTTGCTTGTGACCACCCACATAGGTATCGCACTGCCACTCATGGTGCACATGTGCAATTGTCACTTGTGACGATACTGCAATGGTAGGTCCACTTCACTGACATTGAAAAATGCAGTGAGGTGCTGCAGTGATGCAGTGAGGGGGGACGCTTGGCCAGCGTCACGACGCGTTAAACTGTCGTTTGCCGGCACTTTATTGAAGTTATCCCTATCCTATCCTTGAGAAAATAATAACGGGCTTGAATTGATGAGACCATAAAATATGGCGAAATAATTTTTCTATGTTTCTGCGGTGAAAATTTGCAGAGAAAAAAATACAAATTGCTCGTGTTTGCCCCCTCCGAGTGTCACGTCGCTTTCCAAATCTATTTCACGTCTGTTTTGCGTATCGCTCAAGAGATGGCAGCACTTGCCCATAATAGGTGTGCATAACCATGAGAATTACTCTGACGGTATCGCATTCTCAACTGGGCATTTCAACACGCAATAAAATATGGTAACTGGTATGTGCCAAATATGGGACGCCATGCAATAGAGGGTTAAATTACACATGCACATGCGCTGTGTCTGGTCACAGTACGAGCACTTAGGCCCTTTTGTTGGCCCAGATTGTCCCCTCGGCTTTCTGAACTTCTTCATCTTATTGCCATCCTGTTTGCTAGCTGTCCCAAAACACAGATTTTTCTCCACTCCTCGGTGCACAGTGTGTGTATCAAGATCTAACGGAGCCCAGCGCTAATGGGGCCTAGATGGTGCATGTGCAAACTAGAGCTCGGTAGCGGTCTCATATGAGACGCACATGGCAAGCAAAATTAGGGCTCAAATTGTCACAGCAATGTCCGAAACAGCTCTGAATGGCTGCCAGTATACCTATTTGGCATCAGGTGCTTATACGGTGACCGGAGACAGCATGTGTGCACTTGTATAATTAATAAGTGCGTACTATGTCCCCTGACAGTGACCCCTTTCCAATGTTGGTATGCTTCACCGCATAAAGGTCAACCTCCATGGAATAAAGTTTCGCAACGAATTTCACATGACGAAAAATCCAGTGCGAAGCGCCGCCGCCATCTCGTGCCAACTGTGCAGTCGACACAGCCTGCGAGTACTCATTGTGGCCAGATAAGCTAAACTACGAAAGCATCGTCGGCGAATGAAAGCAGGAAGTAAAAATGTGCCTAAACCAATGTTTTTTAAGCGGGAACTAAGGCAAATTACTTGAAAAAGTGCGTACATAAGTGTTCGCTGTTAGACAGGACCTATTCAGGTTGCTACTTTTTTTTGCTATACGTGACGTGATGGTATTTAGCCTATACTATCCCTCGTCTGTGACCCTGTGTTTGTTTACAGCTCATTCCGTTCACGTGCAGCCGAGTTTTTCTCCCATGTGCTTTCACCTTCGAGCCCGCCCTGCAATCGAGGAAACACTGAAAGCTATTTGTGTGACGACAGTCAAGGCAATCATCCATCGAAACTGTCCTCCTGCTGTATCATGTTGCGGGTCTGCATGGGCAGAGCATCATCAGGAAGCGAAGCCTCTAACAACATAGCATAAACAAAACGAGCAGTGGCCACATATTATTCACTACAAAATTGAGGTAGAACAACCAACAAGGAGGAGAAACAGCGCTGGAAAACAAGCATTTGAAGTGAAGGTAGTAAATAGCCCAACAGTAGCCAAGCGTCAACAACCAAAACTCCTGCCACCGGGCGACCAACGGAAGCCAAGCTCTGTGTTGTCCGATTGGTCCACACTCACCGCTGCGCGCATGACTTTCGGTGGCGGCGGTTCGCTGGGCGGCGAATATCTGAAAAGAGTGGATCGAGGGCAAACAGCCAGATTTTGGATGTCGAGTGGTGGCCGCCGAAAGTTGGTCGCTTTTTCGCTCCATGGAGGTTGGCCTTAAAGGGCCCCTCACCAGGCCCCATAGCAAATTTTGGTTAAACGCTGGAAGTTGTTACATGTCTTCTAGGGAGTGTTCTGCCGCAAAAATTTTTTGAGTCGGCTCATTAATAGCCGAGATAGAAACATTTCAGTGCCGCGAATCCTTGATTTCACCAGGCGGGCTCCACTGTATAGCGAGACTTCCTCTCCACTCGCCCCGTCTAGCCTTTGCAAGCGATGTTCCTTCCCTGCATTCTCCCATGCCGGACCTCGAGGATTGCATTACACATACGTCATGGGCCCCGCCTTCACTTTTTTGTTTCTCCTCGCTCCCCCCCTCAGCGCTACGCATTTCCGTTGACGGCGTCTTGCGCGAGCTGTATACATACGTTACGGGCCCCGCCTTCACTTTTTTGTTTCTCCTCGCTCCCCCCCTCAGCGCTACGCATTTCCGTTGACGGCGTCTTGCGCGAGCTGTATACATACGTTACGGGCCCCGCCTTCACTTTTTTGTTTCTCCTCGCTCCCCTCCTCAGCGCTACGCATTTCCGTTGACGGCGTCTTGCGCGAGCAGTTGTATCGTTCGCGCAGCGCACGATTTTGCGCGCTGTGCACAAGGAAACGTGACTAGCGGTATAATCCAGTCCTACACAAATACTGAGGCAGAACAAGCGGATCACGGAGCATGATCACGTGATTGAGCACGGTAGAAAATGGCATAGTTTCGGTACCTACGCATGTGACCGCATGACCGTGGGAACAAGCAGACGAAGCAGAAGTACATCTCTCTTGGTTCTGTGCGAAGTAAAGCAAAAAACATGCATACGTTCCATTTGTGTTTTTTTATTTCTCTAAACTTCAATTCGTCAATTCAAGCAGCAGATCACGCAAATAACAGATGGTGCCTTGAATAATTCTGGAAGTTAAATGTCACCATGAGCGATGTCACACTGTGGACTCGAGTACTTAGGCGCAGGGAAGTGACTATGTCATCCTCTGGCTTGCAGCGCGGCGGCCGCGAGGAGAAGGAAAAACGGCGTTCAGTTTGAAATTTCAGATCTTTCCGCTACGCGTAGCGATGTAATACTTTGCAGACACGATCGTTATCACGCAGTGTATGCTCTACGCTTGTCAGCTCAAGATGTCCAGACCTGATGAGGGTTCTTCATTATTTATGGGAATAAA
This sequence comes from Dermacentor albipictus, assembly GCF_038994185.2. Taxonomy (NCBI): domain Eukaryota; kingdom Metazoa; phylum Arthropoda; class Arachnida; order Ixodida; family Ixodidae; genus Dermacentor; species Dermacentor albipictus. The sequence continues at coordinate 161,144,306 of NC_091821.1, read as the reverse complement.
TTGATGAAATTTGGCATGCAGGCGTAATTTGTTATGCTGATATCATAACTGAAATCAGTTTTGTGCTATCGTATGTTTCGTATGTTACAGCCTCTAATGGTGATCCCCAAATGAATTACACATAAGTTAACCAAGCTTTTCACATCAGCATGTTCACAAAGGCCCATTCTGTGCAATAAAGGTATTGGTTTATTTTTAAATGCAAAAATGAGCATAATTCTTTAACTTTCCTATGCGTATTGTTTTACAAAACTTTTGCAAAAAGCCCTTATAAATTTTTTATGAAGTGCAGATAAAAATAGACAGCTTTATTTCATTCATCAATGTTTCAGGATCTAAGTGCAAAAGACAGAATGATATTGTGTTCATTAGTTGTGAAATGGCACTGGGGTGACTGAAAGCAACTGCTCAAAAAATGATAGCTGAGAAAACGGAGCTCAGTTTAATTCATTGTAACCATTCAAATCTTTACTTTGAGCACCTAAAACCCACCTAGGATGTAGTCCCTGCCTGTGAAGACACGGTTTCTTTACATTTTGATTTAGTTTTTGCTTCTTTGCAGCAGTTTCATGCACCTTAGTATAAGCTTTTTGATGCATTGTGCATCCATGCGTCGTGCAGAGGTGGATGACAGCACATTCACAACGTCCGCTTTGTCTCCTCTCGTTGCGCAATCTCTTCATTAGTGAGAGTTGGAGCTGAAATCCGCAGCTAAATAGTTGATGCGAAAACTTCTGCTCTTGCCGATGTCATGTTGCAATCACGACCACACGCGGACGCACCGTCACCATAGCCCATGGTCGTGTCGTCAGCACCGCCCGCAGACATGCGTTCTTGGTCACCCACATGCGCCGGTCGGGCTTCGTCGACACAGTCGGTGCCATCCGCTTCTATGAGTAGTTTTCTCCCTCGGTTCCACGCTCTTTTGTGGTCTTCCATAAGCGTGGGCCATTCGGAACTTGCTTCCTTTGGGGCTCATCACAGAACACATGTGTTAAGCTGCCACGATCATCAATCACATTGATCGGAATGAGCAGCTCGTTGCTGCGCAAATACGTGCGAGAGAGGTTCATCAGCAATTCATATCTACAACAGCTAATAGGAGTGTGCCGTGTGCCTCACGTGACTACTGCGCCTAATCGCAATGCCATCTTTGCCTTCTTTTTGCTCGCATTTGCTGCTTTATTTTTCGGTGGAGAAATACGTCGCTATGGCTGTCTTGAGCTCCAATCTCTCCTCTTTATGATGATACCAGGATGGCAGTGCTGCATCAATGGATAGCTGAGCAATCTGTGGTACAATGGCGGCTCCCAAAGCCAGATTTTTTCACAATTTTTGATGACAGCACTTTAGGAAAGTGTTGTTTTCTTGATGTCTACCGCATATATTGTTATAATATTTCACCACAAGGTAATTAAATAACTGTGGATCACAAAAAAAAAGAAAACAGTAAATCGAAAATTTTGACAATTTGACCACTTCAGTTGCCATGTCCCCCCTTAACACAGCTGTATTGCAGCCAAGCTGACCAGCCAAGTGTTAATTTGGCAAAGGCCAATTTTGAGATCGAAATAACGAAAGTTTAGGCCCATAGAAATGTATGGGCGCTGGCCGAGACCTTCTATTGTGATCAAGTTAACCTGAGTTGAATTAATGGAAGTCTACTGTAGCAGCAAATCTTCATCCAGCTCGTCGCATGCCGCATTCACAGCTCTCATCAACAACCCTATTGCGATAAGCATCTTCACCTATCTGTTTCACATTGCATAAGGTGTAGTGCTTTCAGAAGTGTCCTGCACACATGATGTGTGTTCAGGAAGTGTCCACGGAAGTGTCCTGCAGTGGTTTAGGTGATAACCCAAACCGCTGCAGCGGTGGCATAGAGGTAGAGCATCCGCTTCGCGTGCAAGAGGACCGTGGTTTGAAACCCAGTGCCGCGCACTTTTCCACTGGATTTAAAAAAAAAACCATGTGTTGATAAAATTGCATAAACAGGCCTGGAATAAAACGTGCCAAAACCACTTTCTGATTATGAGGCACGGCGTAGTGGAGGACTCCGGAAATTTTGACCACCTGGGCTTCTTTAACGTGCACCTAAATCTAAGCACATGGGTGTTTTCGCATTTCGCCCCCATCGAAATGCAGCTGCCGTGGCCGGGATTTGATCCCACGACCTCGTGTTCAGCAGCTTAACACCACATCGACAAGTTCATAGAGCAAACCATCATGACCTTAATCGGGCAGCAGACTTGGGCGAGCGTCTCAGTGCGCGTTTTCCGAACATTGGAGACCCAGCGCCACAGCAGAAATTTTCCTTGCGTCTGTGCTTGCTGCATACCCGAGTTGTAGCCGATGACTGTTTGCCGGTATTATGTTTCGCAAGCCAAGCTTCACGCAGCTTCTTGTTCTGCGGCTACGTGTGAATAAGGCTGACACCGGGCTCCGTTGCATACGTCTGGCACTGCGGCACTGAGCAGTAGCCTAGCATGTTGCATGCCTTCAAAGGCAGCCACTACCTATTGTAGTGCTTTCAAGCGTTGTAAAGGAGACACTCGAAGCGGGAAAATCTCGTCACTTAATGAGGACCGCAGCGTACGAGGGAATTTAAACTCTCGTCTTCAGCTTGCTTCGGCGCTCCCGCAGCAGCCGACGCGGCCGCTATGTCCACCTGATCCCTAATAGCATGTCACGCCGACGGTGGTGCCAGCTTTTCCAGTGGTGAAGCTCGAGGCCAATATCAAGAGCGAGCTTCCGGCAAAAGCATACCATCTGGCATTCTCGCTGGCTAAGCCCTAAGCAGCGCTGTCTCATTGGGAGTCAGCAGACAAAGTTGCGGTTTGGTGCAGAGTCAACAAAATGCCTTGCAGTGGCTGTACAGCACTTAGAAAGCAGAGGAACCACCTCAGCAACAAAAATGCAGGCATATGCCCCATTGTATGCTTCGATTCCTGGACACGTGTGGCTGCATGGTGTACACATTATGCTTGCGCACAGACTTTGAAAAATGTCGTTTTGATTTTTGTACAGTACCACTTGCAGTGTGGAAATTTGCAACTCTGGTACGTTATAAATGGTCTCTGCCGTACTGCACATAGCAGGGGCACATTTTTCTGCCTTCCATTATACCAACATTGACCCTTCGGGTGTCAAATCTTTTTGAAATATACGTCTCCCAGGGTCACATTTTAGCAAGAAAGTGTTTAAGCCAGACTCCACCAAGAATTCTCACGTGTACATACATCATGGAAATGACGTCACTTAAATAGCGCACTAGTTTTCTAGTAACCATGCGAGATGGTGGCACTAACACGAAAGTGCTATATGCTGTACTGCACCAAGAATTTCTAGCGTGTACGTGTAGCATGGAAATGACTCCACAAAAACAGCACACTAGTTTTCTAGCATCCCCGTGAGATGGCACCATGTTGCTGTTTTCCGAGCTTTGTGCTCTGATGGTCTGCTTTAATGATGCAGTTTTGCCACATGGATTCTCTTCAGTGTTGCTGGACTAGCCTATGACTCCTGGCTACCTCCGAAGTGCAGTTTATAAACACGTAACAGCGGTGTTTACATGTCACCTGCTGCTTCGCTTGCAATGGCGCAAAGTAACAGTGCTGCTGCGTTAAGTGCCGCAGAAATGCAGCTATGTCGATTGGTGAACATAATGAGACTGACTGCGTTGGACCATCAAGAGACGCCAGTGGGAAGTACAGCACATTCGCGTGTACCAGGCACGCACTACAAATTGTGCCTCACATTTGTGAAGCTGAGCATGTTGCCAGTTACCTGGCTGCCAAAAACACTTCCGAGCTGGACCAAAATGCTCCTACCTTTTGCGAAGCTGCTCGGCAGTAGGGTGCTGCATGCCAAGCGATGCCACAAGAAAGCTGCTGACCCGCAAATAGTGTGTGTGCGCCTTTCGCAGAAGCAGAATGAGGGTTAATGAAGTGGTTTACGAACAACCCTTTCGGCTTTGCTTGTACGGTTTGCAAACGCCTGTGGTTTCTCGTGCATTTGCCCAGTGCTCCGACGTGTGCAATGCAGTATCTCTGGAAAATGTCTCCTGGTCGCGAGTCATCGACAACTTTCGCTTGTGTACAAATTGTCGCGGATCTCTGCGCAGTGCTTGTGATGTCTAGTTGCAACGGCTTCACATACCCAGAGTACCCTTCCCATCCCCCGCCTCTTGACTTTATCTCTTAATGTCCAACAAAGCTGCAACTACTTCTATGAAGACATGTTTCACTTTTGTGTTATGACCGATTCCTATGAAAGAAGGATCAACCAATTTTTTTATTAGAGCTTTAACTTCATCAGAGTGACTTATGTCAAGAAAACGCAAGCAAATAAATTTTCAGGTCACGTTAAAGGGGTCCTGAACCACCCTTTAGGCTTGGTGAAAAAGCGCAGCTCATGGATAGGATACGTTGCTGTGAAGATCTCTGCCAAATTTTGCAGTCATGTACAGCTCGTCTAGCTCGCAAGTGGAGCGCAGTCGCCTTTTTCTTAAACACGCTCTTTTCAACAGAAGCCTTCTTCTCACTCTTTTCGGGCGTTACATTTCGTCATACCGCACATTTCCACATGCGGCAGCTATCGGCCAATAGCTGACTTTAGTCAAGAAGGGTGTTTGGATCAGTGCGCTTCTTTCTGCTGTTTCTGTGTATATTTATTGACTCAGTTTAATAAGCAGTGCTGACGTAACCAAAAATCTTCTTTCAAATTTTGATAAGAATTACTCCTGGCTGCTCCTGGCTAGGTGCCTTGGCAGACTTCACTTCATATTTAGCTATTGACAGTGCTTCAGGATGCGCAAGTTGGATGTGGCTACTATGATGGTGAAGCTGGTGCAGAACAAAGCCAGTCCACACCACGTAGCATGGCCAGATAGGAGCATACGAATGTGAGTGCGCACTCAAGCCCTGTCATGCGCAAAGCAAACGCTGCACATATGCACTGCAGTTGCATGTAGCTGCAGTCTGTTATGTAGCGTGGATACCATGGCCACCGTGGGGTGCCATGACGAGTCGGCTCGCTGAACACATTGCGGCTCGCTGAGGACCCTCGCATTGGACATAGTGGTGTCTACGTGAACACCTAAAATCAAATTTTAGCTGTGCACCATGGTGACATTCAGTAGGCTGAGCATTGTATGCACGCCCCGCTCCACCCTAGCCTTCACAGTGCAAGGCATTGAAGAAGGAGCGGGAGCACCTCGAAGGGGACCTTTGATTGCCAATAACTACGCTTCTGCTGAATGCACTGAAGTAATTTTTTTCGGCAAAGTATCTCTGAAATAGCCTGTTTTAACTTGAAATGCATTTCTTTACTTCGATAAAAGATAGTTCAGGAGCCCTTTAAAGGGGCCCTGAAACACATTTTTAACTAATCATAGAATGGCCTCAATATTAAAGGATGCTGTCTCACAAATCTCATGCCGTTAAAAATTTTTAAATCCTTCAAGTATAAGTGTAGTTATCACTCCGATACACAGCTTTCTCTCTCTTTTCATCTCCGCCAGTGTGCTGAAAGCTACACAGGGGAGAAGCCAAGAGGGCAAAGCCCTACCCTAAAGTTGAGTGTCTCGGTGGAAAGGGTTCGCCATGGCACTCCGTGGCAGCCGCAGTAGACTACACTATCTCAGTGTCTGCTGTCTCAGATGCCATGTGCAGCCGACGCAGCTACGCGCAATTGTCGTGTGTAGGCCGGCAGTGCACAGATTAAATTATTTTTCTATGTTTTTGAGGTCACAGACAGATATGTTTCATTTATTTAACTCAAAATTAGCAATTATGTGTTACTTAGTACATTCTCGCAATCACGAAATAAGCCAATAGCATGGATGAGTCCAGCTGCTTGCGATGACGTTGCATGACAACATTGGGGAAGTAAGAGCAAGCGATTTTTTGCTGTTTTTGACATGAGATTGTAAATTCAGTTCTGCATGCCCATGGCTCTGTTTCGGATGCTCGGGACTCGAAATGATACGCACGGGAATGCCAAACATAAAGTGTGCAATTGCAGGCATGAGCATACAGCAATATGTTGCAACAGAGTTGCTTGTTGGCCTAGTTGGTGCTTGCTAAAAGATATGTTTTTTGCTGCAAGTTAAAACACAAACAAAAGGAAGACACATAAAGACAACACGTGTTATGTGTCTTCCTTTTGTGTGTGTTTTAACTTGCAGCAAAAAACGTCTCTTAGCACACAGCAGTATGCTAGGTAGAGTGGGAATACTCCTGAACTACCACGGTAGTAGCTGCCATAGAGCGAAGCGAAAAGTCCGTTCTGGTGGGAGCCGAGGGATGACAGAACAGCAAGAAATTTTTTAGAAGTCTGGAAAGGTTGCAGCACCTCAAGAGCAGTGCTAGGCAGTGCTTCATTCCAAAAAGGCACATTTTCAAATGGTTTGGTCACCACCATACACATACATCCGTGACCACATGGGACTTGTTTTCAATGCCATGCTTGTATGTGGTGACACTAAAACAGTTAATGAGCTTGGTCTGGGCCCTTTCTTTCTTTTCTTTTCTTTTATTTCTTTTTTTTTATGATGCAGTATCCTGGTACAGAAAGATGCATTATTCTGGTCCTCCTGTTTTCTGCTCTCACAGCTGAGGCGCAGCACAGTGCAGGCAATTGTAATTGTATGTTCTTATTCAAAGATTGAAATGTAGTCCTTTTGTTGTAGGTACCATGTCCCACCAGATGGTGTGATAGTGTATGGGCCTGGAGGTGCACAGAATGACTTGGGAAATTTGTGCACGCGAGGCACACAGCGTCGCACACGGCGCCTGCGGCGCCATCGCCGGCGCCCTCCGTCTCCTCCTACACCTTCAGTCACATCTCACGAGACAGGATCATCAGAGGAAGTGCTGGCCACCACAGTTCATGGTGACAACAGCCTTGTCCTGGGTGTCCACACAGCTACAACATCCAGGCGGAAAGTCTCGACAACATCTGTGCTGTCCGAAGGGACTAGCCGAATGGCCCTGCCTGTAGTGGCCACAGACACAGTGGTCAGCTGTGATGACACACGGCCATTGATTGAGGATGACCCCCACTGTACCACATGAGTCACCGAACGTAGTTCGTACATGTGCTGGTGCCTCATATGAGCTCTGGGATGTCCACATGGCATTGCTCAGCAGTGGCTATATGACTAATGAGCACTTCTCAGATGCCTGTCTTTACTTGCAGGAGAATCTGTGTGGTAGCTGGTAACTTTAATGGCATATACCGTTCAGTTGACATGTTTTGTCTGCAAAGAGTGTCACATGCACCATCATTTACTTTTTGTCATTGGTTCATTCATCTGTTTTGCCAGCAGCTTATTAACCAGCCAAGCAAACCACATTCTAGATTCACCATTTTAAAGCTAACTGCTGAGTGTACCACTTATAATTTTGTGGTACATGGCTAACATATTGTGCAAAAGGTCAATTTTGTCTTGTGAATGATACCGAAAGCGGTTCCACTGTGATGTTACTACTCACCTTTAGGACTTGGTGTGCTCCACCTAAAATGACACTAAACCTGGGCACAGCACGATGTTATCACTAAGACTGATAGTGTTCAGTTTCCAGGATGTGATGTTACTAGTTAAAGTTTACAATAACTTTGTGAATATAAGCAAGTCCATGGACAAGTCTAAAGTCAGTGCTTGGATATTGTACTGCTTTAAGGTTTTCCCAGGGTCAGTTTTAAATACTTTCATGTTTTTAAACTTGGGATCACAAGTTGCAGTTCCCGCTTTTTGCCTGTTGATGTGAGCCGCATAGACACAAGTTCAGTCTTGTTATGTACACAGATATATATATGTATAGTTGCAATTTGTATAGGTTGTTGTATAAGGATAGAAAGGGTCTGTACAGAATTGTATCATTGTTAACAGCCTTCCCACTTACTTTAAAAACTTTCATGTTCCTTCTGGCAGAGCATTTAGTCCTTATCATTGCGGATCATGTACCACCCTGCTTTCTTCCTTCAACAGTCTTTGCTTTGATCAAGTCTTACTAGGTGGACTATCTGAAAAAAAATGTAATGCACATTTATGTCCATACTTTGGCTGCAATGTCATGATGTGCACCAAACTAAAATTGAAGATTGGTGTAAGTCAATAATGTAATCAGGCTTTTATTGCCACTTGATTTGTTTTGTTTTATACTCCTGCATGCAATTCAAGCAAACATTTAAAGTTGTGGCACTGCCAGCGAAAATACTTGTTCAGCCAGTATGCCCTTCTGGCATACTGCTTTAGCTGTTCTTAGCTGCATGAAAATTTTGTCAGCTTAGAAACTCTTGTCAATGGTCTGGAATGGTGCAAGAAAAGAAAGTGGAGTACTACCTATATGAGATATTTTTCTAATCACCTATGGCAGATAGCACAATTCTAATCCTAGAAATGGATTAGAAGAGGTGGACATTACTTGCACAAGAAATTGAAATGTACAATCAACTAATTAACAAAAGTGATCGAATTAAGTTTTTACCTTTATGGCTCATATTGCATTTTACGAATTGTAGCTGGTGAGTTCACGAAACATATTCATTTGAAACTAATTCTCAAGATGACACCAGTTCCGTAATATGTATTTGCAATATGTGCAATGAAATACATTGGCATTCCCGTAACTTTTCTGTTCAATGCATAAAGCGGTGCTGTTTTAAATAAGGTAAGTTGTACAACAGTGCATTTTAACCACAAGTATGGCTGCCTACATCTCGAAATCCATGCCATTCTGAGAATTCATTCCAAGTCATTCCTTGCATACTCGCAGGCTGCAATTAATGAATTGCAATAAGTGCTGTAATCTGATTAGCCAAAAACTTCATTCGTGAAATTTTGTTTGTCTGTTATGGATTTTGATTTTTCATGGAAGCAATCTTCGTCTCTTCAAGTGATTCAGTTCATGGATTGGAATTGTGCTATCTGCCATGGGCGATTTATAAAAACTCTGTATAGCTTTAAAAAAAAAGCACTCTTTATACTAGGCATAGAATGATAGAAAGCAAATTGGCACAACTAATCCACAATATATTTTTGTAGCAATGTATGTAGCTAAACGAAAATGTGACTTTTAAAGCTTATGGCATTTAGTTTTCACAGAATCTTTAAATCACCATACCATAGCATCTCCCATCCTGCCATACCATTAGCTTCTCGCAAGCCAAACATAATGACCCAAAGTTATGCTATGTTGACCTAGCGAAGAAGTTTGTCTTTATGATTGGGGCAGTTTTTGAGTTGATGTTTTCTCATGATAGTAAATATAAAGTTCCTGATTTTGCCTGCCTGAAACCAGTTCTCTTTATTAAAGTTTGGTGCAAGGCTGCGCAAGGTAGGTATCCCCTTCAGGCATCAATTTCCTGTTGAAAGCGCAGTCTTAATGTATTTTTTGCACCTGCAATGTCATTAAATACATGCAGTAGTAAAAGTGATTGAGGATACAAAATCTCACTGGGACTGCCCCCCCCCCCCCTCGCTTGCATATGCACTCACACACACATTCAAATATATGGACTCGCCATCCAAACTAAAATATAATTGAAATGCGGCAGCAGTGTAAACTGTTTTGCATGCTCTTGTGTGTGGGAAACGACATGCCTTTTAAAAAATTTGTCCATTACAAATCACTGTTGTCGGAAACAATGAAGAGAATGCACTTCGTTGAATGTACTTGTGTCGCAGCAAATATACAGGTGTCTATCCTGCAACTCTCCTCCGACACACTTAGTGCACGGTAATAAATTTGTGAGCAGGAGCGTCCTTACGAATATGTGACATGGTTAAACATCAATACCTCCACTAGTGCTTATGATTTTTAGTTATCTTGGCCTAGATAATTGGAGACTCTGGGCCTAAAGGAGATATACAGTACCACATACTCTTGTGTAGATGCCGTACCGCTAAATTTGTATGTAAATATTTAAGGAAAAAATTATTTAGAAAATTATTTGTGCATTGTCTGCACCTGTCTTTTCTAGGCAGGCTTGTCATTCACCCATACTGTGCTATGTCCTTGGGCATCGGCACTGTGGAAGAGGCATATGGGATGCCTCTGCAGTTGTCAGTGGGAAGTTAGCTGATCAAGCAGTGGTGTCATCTCAAAATTCATATCTCTTCGACTAATCCGATCACACTTTCGCCCTCTGCATACACCAGTGGTGCAGTATACACCACTGCTTTTTGTAGACAGCGCCTGCCACTGTGTGCTGCCCTGGGTGCTTGCACATTGCGCAGACTTTCCAAGCTTCATACTTAATACCTTTGTTGTTGCTCCCGCACTTCCTGAAACATACATGGGCACTAATGTTTGTAACATTCCATTCGCATTTTGTGTAAAAACCTTGGTAGTTTATTGACCGTGCAAGATAATGTATGGCAAGGCATCTGAGGCCACACCTGAGGGTGGCTTCACCTTTGAACAGCATGCTACCAGTGAACCAGAATTCAGCTGTTCTAGCTCCACGGTTGCATGCCAATGAGAACAAGTGAAGTAGCAAACGAAGCTACAAAAAAAAAAAACTTCCTGAGGTTGTTGCGTACAGCAGCAAAAACGTCCAGTTTTTCAGCAGAAATGCATTTATTTACTTTTCACTTGTGTAAAGACTGCACCCTAAAAATTTACTCAAATTTAAGAAACGTGGTGCTGCGCTAACATGAGAATATACACTATAAAGTTGAACAACTGCAAGTGCACCGTAGGCATTGTGTACTTGTGTAGGTCAGTCACAAGATCAACTGCATACACATAAACAGTTTGAACAACATTTTGGCACAGAATGAAAAAGCTTTAAGTGGAACGAAACTGCACTGAAATTTTTAGTTTCAGATAGTGAACATAAAAAGCAGCCTCGATGCTCAATTTTGAGTTTAAAATACGAGTGGATGCGTCGAAAGACCCTGCAAAAATAAGCATTTTTTATATCGACGCTGAAGGAAATGCCACCATTACCACTTGCCAGAAGTGGTGCACAACCGAGAATGCACGACATCTCAGCATTACATGGCACCCAAGGCTGCCTGTGGCACACTGCACAGTCTCGGAGGCAACAGGCTGGTACTTGCATCATACACATTAGCTACCAGCTGCATGCGTTGTCTGCTTAGGTGCTGTTTAAAGAAAGCTTTTAAAATTATATAATTACCAGTCCTACAGCTTTTCCAAAACTTCTTCAATGCACTACACATATATAACTGATCAAACTACAGTGAACTTCATTGCATTTGGCCTTTGATATAGCATAGTGCAGTCAAAGAATTAAAGGATGTATATTTTGATGCATCTTTATCAGCGATCACCATGAATGTGATGAGGGGTCAATTTGTGGTAGTATTCCCTCCAAACTGTTTTTGGAAGGTAGGCCAAGTTACATTTTGTCATAACAGAGTACTACAAATCTATTGCAAGATAAGGCATTTTTAATAGCATTTGAAATTGATCTAGTAGCAGTACTACTATTGTTTCTTTTCTCTCTGCACTGTGCCTATAGTGATATACGAGGGACGTTCCGAAAGTAAGTTGTGTCATGTTTTTTTTTAAAGACAATGCACCAGGTGAAACAACCGCCATAAGCATTCACGGTTGTTGCTGGTTCAACGATGGAAGGAGCATCAGTGGAAGAGGAATGATGCATGCACAGAGTGTTGAAGAAGAGAGAGTAGCAGCAGACCGGCATGCCCGAGGTTATTCGAGTCCAAATCGCGGTGGCAGATGGACATGTGCTGACAATGTGATTGCCAATGGAAGTGCGTACTGATATCCTATATGAATGGGCACCTGGGCCACTATCTTGTCTGCATTTGAAAAGCCAACATTCAGTTTTGCCTCACGCGATTGTCCCAGCCGTGCCGATATCACGGTCTAGGTCAATATAAGCCAATCGCTTGCAACGAAACCGAACATCGGCTTTTTGAACGCATACGAGATAGCACCCCTGTTCCCTGCATCGAAAGCCACGCTCTCGGGACGTCACTTCCAGAACAATGCTGAGGTGGGGCAGGCTATGCGACAATTCCTTGCATCGTAGGGCACAGAGTTTCACCAGAGTGGTTTCTTCGAGCTAATTGCATGCTATGACAAATGTCTCGCTGTCGGTGGTAACTATGTGGAAAAATAGTGCAAGGTGTATAGTTCATGATGCGATGGTGTATTTTGGGGGGGAGCAATAATGTTTCCGTGTGAAAGTAAATGACGAAACTTGCTTTCGGAAAGTCCCTAGTATAATGTCACTTGGCAGTTATCTGTGCCTACACCTCATTGCTTTTTTTCACTTGTGTGCGAGATTCTGCAGCATGAATAACATACTGCATCTCAGTAGTTCCCTTTTACATTGTAGAAGCTACAAAAAGCCTTAACCAGTAACACAGATGCCTGCCAGAATGTATTTGTGTATACAATGTCATCTGCCTGTCATCATCACACGTGTTTTCTCATGACATCTGCAAACACATCTGTGCAGAAATTGTAACTGCATTATTACAGGCATTACATTGTTATAAGTGAGAAGGCTGTAATAATTCGTGAGAAAACTCAGTATCTGTGTGCAATAGTTCGGAGCCAGTAGAAGCTACTTGAGTTCACGTTTCCTTGGCAATGCCAAGGCATAGTCATAGTTTAGTTGCTCTTAAAATGGCGACTTTTTACTCGCACGTTGTAGTTAACACAAGATGAGGCAAAGCGAGAGCTAGTTGCACTGTCTCCTTTTTCTGCAAATGCAATGCACTGCAAAGCACTAGAGTATTCATAGTAATGTGAGCGGGAGGGCATGTTCGCTCCTGGTGTCTTCATTTTGACCTCGCACAGTTTCTGAAATGACAAGCTTGAAGTTTTGCATCCTGCACGTAAGCCTGTATAGTCGATCGAGAGCTGACGAAAACACATTTCAAGTAGCTCAATGATTCTGTACTAATTTGTGCTGCTTTAAGAGAATGAAATGGGACTATTTACTCCACTTAAGGTGCAGTGTTAGGAAACAGCGGGGCATAATTGGTTAGAGCACTGTCTAGAGAGAGAGCATATTCCATTTGAAGTGTCCCTGTTATTGCACACATGACTGATTGCACAAACAATTCGATATTAGTACTATGATTTAGTGATGGGTTGCAGCTGGTGGAGTCTGTATGCCTTGACAATGCTGAAGGGAACTACTGCTGCGAAGTATTTTTTTTTTTTCAGTTTTTGTCTCTGTGTAAAACAGTTTACTTCTATCTTGGAAAAAACTGCTCGAACAAATGAACAAGGATGCACAGGACATCTGAAACTTGCTGCTATATACATATTGAAGACAACAAATTACGGGTGTTTTTTGACAGCCTACTGCTGTACTTGACTGCTGTAGTAATCTAAATTGCGCATTTCTGCTTGCAATATAGGCTCCTTTTTCTCATATGATCTTTCATGAAGCAGGTGAAGTCAGTGATCAGGGTTTTGTGTGGTTTACTATTCTTTTTTGCAGCGTACCCACTTGGTGGTGTCTTTTCTTGTGTGAAATTAAAATAAAATTATTTTCAAGGATTAACCCAGCTGACTGCTGTGAAAGTTGTGCTGCAAATGTGAAGGGACCTTGGCAATCTGTCTTATCAGAAGTTTGCCTCAATATATTAAGTGCACCGTATTAAGGTAGATTAGGCAGAGGTCTGCAAACTGGTATTCAGTATAATCTTGGAGGGTATTCACTGCGTAACTTTTAATGCAGTTGCATTCAAGTTCTCACCCTCCTCCATTGTTCAATGGGAAAGTGTCATTCATTCATTCAGGTCAAAGCAAGTGTAGTTTATTCAATGCATGGGTGCTTCCTCGCATGTTCTTGCATTTTCCCCCATGGGGAATGTGGCACAGCATTTCTTTCATCTTGTCTGTACGTGATGCCATGATAGCAAGGCTACCTGGTTCTGTTCTAGTTTCCTCATTGTCTCATGGCAAGCTGCTCCTTCCTCAGGCTTTATGTCCTCCTCCTCCTCCTCTTGAACATACAATCTCCCAAGTGCCTTAACGTCTCTTTATGCTGAGTCAGCCCATTTGTGGGCATGATTTATGCATGCACAGGATGTAAATGATTGGAAACATTATTGACACTTTAATCTGAAAGTTCACATATTCACTGTAGTTTCATTTAAAGAGAAGCATTTATTGCCTTTCCTTTTTAAACAAACTACAGGGCTGGCGTGTGTTGAAAGAGTCAAAATTTAATATGTACAGTCACTCGCAGCAAAAGCATAGCAGTGTGGCAGCACTGCATTTTTGGAAATGTAGTGTGGTGGCTGCTCTGTACCATGCAGTGCGTGGCATTCCTTCTGTGCAGCATAGAGTTTCCTACAAAAATTACTAGAGGGAACTCTGGCGCTAGTGTCTACGGGAGCTGCAATGGGAGCAGTTGTCCCAGCATGGGAATTATGGGACGTACATGGATTTGCCTAAACTTCATCCTTTAGCTTCAAACGGCTTTGTGACTTTGTAAACTCATTTTAAACAGTATATTGCGCAATAAATAATTACCATTAAAATTGCCCAACGGCAGGATTCGAACACAGGGACTCTAGCACAGAAGCCTGATAATGAAACCATTAGGCCATGGACGCATGTATCGACAAGTGAATGAAACGCCCTTATGAATTTATCGCGGGCATGCCAGTGCCTTGAGACGCTTGGCGCGTTTCGATTTGGCGACTTGGACAAGCTCAATTGTTGCAATTAACAGCAATTGTACGTGTTCCGGGCGTCTTCTGCACTTCGAAGAATATAGATTACGCTGAAGTATACAATAAGATTTATATAGCGTAATATTCAAAGTCACAAGAACGTCTGAATCCACAAGCACGAAGATCAGACAAATCCATGTACTTCCCATCATTCCCATGGTAGGACAACGACTGCAGCACCAAAGTTCCCTCTAGTAATTTTTGTAGGAAACTCTATGCTGTGCAGATCGCATAAGCAATGTACCCATTGTAAAGGAAACTTGCATTGTATGCGCAAAATAGAACCTATTCTCCTGAAACTAGACTGCCTGTCATTAAAATGGTTTTTGAAGATTGTCTGAGAGTTGGTCTGTTGGTACCCATATGTCTGTCAACTACACTCTTAGACAAATGTACGCTCTTTGGGGTGCATATTTGCCACACAGTAATCGTCATCTGCCTTGCTTGCGCTTCCTTTCTTGAAAACTCTGCGCTCACTACTTTCCTGCCGAGAATGCTCTGTCATTCTGATAATGTGCATGGGGTTCGTGACTTGCAAGTACTGGGCTGGCAGCGTTAAAGGAAGGAAATGTGGACAAGACAGATGACGATTATCGTTGTGTGGCAAGATATGACACGAAAGGTGTAATTTTGTTTAAGAGTGTACAAAAAGGATCCATTCACACGATTTCCTTATCACTTGTTGCATTTTTTGTTGTGAGTGTTGATGTATAGAATACTTTATACATAATAAAAAAATATTGTGTGCATTACAAAACATCTTGCCAAATTTCTTTGCAAGTACACTCGAACCTCATTATAACGAAATAATGGCTATAACGAAGTAAATGGAATTCCCCTTGAAATCCCCATAGATATTCATGTATATAAAATCTCATTTTAACTATGTGAAATTGTCCTGTCGTTGGATATAACGAACTAGATTCATCTCCCAAACCAAATAGTACCCGGCCGTTGCGCGCCGAGTATATCACATTCCACGGGGGTCAGCACTCGTTTGCCGCGGCAGTTCAAAACTCCCGCGTCGAATACGTCGTCGAGCAACAGTGGTCTTTCTTATCGCCTCGCGTAGCTGCGCTACTGCGCACAAGCAGCTCACTGTCGCACTTCTACCCTGACCTTTTCTTAGCTGCGCGAGATGCGCGGTGGTGTAAAAGTGCATTCACTTCCAGTGTGTGCTGCACAGGCAGGCGCAGCTGACCATGGCCTCCAAGATTTCCCCGGCACATTTTAGGAGTCGCATGCAAGCCTGTGCAAGACGCGCCATGCTGCGCATTGGTGTGAAGGTGAATTCACTGCTTTCTTTACAGTGTGCCGCGCAGGCAGCCGCAGCTGACTGTGGCCTCCGAGATCTGTGCAGTGAAATCTCGGGGAAGGGGGGGGTCATGCCCAGGCTGTGCATTCCTTTCTCCCTCTCACTGCAGTGCACCATGCGGGCTGGTAGCTGGGCATGGCCTCCGACACTGATGCAATCTTGGAGGCCACAAGCCAGCGCGTTCGCTCGCCTTGTCGATCACACTTCGCAGCGCTTTATTGCCTTGTTCTCGTTTGTGTGCCACGTGCTGCTCGACTGGGACGAGCCAAGTTGAAAGTGGATGCGAAACTCCATCAAAATGGAACCGAAGGTAACTATCTAAAGACTGTCGCATCAGGTGTTGGTCACGTGTTGCACACATGAAAGATATTTTTGTTGTTTTATTCAAATTTGATCACATGCGTGGCCGTGTAATGACTCTGCTGGCCGCAAAACCATCTTGTTTCCATGTTTACAATCATGCACCCCACTGGGCATATATTGCATTCAATGTCAATTACAGCAGACATTGGCAGCTCCTGGCTGGAAGCTTACCATTATCATTGAAAAGGAAGGTGTACAAGCAGTGCATTTTACTGGTGCCGACATATGGAGCAGAAATTTGGAGACTGACAAAGAAGCTTGAGAACAAGTCAAAAGGCCCCTCACCAGGCCCAATAGCAAATTTTCGTTATATGCCGGAAGTTACGTGTCCTCTATGAAGCGTTCTGCCGTAAAAATTTTTGAAATCGGCTCAATAGCCGAGATATAAATATTTCAGTGCCGCAAATCCATGATTTCAGAAGGCAAGCTCCACTGCCAAGCAAGACACTCTCTCCACTCGCCCCATCTAGCCTCCGCAAGCGAAATACTTTCCCTGCGTTCTCCCATACCAGACCTCAAGGATCGCGCTATGCATATGACACGGGCCCCACCTTCATTTTTTTTTCAGCGCTGCGCACTATTTCTGAAGGCGTCGCACGCAAGCTGTTCTCATTGTCTGGTTTTGCGAAGCGCACGGTTTTGTGTGCTGTGCACAAGGACACATGACTAGCAGTATAATTCAGTGCTACACGAATACTGAGGCAGAACAAGCAGATCGCAGAACATGGTCACGCCTGGAACAGAAGCAGAGCAGAACCGGAACAGCAAGGCTGACAGACTGGAAGGCCTTCCGAGAACATGGTACAGAAGAAAACGTTGATAATATTCAAGAGTAGCTCACTGAAGTGGTCAAGATGGCCGAGAAGCACATTCAAGTCATCCAACTCGCAATGGACACGCCGGCCATAGACTCTCGCCAGAAGACTACTGAGGCGGTGGAAAAAGATTAAATTTAACCACAAACTGCAGAAACGGATCGCTCACATAACAAAGCAAGCAGAAGAATACGGATATCAACTCAGCAGTCAGAACTGGTATAAGCTGTGCGACCAACTTCAAGGCACACTCCGCATGAAGAAGACCTGGCACACACTGCGAGCCCTTCTAGCTACCACCAAAACCAAGCCCCAACAAAGACATGACCTCAAGAAAATCATTCACTTCCATCCAGGAACTGAGAAACAAATTTTGGAAGAAATCAAGCGTCAACTTGTCGGAGACAATGCCCCCAAGGTCCCCAGTCCCCGACCGTACGAAGGCGAACCAAACCTCACCCTCGACAGCCCTTTCCCGCTTCCTGAACTCCACGCCGCCCTTGCCAAATTGACCTGTAACACATCGCCAGGAAATGACACGGTGACCAACAAGATTCTACAAAACCTCCCAGACAAGGCCCTAAATGGACACCTCGACTACATGAATAACTGCTGGGAAAAAGGCGAGCTCCCGGCAGAATGGAAGCATGCAGAAGTCATTATGATCCCAAAACCCAACAAGCCACTACAAATGAGCAACCTAGGGTCCCTTTCCCTAACTTCCTGCGCTGGAAAGCTTCTCAAACACATTGTTCACGATCGCCTCACCACATACCTCTGAAGACTCTGGACTCGTGCCTGACACAATGTTTGGCTTCCGACAGCTCCTCTCAGCACAAGATGTACTCCTACAGCTCAAGAAAGACCTCTTGTACTACTTAGAATGACACAAAAAGTTCTATATTTTAGCAATAGATATTGCCACATCCTATATGGTCGCCGCGGGTATGTGCCAGGCAATGAGAACGACGCTGAAGTAGCGCACGAGTGGAAAAACAGACGACAACGACGTCGCGTTGACTGCTCTGATAAAGTGCTTTCATATGTCCTCTACACCGGCTTTCCCGTCTCCTACTAGGCTGCGACACTGGTGGAGGTGCGGGATAGCATTGCCTCATGCTCGGCACCCCTTCGCGGAGCCATACCTCGAAAGCGGAATCACCTTCTTTCGTCGAAACTCCTGTTCACCGGTACAGTCGCCGCCTGCTAGGCCTGACGCCCGAGTTCAACCCTTTACAGGACCCTGCTGGAACGCGTCTACCTACTTCCGCCATGGCTACTGCAACTCCATCGCTGGTGACGCTGCAGAATCCTAAGATACCAGAAAGTTTCCATGGCGACGCTTTTGAAGATGTCCAAGATTGGCTCGACCAATTTGAGCATGTCACCAGTTATAATGACTGGGGCTCCCAGCAAAAGCTGTCTAATGTCTATTTCGCGCTTCAAGACAGTGCGCGGATGTGGTCCCCTAGCCCGCGCTGGGGAAACTAGACGCAGCGACCTCCGGGGGTGAGGTTGCAAACCGGCTAGATATCCAAGAGCCCCCATCTCCGACGATCGACGACTCTACAACTCCGACGACTCCAACCACACCCCCTGTAACCGACGCCGTCAGCGCCGATCTTGACGGCCACAAAGTGATCGCTCTCGTCGACACTGATTCGCATTTTTCGCTAATAAGTAAAAAGCTGGCCGATAGGCTGAGAAAGTGAAGACGCCGTGGACCGGGCCCAACATCAGAACTGCGGGCGGCCAGTTGATGACGCCGATTGAAAAATGCACAGCCAGTATAGTAATCGCTGATGCAACCTTTGTCGCCACCCTCGTCATTCTTTTTGAGTGTTGTAAGGAACTTATATTGGGGATTGATTTCTTGAGAGAGTACGGTGCAGTGATTAATGTCCGTGACCTTGTCGTCACATTTTCTACGAGCTCAGACGATGTCGACCCCGCGGAAC
The DNA here is from genome assembly GCF_038994185.2 of Dermacentor albipictus. Taxonomy (NCBI): domain Eukaryota; kingdom Metazoa; phylum Arthropoda; class Arachnida; order Ixodida; family Ixodidae; genus Dermacentor; species Dermacentor albipictus. The sequence continues at coordinate 161,125,151 of NC_091821.1, read as the reverse complement.
ACCAGCGACCCCGCTTACGTATCGCCGACGACGACATCACGCTTCCGCCACGAAGCTGTTCCCTCGTACCTGTAATCTGCGACAACTTGAACACCGGGACTGGCGTCGCTGAACACATCGACGCACTGGTACTGAGTCAAGGGGTTTCCATCACCAGGGCTGTAATTAACGTACACGACGGACATGCTGAACTCCTGCTGACGAATTTTACCAGGGAACGTCGGCACATTGTTAAAGGCACGGCTGTTGCTTACTTCGACGAATTTACTTCAATACAGGACTGCCTCTCAGTGGAGCACGTGACGTCCACCGTGGTTATGCCTGCCCCTGTGGTTGACATCAGTCCCACCTTATCGCCCGTGGAACGCAACAGCCTTCTTGAGCTCATCGATGAGTTTAAGAGCTGCTTCTCATCCACGTCACGAGTTAGCCAGACGCCGCTCACTAAGCACCGTATTGTCACCGAAGCCGACGCCAGACCAATTCGGCAGAATCCTTATCGTCTAGCACCTAAAGAGCGCGAGGCAATACAAACACAAGTGAAGACCATGCTTGAGGACGGAGTTATTCGGCCCTCTAAGAGTCCTTGATCATCGCCTGTCGTATTGGTGAAAAAGAAGGACGGCAGCCTGCGCTTCTGCGTCGACTATCGAAAACTCAACCAGATCACAAAGAAAGACGTTTATCCGCTACCGCGTATCGACAATTCCCTGTACAGGCTACGAAACGCGCAATACTTTTCGTCGATGGACTTGAAAAGCGGCTACTGGCAAATAGAAGTTGATGAGAGAGATCCTAAGAAGACCGCTTTTGTGACGCCCAACGGACTTTATGAATTTCAGGTGCTCCCCTTCGGTTTGTGTTCTGCGCCGGCAACGTTTCAACGACTAATGGACACAGTACTCTCAGGCCTCAAATAGCAAACCTGTCTGGTGTACCTCGACAACGTGATTGTTTTCTCCGTCACGTTCGAGGAACACTTACAGAGACTAAAGACGGTCTTTGAAGCAATACGCTCAGCCGGTCTAACTTGGAAACCTGAAAAGTGCCATTTTGGTTTTGAAGAACTTCAATTTCTCGGTCACATTGTTAGTCGTGAAGACGTCCGACCTGACCATGGTAATATCTCTGCTGTCGCTAATTTCCCAACGCCATCAGATAAAAAGGCAGTGCGATGTTTTCTGGGCTTTTGTGCCTACTACCGACGGTTTATCGCGGAATTTTCGCGTATCGCATGGCCATTGACGCATCTTACCAGAGAAGATGTCCCCTTTGTGTGGGGTGAAGACCAGCAACGGGCTTTTGATGACCTATGGCAACGGCTGCAGATGCCTCCCGTGCTCGCACACTTTGATGAAGATGCCTCTAGGATTCTTCATAGCGACGCTAGTAATGTCGGCTTTGGTGCAGTGCTTGTACAGCGGCAGGACGCTGCTGAAAGAGTGATTGCTTATGCCAGCAGGACGCTATCAAGGACGGAGGCTAACTACTCTACTACAGAAAAAGAATGTCTCGCACTGGTGTGGGCCGTCCTGAAATTTCGGCCATATTTGTATTGTCGGAGTTTCACCGTTGTCAGTGATCATCATGCACTTTGCTGGCTGACTAATTTAAAAGATCCAGCAGGTTGGCTTGCAGGCTGGAGCCTTCGGCTCCAAGAGTTCGGCTTCACTGTTGTATACAAATCGGGGAAACGACACGCCGACGCCGACTGCCTTTCTCAGTCTCCTGTTGAGACTGCTGTGCACGACAATGATGACGCGGCTTTTCTAGGCGTGCTAGATACTGTGGCTGTTTCACACCAGCAATGCGAGGACGCAGAACTTGTTCCTCTTTTCGATTACTTAGAGGGAAGAACAAGCAGCATGCCGAGGTTATTCACCAGAGGGCTGCCTTCATTCTGCTTACGCCACGACGTTCTCTATAAAAAGAACTTTTCACCTAGTGGCAGCAGCTACCTACTCGTCATTCCCGCATCTCTTTGCGACGAAGTCCTACATGCCTGTCAACGCGACCGCTGGTCACTTAGGCTACACTCAGACATTGGCAAGAATTAGGCTAAAGTACTATTGGCCGAGACTTGCGTCGATCGTGAAATGTTACCCACAGACATGCCTGGATTGCCAGTGCCGCAAAGCCCTACCCGGCAAGCCAGCTGGACTGCTGTATCCTGTTCAGATACCGCAAGCGCCGTTCGAACAAATTGGCATGGTCCTTTTAGGTCCGTTTCCGCTGTCTACTGCTGGGAATAGATGGATAATCGTCGTCACGGATTATCTTACTCGATACGCCGAAACAGGTACTATCTAACGTGGAACAGCAGCCGAAGCAGCGCGATTTTTCGTCGAAGCCGTCGTCCTAAGGCATGGCGCTCCCGCACTGGTCATAACAGACAGAGGATCTGCTATCATGGCTGCGCTTCTGGATACCGTGTTGAGACTAAGTGGTACCACTCACCGAAAGACCATGGCTTATCATCCCCAAACCAATGGGCTGACAGAACGTATGAATAAGACTGGCAGACATGATGAGTATGTACATAGACGTCGACCACAAGAACTGGGACGAGATTTTACCATATGTTTCATTTGCGTATAACACGGCTCGCCAAGAGACAATATGCTTGACGCCTTTCAACCTCATTTACGGACGCGAAGTGACAACAATGTTGAACGCAATGCTGCCACACGAGTGCGGTGATGACGAGACTGGTGCCGAGGAGTTTACGCAACGCGCAGAGGAAGCCAGGCAGCTTGCGCGTTTGCGAATCAAAGAACAACAGGAATACGATGCCCGACACTACAATCTTCGGCACAGACCCGTCACATACAACGTCGGTGACCAGGTGTGGGTCTGGACTCCGATTCGTCAGCGGGGGCTGCCTGAAAAGCTCCTGCGAAGATACTTCGGCCCGTACACAGTTCTGCGCTGCATCAGCTATGTGAATTATGAAGTTGTCCCCGACAGCCATAACTGCTCCAAACGCCGGTGGCATCTGCCCGAGGTTGTGCACGTGCTTTGTATGAAGCCATACATTTCCTCATGACCTCAACTTTGCACCGTCTGTGCACAGCCTTCGGCGGTTGGTGCATTGGGACGATGCCTTCTTTTTTTTTTTTCAAAGGGGGGGCAAATGCCACATCCTATATGGTCGCCGCGGGTATGTGCCAGGCGATGAGAATGACGCTGAAGTAGCGCGCGAGTGGGAAAACTGAGACGACAACGACGTCGCGTTGACTGCTCTGATAAAGTGCTTTCATATGTCCTCTACGCCGGCTTTCCCGTCTCCTACTAGGCTGCGACAATATAAAGGGAGCCTTCAATAATGTGACGCATGAAGAAATCCTCCAGAATCTCCAAGACACAAACTGTAGGATCCAGACCTACCAATACGTACACGACTTTCTCAAAGATTGCACGGCTACAGTGGGTTTTGGCAACATCCGAAGCGACAAATTCGAAATGCCCAACAAAGGAACTCCACAAGGGTCAGTCATTGCACCTTTGCTGTTCAATCTCGCCACGATTAGCTCCCGCAGCAACTCGATGGCATCGAAGGTTTAAGCCATGCAATATGCGCCGACGATATAACGTTATGGACAAAAGCGTCCTCAACGGGCAAACAGCAAACTACCCTCCAAGAGGCAATCGATGAGATAGAACAGTACCTCTCAAGATGCGGTCTCCAGTGCGCCCCCCGAAAAATCGGAGCTACTTGTACTCAAGGCAAGGACTCAGAGAAGACCACAAGCCTACGTCGCCCCAGATCCCAACATCAGACTCAACGGAATCAATATCCCTCAAATTGGCTCCCTCTGCGTCCTTGGCCTCACAATACATAAAGACGGTTCTGGCACAGCTACGCTTCCGAAGCTTCAGAAGACCCTAACACAAGTAACTCGTCTCATTTGGCGTATGACCACCCAAAGAAGAGGACTTAAAGAGCAAGAAAGCATCCAATTAATCCAAGCACTCCTTATAAGCTGGATCACATATGGCACCCCGTATCTACTCCTCAAGAAAGCTGAAATTGAAAAACTGAATATTGTCACCGGAAAAGCAATCAAGAATGCACTAGGACTTGGCCTCCATAACACCCGAGAAGAAATGAGTGAAGCGCACAGAGCCAGCCAGCTGGAACGCCTTAAGCTGTCTCACGCAGGCAGAGCAGTGCTTCGCAAAGCATACAGCGAAATCTTCATAGCAGACTCAAGACGTGAAAGCTCGATTGCCGCCACTTCTTCGTGACTCTATCTTAGTCGCTCCAATACTTCGCAACACGCATGCAACACACCACAAAGAAGACAAGCAAGAGTTAGAGCGCTCAGCAAGAAGTACTCAAAGAAGCCCAACATGAAATATACAGATGCGGCAAAATACCGAGCTAGAAGAGCATACACAATTACAGTGACCAACAACCAAGGGAATGAGCTAGTCGCTGTCACCATACCGGCCAGAAATCCAGAAACGGCGGAGGAAGTGGCCATCGTCGTCGGCGTCGCCACACGCAGACACAGCAATCATCTTGAGCGACTCGCAAACGGCATCTAGAAACCTACAAAAAGGCCGAATTTCTGCCGCAGCAGTGAAGATTCTAAAAGAGATAATACTCCAAGAACTATCCGATACCTACGTAGCATGGAGCCCAGGCTACGAACACCTGGCAGGAAATGAAGCAGCACGTGCTGTCGCCCGAGAGCATACCAGCCAGGATTTCCTGGCGCACAGTCTTAACGGAAAGCGACAAGGGTGGAGGACATTCCCATCAACTACGCTGTAATATTGCAACACTACCGACTGGAAAGAAGACAACATCCTCTACCACATTCAAAATTAAGCAAGGAAGAAGCCACCACCCTCCGCAGACTACAAACGAATGCGTATGTATGTCCATGGAATTATCATGCACCGGATGCACCCCGCCAAATTCTCAGACCTATGCCGATATTGTGATGCACCAGACAACCTCCAACACATGGTGTTGGTGTGCCCACACCGCGAGAAAATGCCTCAGAACCGTTATAAGCCATCAAAGAAACGTGGGAGGCAATGTTAAAAGCACAGAGCCTGTAAGATCAGCGAAGTCTGGTGGTCTGGGCTGCGGCATGAGCCAACGGCTTTCTGGACTAAGAGAGCCGCCCACCTAGGTTGAAGAAAGAACACTTTCTCGCTGTTTCTCACAATAAATGTTCAATCCTCCTCCTCCCTCGGTACCTGCGAATGTGACTGCACGGCCAGGGAACAAGCAGACGAAGCGGAAGCTCATCTTTCTTGCTTCGGTGCGAAGAAAAAAGAAACAAACAAAAAACATGCAGACATTCTATTTGTGTGTTTTATTATTACTGTAAACTTCAATTCGTCAATTCAAGCAACAGATCCCACAAATAACATATGTTGCCTTGAATAATTCTTGCAGACGTGCGTCGCCACGAGTGACTTTCGCTGCGGCCACCGGTACGTAGGCACAGGGACATGAGTACGTCGCCATATGGCTTGGAGCGCGGTCGCTGTGAGGGAAAGGGAAAATGGCGTTCGGATTGAAATTTCTGACCTTTCCGCGGCACGTAGCAATGAAATTATTTGCAAACACAATCGTTAGCGTGCATTGTATGCTCTGCGCTTGTCAGCTCAATATGGCCAGACCTGGTGAGGGGCCCGTTAAAGACCACGCAAAGAGCGATGGAACAAGGAATGCTAGGCATCACATTAAGAGACAGAAAGAGAGCAGTTTGGATCAGAGAGCAAACAGGTATAGCTGATATTCGAATTGACATTAAGAGAAAAAAAATTGAGCTGGGCAGGTCACGTAATGTGTAGCTTAGATAACTGGTGGACCATTATGGTTACAGGATGGATGCGAAGGGAAGTGCAGTCGAGGACGGAAGAAGACTAGGTGTGGCGATGAAATTGGGAAATTTGTGGGTGCTAGTTGGAATCGGCTGGCACAGGACAGGGCTAATTGGAGACTGCAGGGAGGCAGGGAGGCCTTCATCCTGCAGTGGACATAAAATAGGCCGACGATGATGAATCGATATAACAAGCTAACCGATATAATGATTTCGGCTCTCATGCCAATGGTTTATCCAACCTTGTGGGTACCCTTTGGAACCTGCCTCATGCATTGTTTCGGCTATTTGCCCTGAGCAGTCACTGGGGCAGGGTATCTATAACTTTGGCTAGCATACGTGCCCTTGTGCTGAACTCTCTCTAATGAGAAATGCAAATGTTGGACATTCCTTTCAAAAGACCTATAACATAGCCATTCAGGGTGGAAATTTGTACAAGTTGAATTACGTTAGTTGTTTAAGTGCTGAAAGGCACAGACACCAGAAAAAGATGTAGAACATGTTTCCTGCACCTTTTTCTTGTGTCCTTGCCTTTCAGTGCTGAAACATTTCTAGCATGCCTACAATGGACAGTTGCTAAACAGCATGTGCTGAGAAAGAGCTCCCAAATAGGCCAACAACAGCACAGGAGTATTGTTTCATCTCACACTTGAAGTAAGCTAATTGCGTCTTGCATGGAAGAGTGGGGCCGTAAACATGCGAAACATTATCGGCCTTGGAGGTGGTCATGGCAGTTGTGCCAGTACTTGTGCTTTGTCTTGTGAGAAATTTAAAGTATCATGGTTCCCAATACTTCGAAGCTTAAGGAGTGTTTATCACAAAGTGTGTGCAAGCAGATCCAGATAGTGGTCAAGATTAGGGGAGGTATTCTGCAAGAGTCCACCTACTGTCCATTTAGGCCGTTCTCGATTGGCTAGGGCCGCTCATCTCCTCCTGGCTCGTACAGCTGCACCCAAACAACGGCCGAAATAGACTGTCCAACAGGTGGACTCTTGCAGAATACTCCCCCAGGTTCTCAATTGAATGATTCAGCGACCAAGATATGCACCTTCGTGGTCAGGTATGGAAAACATTTAGTTCATCTAAGGTTAGTTTGAGAGGAACATCACCAGTGACAACTTTGGCAATATTTAAGTTCTTTAAAAGGCCCCTCACACCTGTTTTTGGACAGCTCTACAGAGGCTTAATATTGCCAGAGATACATGAACTTTGATAATGGCATGCAATGGATGAAAGGATGTGGATTCTGAATGAATTCAGCACTTTTCTGACAAAACTGCAAAAGCAGAACTGCAGTGCCCAGAATTGCCTGCCATGTACGTTAAAATTGAAACACAGGCAACATGCGTTAGAACGAAATTTTAAGAGCAGCTGTCCACACAGGCACTACTTATCAGATTTCCCTGCTCCCTAAACTTGTATGCAGAAAGCTGCTGCATGGGATGAGAAACAGTACTCCACTAGTCAATAGTTGCAGTAAGTTTATTTCTACTGAAATACACTGTTGCAAACATTCCTTTGGGCAATGCATACTGCATGCACATATACAAGTCTTTGTACCTCCACAATATGTACTAGCAGACAGTGGGTCACTGTGCCATCAAGAACAAATAAGCACAGCATAGGTGATACTATTCAGAAGCATGGGGGGCAACCAACTGACAGTGCATCTGTATAGTGCAATTACAACTATGTCTGTGCACACAGACCAGGCAACAACAAGACACCACAACATGCTTCACAGTGTGCACATCACAGTTGCAAGGGAAGTTCACTTGCACAGCTGCAGCACTGTCACGCACTGGCGGTGCACATTGGCAATAAAAGCAGCAAAAATGCCCTTCGTGTACTTTGTTACATCTGCTTGATGCAAAACTATGCATTTGTACTTTGCAAAATGGAAATGCTTAACTTGCTTTCCAAGCGTTGCTTAGAGTAATGGGCAAAAATATGCAATAGCTATCCTTGCACAAGTTGTAGAAAAAAATTGCTTTTGTACGAAACCTAGAGTATGCTTTATCTACATGACTAGCTCTGTGCAATGCATTTGCATCCCATCCATATGTCTGACGCCGCAGTAAAAATAGTCGCTGCTAAGGATAAACCGCTACAATCCTTGAATACACCAGAATCATGATGCCAGCAGCTGTTAGTTGACATAAAGGGTGGTCTTCTCACTCGCAACACAGCTGTGCTCAGTGCCTGGGTTTCTTTCGAAGAAATATAACACGGACTAGAGGTGGTTACTTGAAACAACTTGTACATGTAACGCATGAACTCCTATATGATGCTCATCCACATTTGAATGCCTCAATATTTGTACGTCTGATTCACAAGTATGTATCTGCACTAGTACAAGTCTTGGTTATCAAGACCTGGAGCTTCACATGTGCCAAATCTTAGGCAGCACTGATGCAGACCACCTTGTTTAAACAACTGTTGAAACCGTGTTTAAACAGCTGTTTAACAAGTAAATATAAATGAATATACTTCATGTACTGAATGTTTAATGTGAACCAGTTCAGCATACAACATAAAAGGTGTATCCAGAAAGTAGGTTTCAAATTACTAGTAACTTCCACAAGAGTATACCAAAAAATTGTTACTATATGTTATATTTCTAACCTACTTTTAAAGACTGCCATTTTACCAAGCACCTGTCACAGTGAAGCTTGTTTCTACAATGCCACCTGTCATAAATGCTAGGTTCAACAGGGTCTTTGTTGTCGCAGTCTCCTGGGAAATGCATAACAGTACAAAACATCTTCACATACACAATTGAATGGAAATTTGTGAGAAGAAATGGAAAGTGAGCTCATTGTAAACTGTCTGTCGTTACAAACTTTATTCTCTGACAACAAGCCCCATGCCGCTGAAACGAAAATATATCTGAACAATTGGCTTTGTCAAAACTTTGTTATGTCCTCCTGTTTACCAGTGCGCACTGAAAGCGTACTGCAATACACATTCCCAATTATTTTTCAGTAAATTCACACTTCTTTTCATTCAAGATATGAATCACAAAATGATTTTAGCAAGTCCTGGGCTGCTCAACCTCCTTGAAAACAAGGAGTGCAACCAAAGTTGCATCTAGGTAGTTGTCTTAGATGGTGTATGTGACTCACTGCTGAGCAATAAATTAGCGTGAAAGCCTGCAATTCCTACAATTGAGCCAATGTGGCAACACATTCAATGGAACTCTTTCTAGATACACTTTACATAAACAATGGCTTGTGCAACAATTTGAACTGAATACAAAGGACAATTCTAACATGTAACTGTGCAAACACCATTACACATGTTAACCTGTAGGAGCTGCCAGGCACAAGTGGTGACAACCACTATTTTCCCAGCATAGGAATTGAATGATACACCAGAAGAGTTTAAAGGGAACAGCAAATATATAACTACAGAATATGAACATGCTTGCAGTCACTAACAAGTCCACATCATGGTATTTTTTGTGGTTGCTCAACTGCAAATATCAATAGCATCCTGAAAAGATTTTACGCCAAAAAACACAACACACACAAGAAAGACGACAAGACGTTGTGTTTTTTGGCGCAAAATCTTTTCAGTATGCAAGATCACCAACTAGCCCAGCAGTTAACTCTTCTAAAGTACATCAATAGCATCACATTAGACACTCCATTAGTTACTCTTCACTAATGGCATGGAAGTTTCCCCTAGCTGCAAAATGAAACAGGCTTTAACCAATTGGACTTGCGTATACGTAGAAAACCTGAGAGAAAAATATTTTAAAACATTTCCATGCATCTGTTATGACAATATGAACCAATTTTGTGGGTGTTAATTAAGCACATAACAGTACATCAGCAACACATGGACGTATGGATGATAGAAAAGACATGACATGAAAGGGTCTTGAAGGTGCCTACAATGCTCAATGTGCCAAACATCACAGCAGAAGCACTTTCCTAAAGAATTGCAAATAACATCCAATTCACAGGATCAACTGAAAAAATTGGAGGACCCTTAAGCTTCGCCTTCAAGAGTGGAACGCGACAGCGTTCCCGTCGACCCGCCAAGGGGTGTAAGACGATGGGCTACGGCACAGCGACTACGCACCCCGCATCGGAAGCGGTGAGCGTCGAGCAACGCAGCGTTCGGCGCGGCAAGGAAAGGTGTGCCTGAGCAAACGACGCACGCCTGAGCCTTAGAAACAGCTCGTTTCTAAGGCAACACCGCATTCACTAGAGGCGCTTTTGTACCGCTTTGAAGCATCGAACTCGTGGCTGAGTGGTAGTGTCTCTGTCTCACACTCCGGAGACCCTGGTTCGATTCCCACCCAGTCCATCTTGCAAGTTGTTTTTTATTCATGAAATGCCTGCTGGGATTTATCGCTCATGGCCAACGCCGCCGACGACACCGGCTTTTCTGCGACATGAGCTCCTTAACGCTCTCGCGTTAAAAGGCTACAAAAGTATTTCCATGCACTTTTTGAAATATTTAACTGGTACCACACTTTTAGTACACGATTCAAGAAATCAATTATATTACCATACTTGTAACCATTTGGCATGATCCATATATGTGGAACTATTTTATCAGACTGCAATATTTGCTATATAAAAAGTCTTGTACCATAACTTTCAACTTTATCTTTTTTTTAATGATGTCTGTACACTCAGTTTTACCACAAGATTTTAAGCAATATTTCTCCACAAGCATAAGTGCACTCCTGCAAAACTTTGTAAAGCTGCTTAATTTAGTCTTATTTGTAAAGCAAAGCATGTGCATCAATACTTATTAATACAAGCTGAAGTTTAATTCACGTCTAAACATACTATCTACATACCATTAGACATCCTGACCTTCAAGGGTGCAACTTCATGGCTCCTGGTGCCACATTCCCACTCAGCTCCGACAACTTGCAACCCGAAGACTCATTTGTACAGTGTATTCAATGGTCACCCCTTACCCGTAACAGTTACTCGCTTGACTTGACAAAGTGACACACCTATTACTCGATATTCCAACTGCTTCATGCTAGATAACCTTTGCACTTTCAGGAATGGGAAAAATACAAAACAAGAATGCAGATCTTGCACCTGCTCTCAGCAAGAGCTAGCTAGCATAACAGATGCAGCCGATCTAACACTGAAAAATTGAAGATCAGCTGGTGCTCCTGCGAGCTGGATAATGAAAGATTTCTGTCATGCTGCACTATGTATGTCAAGGTAACTGAAATAAGCACGAAAAAAAGAAAGGAAAAAAATATTTAAATCCCACTTGCTACTCCATGCAGGTGTGCAGCAAAACAGTAGCTTGACGTTTGTTTTTTCGCCTCCTGAAGGTTTCTTTTTCTACTATTATTTGGGTACTTTTATTTAATATTTCCAGAAGATTTCCTTTGTCTATTTCCATGCTAACAGAACAAAATGATGCTGCTTGCTACGACTCACTTGCAATTATTCAATGTCTCACATGGCAACGCTTTCAGAATATGTCACGAAATAAGGCGCGCACTAAAAATGGCAATAAAATGTACCCTTATTCAAGCACTCACAGTAAAGATAACATGTTCTGGCATCAGCATAAGAAAAGAGCAAAATAGCAAGTAGTATAATGTTTCTGATCTTGCAAGATCATCTCTTGTTGCCAATGTAGACTTCAACTTACATAAAGGAGCAACATTCGTAACATACACACGCAAGATAAAATCCTTCAGCACCTAGTAAAAGCAGGATATTCTTTCTGCTCCAGCCTATCGAGCTCTGAACAGAAGGTAAAAGAGCAGTTTGATTAAAATGCACAAAAAAGGGCAAATAAAGAAGGTGACAATGTGATAAAAGTATTCTTGACTTTACACACCAACATAAAACAGTGCCACATATATAAACAGTTTTGATGAATGAAAACTAGGCAGCAATTTTCTTCCACGTATGCAACATGTGATAAAGGCCATAGACCTGGCTTCCTTCACAGCCTATAAAAATATTTTGTACAACAACGGTACATCAAAACAAGGAAATGCCTAACAGAACACAGACTAGACTTGCATGTCAGTGCTGTCTTCCATCTCTTTTGTTGTATAAGAAACGCAAAGCAGCAGACAGACAATGCTTCTAAAAGCACGCCAGAGATCATATCCATACAGCAACCATGGTTAATTAGTTTCCATTTTGGCTGCCATTCTTTTCAACAACTGCTCACTTTGGATTATCATCACTTTGCTCAGACACCATTTATACTGCTTATGCCCAAGCAATACGTACAACACAACAAACAACCATAATGAATAACAAACATGAGAAATACCCAGTAGACATACTTGGCTGTTATAGTCTAAAAAATATTAAACATTCCCAACAAAACATGAAACACTTCAATAAGCAGATTTAGATCAATTAAATAGGTTGTCAATAAAAAGAAAGAGCAACTGTGTTAGGGATGCAGAAGTTTTTCTTTTTTTGTAAATTCGTATGCCACAGTTATAGGTGTACACAACTTACCAGAAACGCAGCACTCTGTACTAAAGCTAGAAGGATCACAATGGATCACTCCACAATAATCCCTGGAAAAACAAACGGCTTTCCTTGCTCTCGATTTGCTAATGACAGGCTAAAGGTATATATGAAATTATCCAGACGTAGTTGTGTATTGCATAAAGGTGACTACAGTACCACTAGAAGTGGCACAACTTGGCTACAATAGCAAGAATACTTTCATGAGGACACAGCATTGCCAACTATGTAGAGGACAGATGAAAGTTTGCCTTTGTGTTCATCTCTACTGAAAAATCCAAGGGGACACATGCGCACCTATGCTTCTTCCACATTTCCCGAAAATATCCACTTTGTATGCTATCACTTTATCTTAGTGTCCTCCTCAAGTTGCCGTAAGTGATATTTCAAAATATGGAGCACTGTGTTTGAACTACAGCATCAGAAGGCAAAATTTTAGGTTCAGTGCAAATAACTGTGCATTAAAAGAGAGTATGCACTACCCCTGCTTATACAAACCACTGAAAGTGAGCATTCACGTCTGAAACCAGAGGATCAAAACCTTTAAACAGGCAAGTTGCAAAAGGTGCGAGATCTGTGGCACAGAATTGGCCAACCACAGAAATTGACCCTCAAGACAGATAGCCAACCAGCCTCGGACAGTTTGCAGTTCACCACTGCACTTCATGTTTACTCGGGCATGCTAGCAAATCACTCGGGGCAAAGCAGCTTGCCAAATATAGAAATCGGCCTGTGAATAAAGCAAGTTAAAATATATTTTCATCATTACTGCCAGTACTTTATCTTAACTATAAATTCCATACCATATGTCGAAATTCTCAAAGTACACCCAGACCTCACCAGAAGGCAGCAAGAATGTAATCAGTGTCAATATAAAATGTGCAGCATTTTTATAAACATTTCATGCATGACACACACATTATATTGCAGTACATCATGCAGACACTTCTGCAGGTGCTAAAGAAAGATTTGTGCCATAAAATTTTGTGAAGGAGAAGCTTGAAACAACCATTCTGAAGATATCCATGACATGTATACATGTACAGTATGCTTACAGTAATTTATCAATAAATCAATTCTGATCTGCTAGAACAGAAAAATGTACAAACCTCTAAAGTTTTGAAGTTGCTTAATTAATGCAAGCACTTCTAAACATATGAAACCAAACATAGGCAAGAAGTTGAAGGCAGAAACTTCTTAGACCATTAAGTCAAGATGAGCAACGAAATCAGGGAAAGCATGGTGGAATTGAAGACTTGTGGTGAAGGGGGGGCATTTATTTTTATATTTCTTTTATTTCATTTTTTAAGCTGTAACTAAAATGAAGGAGAAGGGAATAAAGATACAGCACTCCACAAGGGAGGGCCTGGCTTACGACCCCTTGCAAGCAGATTTAGAATACTAGAATATATAAAGCCAACTTCTGTCATATTTGTCTACAAAAGGCAGAAAGTCAGAAAGTCAGAAAGTTTGAACTGCCAAGAAATCTTGTTCAACTGCATACAATTTCGATTGGAGATTTTCAAAAAGTAGGAAATTTTGCAGGAATTCCACAACAAAACATCTGAAACGGACAATTTAGGTCTTCTCACAACTCTATTCCCAATCAGTAAATTACATGACCCAACCATCAGCTGCACATGAAAACACTACAAGAAAATTTGAAGGGCAGATGTTATAACATACATTATTGCCATAAATCACTTCAAATTCTCTGCAAGCAGATGCAAATACTGTGTGATGCAGGCACAGTATCATAGCAAGCACGTTGCTAGAATAGATTGTCTGCACGGCGAGTCTGCTACATACTAATAAGGCCCTGACGTATATTACTGAATAAGAGAAGAAGCTAGTCGCATATTTTACCATGTTCAAGAACTGCGAGGCAATAATCACTTGGCGCACAAAGCCAGCTAAGCTTTTGATGGTATAGTTACTTGCATACTAAGAACAATGTTAACACAAACAAAGGAACAAGTTCTATAATTACAAAAGCGCCCCCTACTCATTTTACTTCACCACAGTGACAAGCAAACATACTGCAAGAAGTGCCTACATCAAAATACACTCACTTTTTAGTGACAGCTGCCTACAATTAACACAGCAACAGCCAGAAAAAGGAACAAGTCAGCAAACTACCAGATATGCCAAAACGATACTCGGCACTGTCAAATCTTGTCCAAGCCAGCAACAGCATGCCTTGCTTTTCATTGCTCCAGAGAAATTCAATTTCAATGCAAAAAGCCAATACAAAAACAGTAAACATCCAACATAAGTTTTTGCACAGGTGTAATGAATAAAGGTGACTTTTCTAGCGTCTACACCACTAGTTATTTGGAAAGAGGAGGCCCCTGAACATGCCACTGTAAAGTATGGGCAACTAGGATGTCACACGGTATCCAAAGGGGACACTCAAACAATGTGAACAGCTGGATGATATATAAGCCAGTGTGACATCCCTCCCGAACAGAAGCTGGGCGATTTCCCTGCTGAAAATAAAACACAGAGGCATCCCCCCAAAATAGTTGAAGAGCTTCCTTTAGCTGCGCAGTTTTGCATCCAGTTGGACAAGTTGCAAAAGGAAGCCATTATTGGGTCGTACTGCCCGGTTCATGCGTAGGGTGCGCAGGCCATCATCAACAGTCATTCCTTTCTTGATCATCAAGTAGGCAATGGCTATGGTTGCAGACCGCGACATTCCCATGCGGCAGTTAACCAGCACTTTACCTGTTGAATGACATAAAAAGGAGAACTTTCAAAGCTGGCCTTGCAATTCACATAAGATACACACATAGAACAAGATAGCAAAAACTACTCTAGTGCTAAAATGTTGCACTAAATTGTGTAAAGCTGAAAAGGAGGCACCCAATTTCATTGCAGCCGAATTGGCGGCCATTAAAGGAGAAAGGACAGGTGTGAAATTGAGGCATATGAAGAAAAAAAAAAGATGCACGTTTAGGTGGGGAGGGGCATTTCTAGTTTTCACGGACATGGGTACGATGAGACGGACTACTTCTGCATGAATGGTAAGCCAGCAAAATTACAGGGGGCATTGGAAACACAAGCACCACACTCTTCACTGGCTATATTCCCACTGCCTGTCAGGTATTCCTGCTAACTATGCTTATCTAAACAACACACCTTCTTCCAGGCCTACTTGGTTAAATGCACTCCTCAGTAACACAGAGACATCGCAAAGCACCTCTTGCAACTGTTTTCCTGCTCTTCCTTAAAGGGACTGACCATATTTAGGGACCTAGTGTTTTTTTTGTTTTTTTTTTATGGTGCAACGAAACACTCACCCTCTCTAGTGTTAACACCTGCAGCGATTACTTCAAAAAGTGTGTGGATATTTTGTAAGCAAAATTGTTCGATCTGAGCAGCCTCTAAAAAAAATTAAGAGTCCCTCCTCTAGCAACGCTGAGATGCGAGAGCGATGCCGATAACCCGCCTCGCAAACTGCAAAACCCTCCCATCGTTCTGCTTTCATAGTAGTGAGTGCAACTGTGGTTAACCATCTAGATTTTGACCTTTTCTGCCAGTTTTGAAAATAAAAGGCTGGTGCAATAAGTTTGCGTTGTCGTACAGACCTTTCTTATATTTGACTGCATTTTCCCCCCAAGTACACGCCTATGTCACAGCTGGCTGGCCCCCGTCATCGTTATTCTGTCGATAGACGAGCCAAGCCAACTCAACGAAAATGAAGGTGAAGGAAGCACCACTTTTCTACTCACTACAAACAAAGGCTTATCTCCACATTGCAAGTTAAAAAAAGCTTATAAGAGAAGAATGTTTGCTCCATTTCAATACTAATAAAAAAAAAAACCAGGAACCACGTACACTAATATAAGGTCACGTGATAGGCCCCTACGCATCTTCATGTTTTTTCTGCGTGGGGCGCCAACGGTTTTTTTTCAATACTTTTAGAGAAGAACTAAAAATATTAATTACATTTAATGAGAAAAAAAATGGCACATTTTAACCAGTAGAATAGGCAATCTTTCCATCAGTGGGGTTATTTCGATTCATGTTCTGAGCGGTTGTCTGTCCCTTTAAAGGGCCCCTCACCAGGTCTGGCCATCTTGAGCCGACAAGCAAAGGGCATACAATGCGCGCTAACGATCGTGTTTGCAAAGAATTACATCGCAACGCACCGTGGAAAGATCTGAAATTTCACTCCGAACCCCGTTTTCCCTTTCTCTCGAGGTGACCGTGCTCGAAGCCGGACAGTGATGTAGTCGTGCCCCCACACCTACGTAGTCAGGTCCGCAGTGTGACATCGCTCGTGGCGACACATGACTTCGAGAATTATTCAAGGCAACATCTGTTATTTGTGTGATCTGTTGCTTGAATTGACGAATTGAAGTTTAGAGAAATAATAAAACACAAACGGAATGTCTGAGTGTTTTTTGTTTTACTTCGGACCGAAGCAAGAAAGATGTACTTCCGCTTCATCTGTTTGTTCGCACGGTCGTGCAGTCACGTGCGCAGGTACCGAAGCTATGCCATTTTCTTCCGTGTTCCAGCACGTGATCATGCTCTGCAATCCCCTTGTTCTGCTTCAGTATTCGTGTAGCACTGAATTATACCGCTAGTCATGTGTCCTTGTGCACAGCGCACAAAATTGTGCGCTGTGCAAAACCAGACAATTACAACAGCTCGTGCGCAGCGCCGCAAAAAATTTTTTTAAAATGAGGAGGAAAAAAAATGAAGGCAAGGCCCATGACGTATGCGTCACACAATCCTCAAGGTCCGGTATGGGAGAACGAAGGGAAGGAATTTCGCTTGCGGAGGCTAGACGGGGCGAGTGGAGAGCGTCTCACTATGCAGTGGAGCTCGCCTCCCGAAATCATGGGTTCACGGCATTGAAATATTTCTATTTCGGCTATTAATCAGCCGATTTGAAAACTTTTTGCAGCAGAACACTCCCTAGAGTACACGTAACAACTTTCAGTGTATAACCCAAATTTTCTATGGGGCTTGGTGAGGGGCCATTTAAGGTGTTGTCATGTTACACATGACAAAAACTTTGGATGTTGCTGGATTAAACGAAAAAATATTTGTAAGCAAATGGAAATAGAACACAGACAGAATTACAAGGAGAGTGACCATGCACACATTATCTGCACTCTGAATTTTCACATGCCTTTAATCTCAAGCAAAGTGTGTTTCCCCAGTGACAAATATGACAAAGTCGAAGTGGAAGGCCATATTTACGAATGGCCCCTAAAGGGATATTTTCACTCTTTCATGACATAACACCCAAAGAAACATCTCAGTGCAGTAAGGCGCGATTCCTGATGGCACCTTGCTGACCATTCTATTGATGCACTCAACAATCACAAGTTGGTGAGAGGTTTTTTTCTTTTTCATGAATCTTCACCTAGTGGGATCCCACAGAACTGATTTGCCATAATCAAAACTGGCTTGCGAATTAAACAAAAATTCCCTTGCTGCGAAATACCGCTCAGCCACAGCGCGGCTCCAATACTCATCCATTAAAAAATGAAGATGCAAACAAACCATACCTTACTTCCTGTTTACCAAGTATTACTCAAGATTAATTTGTCAAAACAGCAGAACTAACTTATGGACACAAAGCAACCTATGCACCATGAAATTTTTAAAACTTTCTTTTCAAATCCTGTGAGCAATAAGTATAGTGAAATATTGCTATGACTCTCACAATGAATTACAGGTTCTGCATGTCTACAAAAGAGTTAGGGAGCCAATTCATAATGGGGCAATTACCATTGTGCTCAAGGCAGTCATCAATAAAGTTGGCACATTTGTCAAAGTGTGCTGCGATGTCTTCCTGTGGTATGTCAACAAGGCGTAGGCCCAAGTAAGAAATGCCATGACTATTATAAAATGCCTGGCTCGTGTCCACCTGACCAAACTGGGAACCCTCTGCTGTGTTGAGAACATGGGTCACTCCTAGGCCACGCAGGTAGTGCTTGTTGCGTGCGGCACCCCTGCACACAAGTACCAAAACAAAAATGGCACACAATCATGTATAGATTTACACAGTAGTTTCACAGTGGGACAATGTACATACAACAGCGAACTAGCTGTATCACTGTTTTCTCCAAAGGAAAAGTAGGTTTTTCAGATGCACTGTACAAACAAAAAATTCAGTTGCAAGCACCCGTGACAAACGGTGGCTTGCAATAATTTGCACAATAAACAGCTCCCAACAGCATCAGCTTTTCTCCTGAACACACAATACTTT
Source organism: Dermacentor albipictus (assembly GCF_038994185.2). Lineage (NCBI taxonomy): Eukaryota > Metazoa > Arthropoda > Arachnida > Ixodida > Ixodidae > Dermacentor > Dermacentor albipictus. The sequence goes on along the minus strand of NC_091821.1, from coordinate 161,106,585 downwards.
GCTTGCCACAGCAATGCAGAGCAGCTTGTTACGATGCCACAATATTTGACAGGAACTGTGGCAGCATTACATGTTTGTATCATACCTATCCCAATTTATCCATTCTTAAAACAGCTCAGATTTCTGTCACATCTGTTTCAAGTAAAAGATGGCCCAGCTATGAAAGTCATCATGAGAACTTATCATTCAACTGAAAAGCAGTCTTCTTTTGATGGAGAGTTGAAGCAGCTATACAGCATCCCGTTCGGGCATTGTGTACACAATTGTGCACGCCAAGATAGTGCATCAAAAGCAAAAGCACTGGCAAAAATAATATTTAAAAGTACACTAAGAAGAAAAATTATCTGAGTTGTATTAATAAACTACACTTCAACAACGCCAAAAAATCCAGTCTTACCATGAGAGGAGGCTTGGCAAGCCAGAAAAGATGCAAAAACTAAAGATGGGTGCGACACTACCCTAAATGCCCGCACCAGCTCACCACAACAGCATGGTTTTTGACAGCGTCTGCACGGCCCTAGTTAATTTTTTTATCAAAAAAGATGGACTACATTGTATACTAAATGAGCAAAAGACTGAACTCGCCAAGCTTAAAGAACATTTACTGAACCACAACCCAAATATGAGAAAAAAAAGCTTTTCGATGGTTATACGTGCCAGAACCACAATAACATGAGGCACATTGTAATGGGGGACTTGGAACAACAAATTTTGACCACCTGGAGTTCTCTCATCCAACTCGCAGCACACTAGTGTTTTCACATTCTGCCTCTACCAGAATGTGGCCACTGCGTCCGGGATCAAACCTGCAACCCCATGCTCACCAGCACAACTGAGCTGCTATGGAGGGCAAGAAAATACATTGAAATATATGAAATCACACTGATGTACTGGCAATATGGTTTCAGTTCGAAATTAAAATGGAACTTTAATTTTTTTTTTCTTTTGGTAATCAGCTTATTACTCCGAAATTAGCAAAAATTGAGTTTTGAATACTCTTTACAAAACTGACCAAGTTAAAGTGTTTCTCTTTGGTGTCCCTTTAAAATGTATCGCATACATTTTCAAACACGTGCTGAAAGTTTGAAAATTTGAAAATTAAATGCTGGGGCCTTACGTGCCGAAACCACGATAACATTATCAGGCACACCATAGTGGAGAGCTCTGGATTAATTTTGACCACCTCGGGTTCTTTAAGATGCACCTAAATCTAAGCACATGAGCGTTTTTGCATCCCTGTAGAAGTGCAGCCGCCGCTGCCCGATCGAAGTTGCGACCTCAAGCACAGCAGTGCAATGCCACATTCACCAAGTTACTGCAGCAGTTGCTGCAAATTTGAATAATACATGTGAAGTGCTGTAGTTAAAACGAGCTCAAAGAAAAAGTGCTGGGTGTTTGCTCTTGGTGTTAATATGTTGCAATGTAGCAGCTTCACTTTTTTTTTTTCACATTTTACATCGGGCATAGTTTTCAGGTGGCTGGATCGGTACTTTCCAAGTATGCTGGACATGAAACACTTGATGTTCTCATATCTGACATTCCTGTAGAGTTCTTGCATGGAGTCCACATTCTGTAAACTTTACAAAACAAAATCTGCAATCGACAAAATTAATTGGTGCCTGAAGGGGATATACAGGCTCCAGTTAGTGAAGCTGGAGCCTTTATGGCGCCAATGAATGCAATTCATAACGTACAAATTACAATATAGATGTCTACTACTGCATAATTTTCCAACACTGATACACGGTCACTTAAATTTAGCTGGCTGCATCAGACGCCTAGAGACCCCCCCATAACAAGGAATATTCACTGCTACTAAATAAACACACAGATCAACACATGCCAGAAAAGCAAACAGCGAAGGCTTAAAAGGTCTTGGAAATTTGCAAATAAGAGCTCCTAAAATGCAATGCACACAGACACACTTGTGAAAATGAGGAGAAACAGAGACCTGTTTTCGCTTCTGAAACTAGTGTTCTGATATAGACATACAAGAATAATGCGAGCAACAAGCTGTGAAGAACAGTTAAGCAGTTCGACCTAGAATCTAGTGGCCCAGTAGTAGGTCAATAAAAGGCGTAATGAAAACCCGCCAAGCGAGCATATAGAAGCAGTACCACATAAAACGCACTTACTCGTCACCGACGAATATGCCTGGGTAGACCTCATCGCAGTCAACCCCGTACGAATAGCGATCATTAGGCGGTACTTTGATGCCGTGCGACTTTGCCAGCAGAGCGACGCCAGGTAGCGGTTTCAGTTCAGGTTTGACTTCGACCAGGATCTGGTGCAGTCCCCTCATAGCGAAGCTGTTGTTGTCGCAGCCGAGAAAACTCATGGGTGTCAAAACTGCAAGCCAAAACAAAATTCGGAACAAACATAACCTTGGTAGAACTCTACGACTCTACCTGCCGCGAGCGCCCGAGGACCTAACGTTAGTTCGGGGCGTTCAGGCGTTTTCAGCTAATTTTAGCCACCCACCTTTTTTGGCATGACGGCTGGCAGTGTACCAACCGATGCTGTGGCTTTTTGGATATTCAACGTTGTCAGTTCGCGCTGTGTTTAACTTTACATTCGCGACCAATCGATGACAGTGACGTGCTAGCCTTGTTGCTACGAGCGTCTACATGTTACACAACTACACTGCTACAAGGCGTGCGGAGCCTTATTCCATGGCATATAAGCGCACTCGGAATTGACAGAGTCACAGCAAGTTCCACGAAAGCAAGATATAACACACCCCTCCCGCACGTCCAGCGATAAGCAGATGACTGTCGTTTGCCCGTCTGCCTGTTGCCGTTACATAGGGCTGGCTCAGCTATAGAAAACCGCCGACATGCAAGGCATATCAAGGCGTCGCCAGTGTAGCAGATGGGGCAAAAATGTTCTTTTTTTTTTCTTCAGACTGTCGCGGGCAATTTTTAGACAAAACTCAAGTATGTATAAGTAGTGTAATCTAGCTTATTTGTTATTTATTTGGTGAGGACCTCAAAGGCGCACAAGAGGTGCAAGCACGTCACGAAGGGGAGCACGAGGGGGAAAGGGAGGATAGGGCAGATAGGGTGCCTCAATCAATGCGCTCGGCCTCCTTCTCTAGGGAGAGGGGACACATCGAGCAGGAACGGGCACGTACGGGAAGTGAGCCCGCGCGCTTATAAAGCGGACGTACTTAGGTATGATTTTAGGTCTTCTTCTGCAGGCATAACTAATAACATACCGGGTGATCATGTTAAGTTTTACGGAATTTTTAAAAATAGCCTGCTGAAAATTCTACTCCAGAGCTGCATTAGTCAGAAAGGCGGACATATACTTGCACGAGACCGAGACACATAATCAACTAACAAAAAATCACAAATTATCTTATGAATTAATTACTTTACAGTACATATTGCAATTTACGAATTGTAGCCGCTGAGTTTGCAAGGCGTATCCACTTGGAATGAAATTCCAGGATGACGCCCCCCCCCCCCCTCCCCGAGTTTGGAGATATGCGCCATCAAAATCTTACCAAAACACTCTGTTATGCATTGAAGCACAGAAGCAACTGGAACGCCCGTGTATTCCGTCCCCCACTTTGGGAAATATTATATCGAAACTGGAGTCATCCTGAAAATTAATTTCAAATGGATACGTCATGTAAGCCCACCAGCTATGGCAAGGTGTTTGTGAACCTGCCACCTCCAATATTTGAAGGAAGAAGCGTTCATCGCATCAAAGTAGTGCCCGCCAACTGCCGGCAGCAGGCTGACGCCTCTACAATGGTGGCTAGCTAGCCTATACCTCCCTTCACCGGCTACAATTCGTAAACTGCAATATGCGCCGTAAATTAATTAATGAGTGAATTTTCGGCTATTAGTTGAATATGTGTTTCGTTTCCTCATGCTAGTAAAGTACCACGGAGGGTTTGCGATACAGGAAGGCCAGCAGAACTTGTATGCAGATCAAGGTGCCTGCGAGCTGGCCTGTCATACCTATTTATTCATTACATTCGGTTTAGGTTATGCGTTCCTTCGCCTCGTCTCGCATATTGTCATTTTAGAACGCAGCTCTTAGGCGCCCGTTCCTGCGTTGAGCATCGGCGTCCCTCAGCGTCCTCGGCGTAACCGAGCGAACGAGCACAGCGAAGGATAAAAGAGCGAACGCGCATTAAAGATGGCGATAGCGAAGAGAGTGGGAGTAAGAAAGCGGAGGAGGAGGGTATGGCGAAAGCGTGAGAAGAAAAGCGCAGCACCGCGCAAGACGTAGCAAGACGTGTTCTGCGGCGACGATCGCTACAAGATGGTGCCAGAGTAGCGCGCGTCGTCTGTTCACCGATGACGCCATCGACAAGGCATGCGCAGAGCGCGTCTACCGATACCATATATATGGAAACAAAGCGCTGCATGAGCGGAGGTATGTCTGCAGCGGCTGCTGTGAATCGCGCATTAGGGAGTATTAATTGAGTAATGCGAATTTCGCATTAAGGAGTATCGCAATCCTCGGTGAAGCGAACGCGTACATGCCCCGTCTGTGAAATCGGCGAGATTATGCGTGTCGCCGCGAGAGAAGCGAGCGCCGAAGGAGGAAGGCGCCTGGAGGTGGAGAAGAGAATCGCGTGTTGCGTCACGCAAAAGAGGCCCACATAGAGGTTCCGTGCAGCGTGCTACGCAGCTACGAGCGGCGCACCTGTGTTGAAAATGAGGCGCGGAAGGCCGAGTGAGCGACGACTGCGATAACAATTCGATTAGTTCCGAGAGCCCTGCCGCTCCTTCCTTGGATAGCTCCTGGCATGCTGCGACAAGCTTCCGAGCGCACGTTTTTTCTGGACGTGAACCGTGCACGTAGTCTCAGCGCTTGTGCTGAGATTGCAGTTTTGTGTCCGGTAAGCCTTCATTGCTGCGGAATGTGGATTACGTTAAAACCAGGATATGCCTAATAACTTTTGCGTGCCCAATTGCCGGAGCAATTACAAATCAGGGTCGAAAAATCATGTGTTCATGTTTCCGCAAGATGAATGAAAGAATATTGGACGTCAATGCTAAGGCAAAGAATAGAAAAGCTGAAACTTTGCGGAATAAGGCATCTGTTTCCTTGTAATACTTGCACTAATGTGTTGTATCTCCATTGCTAAACACATTTGAGGTGTTATAAATATGGGGTGAACTGCGGTACTGTATGTAATAATGCCTCGCAAGCGAAATTATTCGTTTAAAGCCTAATCTAGACTGGAATAAATACATGTGTCCCTAATATGAAGGACAGACCAGTGACTTTGTCAGGAGATATGCGTTATGGTGCAGTACTAACATTTTGTTGAAGAACTTTTGTGGTCGCCTGAACGGCAAGCTCTTTAACGCTGACGATAAATCAAGGCAAAGAAGCTACTATGAAGAAGATGGCCAGCACTGTGACTTTTTCAATATAAGCCATGCTCCATGTCATCATGTACACGAAATGCGTTCTCAATCCTAAGGTTGAACCATTTCATTTTTTATGGACGGGCTTTTTAATAATGCAGCGCGTTGCGTAAAATGTTTTGCACAAATAAAATAATCTTGGAACACCCTCTGTGCTCTGCGGGCCATCTGTTCAACTATGCCTAAAAGACAATAACTGCGCTTCGGTTAACGTCGCACGTAAGTGCGCGATCCCTTAATTCAACCCGTATCCCTGAGCAGGCCGCCGGCCTCCTCTCTGTGACGTCACTCGCCGAGCGCTCAGGCCTTTTCTTGTCCAGGTGTTGTTGGCAAACCAACGCCACGAAGACTTTCCTTTAGGTGGCGTAACTTCAGCGAAGCGGGGAAGGAGAAAGGCTAGGCGTCGCTGAGGAGGAGGGTAGGCGGAGGCGCGCTGGGTTGACCTCATCTGGCAGTTGCTACGTGTTCTTAATGCGCTATGGACGCACCAGGTTCGTCTCGTGATCGACAGGTCAAACGCCGAGGGAAAAGGACGGAGGAGAGACTCATGCGGCGGCAAGCCGAGCGCGAGCCGACTGACCCCGAAGTCGTCGCCAAGCGTCGGGCACGAGTTGAACAAGTCCGGCAAAAGGCGCAGACTTGGCGTGCCCAGGAAACTCCAGAAGAGGAAGAAGAAGGGGAAAATTAATAGCGTGAATAGTACATTACCAAATTGCTTGAAATAATAAAAACTGCATTTACATACAGGTGTTTCCTACTTGCAATTTACACTTTATAAAACTAAAAAAACGGACATGAAACATACAAAGTAAAAGGTAAGCCTTGAAAAAAACGCCACACTTACATAGAATCAAAACATATTAAAATGTTCTGCGCGCAATGCACAAAAAGAGAATATCACCCATACGCTGGCGCGTAAGTCGCGTTCACGAAGTGAAGTGTCACTGTAAATTCTTTGTTGCTGTTTTTTAGACCATACGAATTTATTTGCAAAAAAGCTTTGCTACAAATTTTCCCGCTGTTAACGTAAGCTTGAAAAGGCTAATTAAAAAATAATTGATCAGCCTTTTTATGATAACCTTTGAGCTAGTTGTGTATCGGTAAATTTTGAGGCAATCACATTGCAACGCACCTGAAAAAAAAAAGTGGCGGTTTCGCCCTTTCGGGCGAAACCGCGACAATTAAGCATCGATTGCGATAGCAAATTAGTGGACAGATATACGAAGTAAGGATATCAGTTTTATCGGCCGTATAAACTTGTAAACATAGGCACACTAACTGAATTCAAAAGCATGGTGCCACGCGCGCACAAGCAAAACATGAGCACACCTCACTCGACGGCCGCGGAGACTCACTGTCAAAACGCTGCAGCGAGGACACGCGGCGGCAGCGGCGAGCGAATTGACCTTCGAGCTGCCGCTCGCATCAACGCGAACTACGCCGCGAAAACACAGCGGAACGCTGACTCTGTTCCCATCGCAAATGGCTTTCAGGATACAGCCATAGAAAAAAGAATACAGTGGCCTGGCCGGGCGCCCGCCCGGAGTAGAACGCGTTCCCCTCCCTTCCCTCCCCCAATGGCTTGCGCGCAACGGAAGGCGGCGCGCTTCGTCCGCGCTTTCCACCGTTGCGTGCGCGTACGTACGTAAGACCTCCAGCACCGTTTACGTACAGCGCATGCGCACTGTGGTGCACGCAACGCTAATGCTAACTCTTTGCGTTTGCTGCTTTACGCTATACTAAAACTGTCTATTTGCCGGCTCACCCTCGCAAGCTTTCACTCCCACATATACCCCGCGCAGCAACTATTTTGGCGACGCCGATGGCAGAAATGCGCCTGGAACGTCTGTATAACTGCTATCGCAATAAAAGAGAGACAGAAAAAAAACTGCGAAAATTCGGAGCGGATTTATTGCCAACGGATATCTCAACAACGCACGGCGCTTTTAAAACCGCGTAACTTGATTTTGCCTCCGGCGGCGTCCTCCTTCAATACCACTATTGCAACATTAACATTAAAATCAGTATTTTAAATGTTACTTAACCAATCTTAGTTAATTAGCGAACAATCTGCGAGAGCTGATCCGCCATTTGTCGGCTGCGCTGAAAAAACGACTAGTGAAGAAAGCATCACCGCCTTAGTCAACCCCCCCCCCCCCTTTCTTTAAATCTGTTTCCATTAAGATAGATCACACGGTATATCCTTTGCCAGAAAGACTGCGAACCGTTTCTTCTTCGATATAGCAATAATAACACTAATCATTAGAAGAACAAAGTGCGAGCCCGTTTGTTATCAGAATCAAAGCAGGTGATCTCGGAAGCTGGGCGCTGTTAGATATGGAGCTGGTTCCTGCGATTACTTCGAGTTCCCCAGACCACATCGGATTGCAGCACAGCTAATTGAGGAATGCAGAAGCAGGAAAGCGCATTCCAGAGAAGCGGCCGAGCAAACAAGTTTAAGGCAACAAGTTTACGTGCCAACAAGTTCGTGCGCCGCCGGGATTAGCAGGTGGGCATCCGACAATGAAGCAGGTGCAGCCCTCCCCTTCTCATTGTTCGAGGTGCATTGCCAGTCTGCGAGGCAAGTCCGCAGCAAGCCGCCAGGTGTGACCCCACGACACGGGCGCCTACCATTGGCTGAGAGTGGCGTCATCGGAGTGGACTCTCTCATTGGTCAAACATGACGTGACTTGCAGTGCTCGAAGGGTTTATAAGAAGCCTTCCAGAGAGACCTGAGCATTCTGGGACATGCCCTGATTCCCTGATTCACCTCTCTCGAACTTCTTGCCGCGGGCCGCAGCGTCCGAGTTGCTGCCGGCCCGTAATGTCTGTACGACTGTTAATTGACGCTCACGTCCCCTGTACATAATGTAAAATAAATCCTCCCAAGTTTTGGGTTTTCATCCCGAAGTCCGTCCTCCAACCCCTACAGCGCCTGGTTAGCCTTTTAAGGAAACCCTGAGGTCACTCGTGCGCGGGAATTTGAAAGAGCGCGACGATTCAAATAGGTACCGTAAGTTTCGTTACAGACGATGTTGGTCGGAACGGTAATCAGAGAAGCGCTTCATGCGTGAGAGAAAACTCATCATCCATATACCATGCATATATGTATGTCTGCATCAGAAACCGAGTCTGAGTAATTATACTTTCAATTAGAGTGGCCATGTGGTCTTGTTGGTTCATTTTGAAACGAGCATATTGTAGCGGAGAGGAGGCTATAGGGACAAGAGAAGGCACATAATGCCGGGTGTTTCAGCAAACTAGTGCCAATCGTTAAAAAAAATTCACATGCGTTTACGAGAATGCTACCAACTTGGAGCTGGTTGAATTCTTGTCTTTTTTTTCCTTATCCTCTTGAGCAACTCAAAGTACTTCTTTCTATTAACTATAATTAACAATAATTAACCAACTTTTAAACTTTGGCTTGATACGCAAAATCTTCAATGGAGAACTTGTAGAGCCCTATTGACAAATATGCAAGTGATTTCTGTCCATGATGATAGCTGCTATTGTTCTAATTTTTCCGGGCTGCGAAAAGAATGCCCGATATTTGAAAAAGGACAACGCGGCTGGGCACTTGCGCTAAGCGACATTAGTGCTTTCAGACATGCTACCAACGAATGATCGATGCTGCACACAGACCGAGGGCCGCAGGAAAAGCTGATATAGGCCACACTCGTCGTCTCCGGGATACGCCGCCAAAACCTCCTCGCCCTTGCCGCTGTACATGCAAGAAGAATGACAGCGCTTCGAGAATTGAAAGCGTTATTTATTGCGTATAGCATGGCTCCATTTGCTTCATTGCTTCAAGAGATGAGAGATCTCGGCAGAAGTGGAAGCCAAGACCAGGGCCATAGCCAGAGGGAGAGTTAGGGGTTCCTGACACCTACGGAAATTATCGCAGCGGCGATATACTGCCCAGCACAACTTGCTTAGCACAAACGGCCGCCGCTGTCCCCACAGAACGTCTACCGAAAAGAATTCCTGCGTACGGCCCTGGCCAGGACCATACTGTATTTGATCCACATCCGTTGCTCAGGGCCTGTTCGGTCTGCATGGAGCGTCGATCCTTCGCTCGTAGCATGTTTGATATGGCACTGTAATGCCACTGCGCGTAAGCGCCTCGTCAGGTGGTATTTTTTTCAAATATCGCGCACTTGCATTTCGGCTCGGGAAAATTAAAACAATAGCAGCTATCATTACAGAAAAAAAATTATTTGGATATGTGTCAATAGGGCTCAACAGCTTGTCCATTGAAAATATTGCGTTTAAAGCAATATTTGAAAAGTTCGTTCCTTAATTATTGTTAGTTAGCCAAGTTCATAGTAAAGATACTCGGAGTTGCTAAAAACGACAGTGAACATTACCAATTAAGTTGGTTGCATCGTGGATTGTTTAAAGCTTGACACGAAGTTAGCTGAAACACCCTGTATCACACATATGCGCGCAGCTCTATTACAGCGAAGCTGTATACCTCTACCATCCAAGGAAGTTTTCGCATCGTTGTAAGCAAAAAACTCTCCATACGTGGGCCGATCCCGAAAATAGTGCAATGCCAAGCCGACCCGCGACGGAAGTGAAGCAGGCGTTAAGCACTCCCCATACGTGGGCCGATCCCGAAGATAGTGCAATACCGGCCCGACCCGCGACGGAGGTGAAGCAGGCTCCTCCTCATACGTCGGCCGACCCGCGGTTACGCTGGTAACGCGGATTGACCTCAGGAGCAGACGCCACGGACGAGAGTAGCCCTCCCCACCTCACGGCACCCTGGCCACCCCTCTGAAGCGCAGATGAGACCGCCCATACAGTTGCGGATGCTGTGGCCGCCGGCAACTCAGCGCATGCGCAGGCCGTCTTGCCTCCGCTCCCACTCCGCTTTCCGCCTCATTGTTCCGCGGTACCCTCCTCTTGTCTTCGCTATGGCCTTGCTTTCATCTATACCGCTGTGCTCCGCGTTCGCTTTAATTCTTCGCGGCGCTCGTTCGCTCAGTTACGCCGACATCGCCGCAAAAACGGAAAGGGGGGGGGATACGCAGTGGCGTAGCTAGGTCGTCTGGCACCCGGGGCCCATAGGTCTTCTGTCACCCCCCTCCCCCCGGGTGTAGCCGGCGGAAAGAGGGGTCTCTTCAGACGTATATGACACCCCCCCCCCCCCCTCACTGGCCCCTTGCACCCGAGGCCCACGGCCCCCCGGCCCCCCCTGTTGCTACGCCACTGGGGATACGCCGAGTGGATTCTTAAAGGACGCTCGGAACTTTCTCGATCAAGCTTTTCCGAATATATGACGAAGCGGAGCCGTTGCTTATAGCCACCAAAGTCGCAAGATTTGTCGATCCTGCATTTTTATCATGGACCTACGATAAAAAGGGAAAAGGTTTGTTGGAGGGTTAGCTGGTTCTGATACATAGTGAACGAATAACAACGCGAACTGACGAGGACGAGATTTGTTGGTACATCTGGACGAAAGTGGTTAAGCGTAGAGTAACACGAGGACAAAAGACACAAAAAGGCATAGCGCCTGCGTATGAAATGTGTCTTAATTCTTTTTGTCCTCGTGTTTCCCTGCGATCTCAGTGGAAAAAAAAAAAAGCTTCTGCATACGAACTTGCTAGACTCGTAATTTGAACCAGTGCCTGAAGAACTCTCGCAAAAACATTCTGCGAGACATGCTTGTGCATTCTGTGGACACAGCCGCTTCCTTCGTATTGCGATGGCGGGAAAACACTTGAGAGGTAATCTCACCATGATTTGTTTAAGCGCCCCAATTACCATTGCTTTTGTCCTTAAGAAACAGATGTTAATCCGAAACTCCGTGGCAGTCAGATACAATAACTCCCATGTTGCAATCAACTCAGTATATAGCTACCATGCATGCATATGCAAGCAGTATCACTTCTTTTGAAGACGCATGGGAGGGATCTTTTCTTGCGCTGCAGGTATTTTTCAATTAATTTTTAAACATAATTATACGCGGATTCCATGCATATGCGGGAACCAGTGTTAAGCGAAGCTTTTTCTTTTTATGTTTGCGTAAATGGTAAACGTAAATGCTATGCAAAACGAAACGCTAGACCGTAATGTTTGTACCAAAAAAAAGGAAAAAAAAGAAAGACGCAAACTGAATGTATTTGTACGCACTTCTCTGTAGCCGATTTTTCTGTCTCAATGTTCCTTGCTCAATGTTGATGTTGAATCCTCGCTCAATGCACGCTCAGATCATTTCAATTAATTCTCTACACTTGCATGACTTGTTCTTTTGCCGATTTCTTCACTTCTTGATCTTGTCCTGCTTATCTGTTCGGGTAAACACGCATTCTGAGGCATTGGCCAAGAATGACACGTTGGCACGAGTTACACATAAATACTCAGCGGCCCAAGTTGTATTACCTTAATGAATATATTCACAAATATATCTGGCGAGAAAACGACAAACCTGGGCCAAGAGGCAAAGCTTGCTTTGAAGTGTAAACTTATTTCTCAAACGCTTATTTTCCATGTGGATCCAGTGAAAGCAGAAATGAAGTCCAGAGGTGACAAAGCAAATGCTGGCGGTCGGGCACGCTGGGATAACTGTTTCGTATGGTACAGCGGAAACACTACTACAGACTGCTTTTTATGTCAGCTCAAGAGTGTAAGGGAAATGTACACCCTTTGGGGTGTAATTTGCCGCACAACTCTTAATACGGTTGCACCCTTTGGGGTGTATATTTGTCCCACAGCAATAATCGTCATCTGCCTTGCTTGCGTTTCTTGAAAACTCGGCGCTCGCTACTTTCCTGTCGAGAATGCTGCGTCACACTGATAACGCGCATGCCGTTCGTGACTGGGAAGTACCGGGCTCGCAGCGTTAAACAAATGAAACGCGGCCAAGTCGACGATTATCGTTGTGGGACAAGATACACTCTAAAAACAGTTGCACCCTTAAGGGTGTATATTTGGCACACAACAATAATTGTCATTTGATTTAAGCTTCATGACCAGTTTCGCCGTACTTGAGCTCTTTACATAAAGCTATTGTGATTTCTCTTGTGCTTGCTTGTAGATTAACGCCAACTGTGCTAGAATAGAGAAATAAAGTCTGTTTGCAGAGTGCTCAATGCATCCGAACATGACAAACTATGGAACGAAAACGGTAGGAAACCGACCTGAACAGGGCATGGCGCGACCGGCCGCGTTGGCTTAGCTGCTACGGTATTGCGCTGCTAAGCACGAGGTTGCAGGATCGAATCGTGGCTGTCGCATTTCGATGGAGGCGAAATCCAAAAACGCCCGTGCCCGGTGCATTGGAAGCACTGCCATGGTGGTCAAAATTAAGCTGGAGCCTGCCATTACGGTGTGCCTCATAATCAAATTGTGGTGCACGTAAAACGTCACAATTCAACACGGCACGCGCATAGATGAAATTTAAAATGCGACGCACTACTTGCATTTACGCTCGCTGATGCTAAGACATGATTAAATATAAATTGATGGTGGTGGTAAAACGTTCTTTAATGCAATCGCCCCTTAACCAGTCGTATGTACGAAAGAGAGAACACACCCACACACATTATATATATATTCACCCATGTTCACCAATGTTCCCGCAACTTCCACCACACCTCCTCGTGGGCAGTCAACCCTCTCCACACCCTTAGCCCACAGCCCCTTTCTATAAGGTCTTTTCGCGAAGATACTCATCTCTACATTGAATGCAGTGGCTGCCCCAACACGCATCGCATCTTATGGAGATGTAGTCTGTTCCCACCTCATATAAATAACCATGGCAGAGTGCTAGATGCCACCATGCTTCAGAAACAATACCTGACAGCGGACATAAAATTGCTTTTATAAACGGAAAGCATTTTTCTTTTAGTTGCTAAAATTTCCGTGAGTACTGCAGGCGACATACAATTTTTGAAATAACCAGAGCTTTATTTGGTCAGCACAACTATAGTACCACATTTTCAACTTATCCATATAAAAAGTATATTAGAATGCCCTTGCATCCTGCATTATCTGAAGCAATTACTAATACATACAGGGTCTTTCAGCAAACACTCTCAAAAATCTCTAAAAGTTGCCTGTGGCAGATATCACAATTCTAGTTCATGAGCTGGTCTACTCGAAGCAGCGGACAATACTTGCACAAAAATTTTGGACGCAAAATTGACAAATTAATAAAAATTCAGTAATTAAGTTTCTGACTAATGACATAATGGCCCATATTGCAATTTACATATTCTAGCTGTGGAGTTCGCAAGGCGGATCCGCTTGGAGCGAATTCTCAGGACGACACCAGTTTCAGGATATAAATTCCCGAACTTTGCAGAGAAATGCATTGGCTTTACAGTTACTTGTGTGTTTCAGTGTTCAGACGTTTTGTTAACATATTAACTGGAATGCCAATGCATTTTCCCGCAAAGTTCGGGAATTTATATCTCGAAACCGGTGTCGTACCGAGAATTCTCTCCAAGCGGATCTGCCTTACAAAGTCCACTGCTATAATTTGTAAATTGCAATGTGGCTCATAAGGTAATTGCCTAAACAGTTAATTAGTTAATTCTTGTTAATTCATCGATTCTGCATTTCAATTTTTTGTGCAAGTAGAGTCCGCCACTTCGAGTAAACCAGCTCATAAACTAATTGAGCTATCTGCCACAGGCAACCTTCAAAACATTTTAAAAGCGTTCGCTGAAACACCCTGTACATGCAGTTGGTACTTCGCTTTGGGGGGGGGGGGGGGGAATGTTATAATGCAAACTGTTCCGAGCAGCTCATATTGCAGATGGCCTTCACAAATCATGCAAGCTCATTTGTGGGCTTTTCAGATTTATAACGCAGATGCTAAGATGGATGGAGAGTTTACACTTGATTATGCGACCTCCACGACTAGGCACTCAAGAACACAGCACACAAAAGCCACCAGCCACTTCGGCTCGCCTAAGATGGACACCCACAGCAGATAACTTCCAAGACAGGGCATACAGAGTTGTGCCATGCGCAGAAACGGCTGGCCTAGTAGACACGCGGACGCATACTTGCCGCCCTTGCGTGCACAACACTAGGCAATTGGGAAGATGGCGTGGATCAAGCCACCACACTTCTCGGCTCTTCCTCGCACCTACAGTATACGGTGCACGTTAGGATCTCATCGCACTTGGCACTTTATACGGAACCTGACGCCAACAGCAGAAATTTGCCGGGAGTGTCAATATAATTGCTATTGCAATAAAATTTATGGGGCTAATAGGCCTGAGCCTTAATTTGCGTGTCAAATGGATTGAAAGACACTTGGCTGTCTGCTGTAAAGAGCATAATTGTCATTCAACTTCTGAATGATGTTAGGCTGTTACCTTACTCTAAGTTATAATCAGCCGACAGAGGAAGTTGTACAGGCACAGGAAGCACGCAACCTGTGTTGGCATAATCTCTACAAGGCCATCAAGCTGGAACTTCTGTTTGACGTGTATGATAGGTGGCAACAAATGTACTGCAGGTTTTTAGGCCACGCAAGTGTGACAATAAAATAGTTTGAAAGACAGCATTTCTGTGACACCATTTCTGTGCCTTTCTGGCCTTGTCATCATGTTTAGGTGCCATTAAATTTCTCAATGATGGAGGTCTGAAAGTGAGTTACAGCCAGTCTGTGCTGTACACAGTTCACTTAGGTAGAGAAGCAGAGTTGATGACAGGCCATTATTAAAATGAATCAAAACTTCATTGCTTAGTTTCACAGCAGTATATGCAGCACTAAGCATTCAGCTAGTGAATTCTGCTTATAGTGCATGGCAAGTAAAGATATCATGTAGATAACACTTTGTAAAATGCATTCCTAGTACCAAGAACAACATGCTTGTGAGAAACCGACTACCCTGTTAAAACATACGTTAAATAAAAAAACTGTACCAGATAGCTGTAATGGCAAGTTAGCATGGCACATCTAATATATAGTTATGAAGTAATTTCTTTTGCACAGAGGGCATCATGCATCTGGTCTGTTGTGTGTGACTTGATGGTGAGCGTCGTCATGTCTATCCTTCAGTCAGGCAGCTTTATTTTGCTGATCTGACCTGCTGTGTATGACTGCAACAGCCTCAATAGTTCGCATCTCTGAAAAAGCATGGCTTCTATGCTGCTAATTGCCAATGCAAGCTGCCTGGTCGCCTATGGCCAAGCATGTTTGTCCTCTCATCATTACAGTTATCTGAAAGGAATAGGGGTGTGCAAACAGTAGTTTTTGAGATCGAATTGATTACAAATCAAATAGTGCCAGAAGCAAATTGAATCGAATATCGGAAATTTTTCAAATGGCTTATGAATAATGTACAACCTTCTCACCTATCGCTACGAGCCCCTACAATTTTCACATCCTGGTATTCTCAACATCAGAAAGTTTCTGTCATTACACTGTACATGTTAAAGCATGCTTTACTAAAAGCAGAAAGCGAGCATTAGGAACAATTAGCTAAGCACTTCGTTTGCAATGTGGGATTCTTTGGAGAATACGTGGTGATGAGATATCATACAAAGTTTAGAAGGGCAGCTTTGTGGGTTAATTAATATTGCGACCAAGTCATAAATGCATTCCATCTGCAGCAATGGCAGAATGAAAAAAAAAAAAAGAAACCTTTTTCTCTAGTTCGAATGGTCACGGCAGATGGTGCCTATTGTATAAAATGTGTTGCAATGAAACATATGCTTACTTAACCTGATAAGAATTTAATTCTTTTAATTATAGGGTTTTTACATGCCAAAACCACTTTCTGATTATGAGGCACACCATAGTGGAGGACTCCGGAAATTTCGACCACCTGGTGTTTTTTACTGTGCACCTAAATCTATGTACACAGGTGTTTTCACATTTCACCCCCATCGAAATGCAGCCGCAGTGGCCGGGATTCAATCCTGCGACCTCGTGCTCAGCAGCCTAACACCATAGCCACTGAGCAACCACGGTGGGTAATCTTATCAGGGAACACAGGTGCTGCACATACAAATAGTACTAAACAATATCTATCGCGGAATATTGTGCCTAAAGAGCATTTTATTGTGAATCTCATTTAGCTGGAAATGTCTGGCAGTCTGAGTGATGCTACATGCTATATACTGCAGATAAAAGGAAAGCTAATCTATTTTTTGCTACATGTTAGGTTTTTCAAATAGTGACTATTCCATTTGAGGACTTAGTTGAACAGTGACTATTCGATACGTTATTCGGAAGTTTCGAATATTCACACACCTCCAGAAAGCAACTGTCCAAAACTTGGCATGGTCCCACCATCACACACCCACAGTATAGCAGTCTCAATGGTTGCCGAGTGCAATCCTCGCAGGCCTCTGTTGTGAATGTATGTACACAAGGAAAGCCATAAATACTGCATGGGGTGTTTTGCTAGGAGGCCCAATCAATGACCATTTATGTCTTGAAACAATTGATAATAATACAGGCATCAAGTTTGGCAAGACCATTTTAATGGCCATTGCTGCCACCCACATGCTACCACCCTTTGCAAATAGCGACAGTATGTGTGTGATAGCCTTACCCGTCACGTTGAATATGGATTACTTCAAAACATCTTTCCTCCATGTTGATATAATTGCGCTCTTTTCATTTTCGTTAAGAGAGCAATTATATAGCCGTTACAGCTTTGTGAGGAATAGAATTAATAAAAACGAAGACAAGCGACTTTTCTTTAAAATAGTTGAACATTTAAATGACCACAGCACTGAGCGTGATGAGAACAAGTCACTATCACTTTTTTTTCCCTGTCAAAAGGCAAGAAAAAGTGAGGAGCCACCTTAACACTTGCAGAATCACTTAGGACGGTTTCCAATTCCGCAGATAAATTTCTATCGACCATTAGGAGTATCACACCTTTAGAAAGATAGCAAGAATCAGCGCATTTCTTATCTGGTTCTGCGCGAACAGTACCATGAAAATCAATAAATGTGCACAGCAGACAAGTGGCCAAAACAAAACGTGGCACGCAGTACTAGCGCACACACTTGCAGGCTAGGTAGCACTTTCTGCCATTTCTAAAAAAAAAAATATGGCAGTTAATCCATTAATGATCAGCAATGGATCAATTACAAGAAGAATCAGAAAAGGCCAGCAGGTCAACATGAAGGCTACGAAATCAACATTGATAGTGCCAGATAAAACAGGAATGCGTAGGTGCGCTACAGTGACGCGGTTCGTATTCCGAACAATTACAAATACGACGCCAGGACAATTCACAATGGAGTTTCAGCGAACATAGTTCAACTTATCACACTTGCACCAAGGCTTGCACTGCAAACCGTCTACAAACCTACAAACACTCGAAACAATGGCGGCCGGAAGCCGCTCTTTCCAGCTGCGAGCGTACCCGCACACCATTTGTAAATTCTTTCTTCAGATACAACAAAAAGTATTTACTTACTTGTATATTATACACTAAAAGTGCAAAAATTAATAATAAAACAATACAGGGTTGTTTAAGTGTACAAGTATTTCATCAAAGACTAACTTTTTTTTTTTCAATCTCTCTTTCCTTTTTTTTTCAAATAGAGAGGGAGTGCCGCTGTTTTGCGGAATGGCCACCGCTGCTGCCGCCGCCGTTGTCTTTTGAGTCGGCTTGGGCTCGTTCGGTGGTGTGTTTGATGTTGGGAGCAAATGCGCGTGTTTAAATTTCTATGGATCTAATCTTCATTTGGAAAGGTGAGTTGCTGACCTTTAAGTTACTATTTTTTGTTTGCTGAACGTTTTGCGCGCATCGGCTCTATCCGTGCGATCCGTGGCCGAGTGAGGCACCGGAACGAACGGAGTGACATTTATTATGCCGTGCTTCACACCCCCATCGCTGCATGGGCACGAGCGCACACTTATTACTTTTCAGTGCATGTGCCATGGTTCCTATTGTGCGCTAAGCTAGTCAGTGTGCAGTGAGCAGGAGCGCTGCGAGTTTCGAAATGGAGTGTTTCTAAGCAGAATATCTTGGCGTTTGACCCTGTAATGGTCTCCGCGGCTTCTGCTCGTTGTGGTTTTTGTTTTGTGTATGCTCGGCTGGTTACCGCTTCTCAGCTGAGTTAACGTTGTGTCGCTGATAGTAGCTCAGGACTGAGCTGCTCGTGCGTCTATCTCTTTTCCTATTCAGATTTATCTGCTCGTCAGTTACGCGTTCGCGATATCAGCGTTAGGGTTAACAAGGACGCCGGAACGTCACTGAGCTCCGGTAGGGTGCATTGACTTGTTCTGTGAATGCGAGAGCGCAACATCTTGCTATGCGATGCATCATTCAACGGTTGTCGCCGCAAGTTTGACGTTGTTGGCATGTATTTATTTGTCGAGTTCAGGTTCGACGGTGACGGAGGAGCGACGCCTTTGCGAGTCTCGGTGGAACGCCGCTTGAAGCCGGCTTTCCGGTTGACCGTGCGCCCGGGGCCCGGAGACACGCTTCGCGATGGCGCTTCCCCCAAGACTGATCTGTGCAGCAGTCGTGCTGGTCGCGCTTTGGGGACCCAGTCACAGCAAGACGAGTTCAGATAAGGTGCTGGTCCTACCGGATGACGTCTACCCAGGCCTGAGCGTGAAGCAGCTTCCCTACTTAGGTCAGTCATTCGGCTTGACCGGAGAACCCCGAGTAGCGCGTTGCTTCAGCATGCTGAGCGATGGTCTGCTTATGGTCGCCACGAACGTGTCCCACTTAGTCGGGAAGCCGGGAAAATTGGTTCTGACTGAGACCGACTTTCCAAGTTGGCCGCGAACGCAGCAAGACCGCGTCCACGATCTGCTCGTGCACGTCATTCCCAAACAGCAGCTTCTCAAGTTTCCAAAGTCCGAGCTCCGGGGTGCCGTGCTCGAAAACGAGTGCGCCGGGACGACGGTGCTCGAGTTGGACGGTGCTACGCGGGACCCCAACCGCGACGTCCAGTACGAACTTCTGCCTGATGAGGACGGCAGCCACGAGGACTTCAATGTGTCCCGCTTGTACGCCAACTTGACGCGGCTGGCGCTTCGCACCAGCCGGCCGTTGGATCGCGAACGCCGCCGCCGCTACGAGCTGAAACTTCGGGCCTCCGACGACGTCGACTCTGCGTTGACGCTCCTTTTGATAGACGTGCTGGACGTGAACGACAACGATCCGGTGGCGGACAGGGAAGCGTATGTGTTTCGCGTTGCTCGCGACGCCGAGCCCTACACCATCGTGGGCAACGTGAGCGCTACGGACGCGGACGGTGACAGCGTCAGCTTTCGTCTCGCTGAACGCCATCCATTTTTCACTGTGGTGCCCAAGACGGGCGAGCTCATGGTCACTCGTGGCCTCGCGCCCCAGTCGTACCTGATGGCCGTACGCGTGGGAGACCGCGGCAAGCCACAGCGCTTCGGACGCACTGTCGCCGTGAAGGTGGAGGTGTTCGAGCCAGAGCCGGCACCGCCCACGCCGCGCTACCTAGAACATGAACAGCAGCAGACGCGTGTGCGTCGCTCAACGGTCACGATACGGCCGACGAAAACGTACCGTTTCGAAGAGACCAAGGGCCGTGACGCCAACAAGACTGTCTTCACGCTTGACAAGAAGGCGGTCGACGAGACCTTCGAGCTCGAGAAGCCCGATCGCTGGGTCTACGTGAGCCCAAATGGCGACGTGCGCGTCAAGGAGAAATGGGACTACGAGCAGCTGGATAAAGAGAAATCCATCGATTTCTGGGTGCTGGCCAGGTCCCCTGGAAGAGCTGGTAAGCAATTCATTTTTAACCCTCGCACATCATGGCAATCGAGCAGTTTCGACTTCGTTGCAGCAACTTAAGCACAGCTACACTTCATGACCTCTTGCACACGGACGTTTGCAAATGCAGTTACAGGTAGTACGGTTGTTTTTGCGTGTTCATATCTCATTGCCGAGTCGTAAAAGTATGCTGTATTTGTTCCTTAAGGTATTCGGACAGCGGCAGAAATTTTGTTCACAGCATGTTAAAATGCACCAAATTTGATCACGTTTATGCTTTGTGAATAAGAAAATTTTTTCTTAGCCATTTAAGTCAACCTCACGGAAAACTTTTTCAAAGAATGCACATTGATTTGTGAAGAAAATACTTCAAGAACGAGCTACATACTTTTGTTATACCTAGAAATGGCTGTGTGATCCATAATTGTGCAGATTGAGCAAGTTAACAGGGAATTGAAGGAAATAAACTATGGACACTTCGTGAAACGAAGGGCTGCAATGCCAACAAGACTTGTCTTCACTCGATTGCTATGAAATACGGTTCAGCTTGTCGCTTTGAGACTGGGTACCTATTGTAGATCAAACACATTTTACACATGTGATGTCCGGCTGCATTGAATGGTGACATCCTATTTTTGGTGATGCAAATGGCATGGCTGTAAAGTGTCCAGCTATCATAGTTTCCAGAAGTTGGTGAGACTAAAATGTGGGGTGGTATTTTTGCAGTCTTCTCATGTTGGTGATTTCATTGAGCAGGGTCATGTGCTGTGACTGGCACCTTTAATGTGGTGTCACTTGCACGAGATTGAGGAAGTGTTAAGGGCTACATTGACTGATTGTTTGCTATGCATTTAGTTGCAAAAATTTCGTTTAAGATACACAGGACACTGAGGCTATCAGTGCTGATTGGTATATTTGCATGTAATCTTTACCAGCAATGTTTAATTTTTTAGCACATTGTAGCATTCGAGGCAATCAAGGGTACTCGGAGCAGAAGTGTGAATCCATTGGTCTGCCTTCGAAACTGTGTTGCAATGCTGCATGGTATTGTGGTGCCTACTGCTTGTTTGCCGTTTGTAGCTATGCCCATTCACATTGGGAATCGCTGAAAGCAGTGACTTGCATCAAATCATAGGCACTACACTTTGATACCTTCGCAGTCTGTCATAATTACTACAGTGGTACCCAGCTCTTGGATGTACTTTTGTGTCTGGTGCTCGAGTGCTGGTTGCCTATGTCAAGTGTACATAGTCTTGCAGTCTGACCATTTGGTCCATGATAATTTATGTAACTAAATGTTTGACAAGAAATGAAAGCCCAAAAGTGTTCTTTCATTGCCTCTTTGGCCACCTGCACTGCATGCCTCCATTCTTGGGAAAGCATGGCAGTGTTTTTGTATGGGTACATTAGAGGTAAGAGTTCTCCAATCTGTGCAGTCTACCTGTCAAGGAATTGAACATTACTGTCGTGAACAAGCACACACGCATACGGCAGCTTTCTTGCAGTAGTGCATAATCGCAGACTTTGAAGAGTGCTAATGCAAATGAAGTGGCCTCCAGTGATGCTGTCCATCGTTGATTTCACAGCTGTACATGAAAACAATTGCAGACTGCATCTTTTAAAGTTGCTTTCTGCACCCCTCATCAATGGCTAGCCAAGAAATGAGGGCTACACTATCGTGCAGTGGGCACGCTCACGAGTCTCGGTAAAGCAACGGCAGACAGCCTGCGTTAGTTGCAAGGTGTTCCTCGTCAGTGATATCAATGGACATTGTCATTAAGTCTCGCGCTCTTCGAAGAAGAGAGTTCGAATGCCCGTTGGAACGTGAAAGAAAGGACCCAAATCAATTTTCAAATTGAGGCTTTTTGAAAGTCGATTGGGCTAGTAGTCACTTTTCGATTACTTCCATCCACCGTGCATGGAGAGCAAAAAAACAAGCAAAACACACACAAAAAGAGAAAAGCGAGATAAAAAGCGGCGCACAAGCGCGTCTCTTCCCGGTATCTTTGACCGTTACCGCGTTGTCCGGCGGCGTCCTAGCGCCGGGCATCGCCTGTCGCGCCTCCGGCTACAGTGCTGGTGGCCGCAGGTGCCCCGGCGCTGTCGGCCTTCTTTCCCAGTCTGGCCGCGATGCTTTTTGTTCATGGCGGTGCCCGCTTCCTTCCCGTCATTGTGCAACCCCCCCCCTTCTGCAGTTCTCGCGGGCCGCTTTTGTTCAAGCGATGCGTGTTCCTTTTATCCGGCGCAGTTTTTCGGTAATGGCGAGTGTCCGGGCGTGCGTATGATACCCGGGCGATGGCTTCTCGAGCCGATGCTTTGTTTGCCTGCCGCGTGTGGCCGCGGCGCCGTTTTCTTCCCCATCCCGGTGGCACGTCAGCCGGGGAGCGAGCCGCGATGATGGCGCCTACGACACGCTTTGCCAGGCGCGCAACCGATATGCAAATTCGTTGGCTGTTTTTATTCCCTGCTCCAACCATTCGGGCGTTTCAGACGGCCGGCGTGTTTTACGGCCTTGTCCCAGCTCCCCCAGCGTTTGTTTTGCATGCGTGGTCGTGCTCGGCGTCGCGGAGATGGGGCGCTTTGAACCGCAGTGGACAGCGCTGGTCGGGGAAATTGTGCTCCGCGGTGTGGGTCTGGTGGTGGTCGCTGCAGGACTTGAGAATGCGAAGGGCTTGCCATCGGGCTCTGCACTTCGCTGATGTCATGTCGATGCGTAATACTACCTTGCGTTTTTGCGCTGGTTTCTTTCACCCACTAGTAAGAACCAACTCTCCGAGCAAACAACGTTACTACTTGGCGAACTTGGTGGCGGATGATGGCTGCCCGACCCTTTGGCAGATCATTGTTTCCCTTAAATACTACACTGTATGAGGGCGCACTTTTTCACAGCTGGCAGCAAAAGTTATGGTATATCGCGCCCATTCCCCGCAATATGCATCCTGCAAACAACGTCGGGCCAGGGGTACAGCGCTATTTGAGCATGTCCGCAACAACCACATTGAGGCAAGCTTCGTGGATGCCGCGGCATATGTCCATCAAGAGGCATTCGCCGTCTCCATCGTCGACTCCAATTCCAGGCTCACTTGCTGCGCTACGGTACGCACTTCGAGGCCCCGTGGTAGCCGAACAGGTTGCAATCGCGCTGGCTGTGCTCGATAGTCGCAGAGAGGCAGTATATAGCGATTCCAAGGCAGCCATTAAGGCCTACAAAACCGGGATGGTCTCCCCTCAGGCCCTCCGCATTCTCCAAAGCGCCAAAAGTATCTCTCCGCATTCTCTCATTTGGTTTCCCGCTCACTTGGGGTCGACTGAGGGCTCTCCTTCTAACCCTAACGAGGCTGCGCACGAGTCAGCGCGAGGACTCGCTGACCGTGCCGCCTCCGCAGTCACCCCTGCCCCGCGAAGGAGCCTTGCTCACATTCCATGAGGTTACCTCACACTTCTGTCAAGACGGGCATTCCCCCTCCCGCACCCCGCCTTATGCAGGGCACGGGCGGTGACCCTTAGACTTTTACAAGCCCGTGCGTATCCTAACCTTGCGGTTCTTCATGCAACATACGCTGAAAGGTATCCCAGTGCGGACTGCCCTGCCTGTGGACTAAGGGCAATATTGGACCATGCGTTGTGGGAGTGTGAAGCCATCGGCTCCTCCTCCAGCGAGCATAGGTGGGCTGCGCTTTTGGGCGGCCCCGAACTCAACGACCAAACCCTGGCCGTCCAGAGTGCCTGCGATCGGGCCGTCAAGCTCGGCTTGGCGGTCCCCTACGTGGGACTAGCCGGGTGGCGCGGGGTCTCTCCTGCGTCTTCTCTGGACCTATTGAAGTTATTTCACTCACTGGTGTTCGGCAGCACCAGCACACCGTCCCGTCTAAGGTCATGGCGCAGGGTTCGAACCACTGCATGGGATGCGCCTGTCCGTAGTGTCCCGACGTTTCTCGATGCGCGCCCATACGCTGCTGCCGGGGTAGACCGTGGCATGAGAGGAGTTTTACGCTATCGACGCGTTGTTGAAAGTGCATGCCGCCTCTACACGCGCTTGCAGGGCCTTGTGCAGCTGCGGTGCATTAGATTTAGCGATGCCGCATTACCGTACGGAGAAAGGAAGCGCCTGACCTTTTCGACCGGCCAAACGGAGCTGCTTACAAAGAGGATTACCGTATGGACGGCACGTGCTAAAAGCTCTCCTTTGATGCGTGGAGCACAACCGGCGTCCATGATACAAGTTTCACGTGTCTTCAGATGTGGCCTTACGGGGCTGATCTGGCCTGGGCAGATATTTTGGCTGAGGGAATTGCGAGCAGGTACGAGAAGAAACTCTATTGCTCTAATACGTGCTTCGTAACGTACTGAGAGTGGTGTTTTTCGGAAGAGTGTAGCGTCATATTGGATCGGTGTAACTGTATTTCAATCAAGTGCTCCTTAGTAAATACTCAAGAAAGCGGACGGGAAGGACGGCCACCGCGCTAGCTGAATGGTGTGGCGCGCCGCACGCGTAATGCGAAAGATGTGGGTTCGGCTCCTACCTGCAGCAAGTTGTCTTTTCGCCCACTTTTATTTCCCGTTGCCTTATTATTTCAGCATTTTAAATGAAATAAGTAAACTTTTCCTATGCTTTCCATGGCTTATCTGTTGGCATGATGTAGCTTTAGCTAACAAAAATTTAGCCCCTTGGGTCCTTCTATTCCCGCTCATTTTATTTGAATGGTGGCAGTGGAAAAACATACTGGCCATGCGTGGCATACTACAGTGGTGTTTTGAGATAAGTCGTATGAGGCGGTGTGCTTTCACTCACGCGTACAAAGAACGCGACCATGTTTGTTTCATATGCGTGACTGAGACACTACTTGGCCAAAAAACAGTAGTCCCGAAGTAAGCGTTTACGGGATCCGTAATGGAAACTGTCGTCAAAACAGCGCGCAGTTTTGCGGGTGATCGCGTCAGTAGAGGGTTTTGCGCATTATTTTCCTCATGCGAAAGCAGACACGCAACCAAGAATTTCCAATTTCGGCACTTTGTCAGGATGATTGGATGGCCCTGACGGATTGATCAAAGCTCCTTTTAGAGGGGACGATACTAAGAAAAAATTCAGTGTAATGCGCTTGCTAATCGGAAAGATGGATTTTAATCATGTTCTTTTTCTTTTTTGTTATGCAGATGTTGCCACGCTATAAGACACATTTTGCAACTCGCCTTAGATGCTGGAAGTTAGCGGCAGATTTAGCCTGGCGGTTAGAGGCGGCAGCGCTTGGTTTGTCAGGCCGGCGTGTTTCCGCGTGGCAGTATAGAAAAGTACTCCGGCTTTGGGTATTCTGAGCGCTTTAACTGCAAGGACCGGGAAAAGACGTTAGTGCGGGCAAATCACATAGTACCTGCACAGTCTTTTCGTTGCCGCGGGGATGCCAGTTTGAAAGTATAAAACGAAAATAATGGCACGAAAAGATGTTGTCTGCGTGTCTGGTCACACTGACGGGAATGCGTGGCGGTGCCCACGTCGCTCTTATCGGTGCAATTTTTCTGTAGCGCGCGCCCATCGAGTAATCTGCGCGTGCTGCCGTTTCGTTTTCTGCCGCGCCGAGTTAGTCGCGAAAGTCGCGCTCCAGTTACAGGGGAGCGTCAGAGTGTTCGGGTCGTTGCACCCTGGTCGCGGCATCCAATCGACGTAGTTGTCGTCTTAGAACAGCTGGATTTGTCAGCACCTGTGTTGCGCTGAGGAGACTCGCGTAACTATTTTTCTCTTTACGTCGATTGCCTGCCTACGAGGCGTCGACTCCTTCGCGCATGTGCAGCCTGTCAGGGGCGGCTACGGTGCATCGCCGGTCCACGTGGGGGCGGGGAGCGGCGCGTCTGCCAGCAGGCATCGATTCTTCCTCGCGATCTGAGTACAGGACGTAACGCCAACACTGGCCGCCGCGGAGCGCGCCGAGTAAAATGGAGCCATTCTTGGGTGAGGCGCCGTGATCGAGGAACGCGAGGGGACGGCGCGTTATCTCGTGTCTCCCGAGAGTGAGCGGGCTGCAGCCGTGCTCGTTCAACGATTTCGCGCGATCGTCGTGGCAAGCTTCGATGTCTACTTCTCCATTTTTTATTTTCTGCACGTTCGGCGTCGTATGGGTGCGCCTGTTTGCCTTGTTTGGAATAAAATATTAGGAACGACGCAGGTGACGGGATTGTTTGGTCAGGCGCAGCTGCCGCCGGACCTTCTCGCGTCTCGGTCGCGCTGACCTTGCGCAAGCTGTCGCCTAGCCCGTTGGCACGGGCCGGGTCCGCGCCTGCCGACCAAGCGTCAGGCGAGTCTGTCGCAGCGACGCCTGTGGCACGATTTATCTCGTGCGTTTCGTTCAAGTGTGCGCCGCGGCGCACAGACTCCGCCCGGGGAGAGGGGTTTCTGTAACGAACTTGCATTATTTTGCGCGTGAGGTGCGTTAGCCCAAAGGTCTCGTACACGGATCTGCATACTCCACGGCGCGAGAGCTTCTGCGCCATGGATGGCACATTTAAACGGCAGTCGCCCTCGGGCGTCCCGTCAGCGTGGTGCAGCTGCGCGAATGATGTTTCATGCGCCCAACGGCAGCGGGATGTTGCCGAAGTGTTGGGCACTCGTCTGTGTAGCTATAATTCGAACGTCTTTTGAGGTCACTATAAAGTTCTCGTTAAAACGACGAAGGCCTTTAAAATGTCGGCAGCTTCCGGCCTAGCACGAGATCTTACTACTGTTCATATTAGCCTCTGACAGGTGCAGCTTGCTTAACTTGGAGTGATGCGCTCTGACCTGTTTAATGCATTGCCTGCTTTTGTCTACTCGCTGCTAAATGCTTGGCACAGAACGGATTGGTCGACGGCACTGCACGCAAATGTGCGGGCGCCGCTCGTTTCACGCGTAGCGCTGTCGTCACTGGCCGACCATGAGCTCTGGCCAAGCTGTACGCGATCGTTCGCGTGTCTATAAGAGTGAACAGTATACCTTAGTAGCGCTTTTCTTTGGGCGCGCCTAATGCTTTCTCGAGGTCGTTGTGCACGACGTGTGGCAAGGGCGTGCACTTTTCGCCCTCGAAGTGGTGCTCTGACATCGCCTAGACTACATAACGCCTTCGCCGAAACACGTGATGTAATCGCAGTAAAATAGATTCTGCGCGTGGTTCGGCTGCGATAACACACAGATGTCCACGAGCGCTACGCAGCCAGCGTCTCGTGTACGCAGCTGCGCGCGTGAGGGCGCCGCCGCATCCTCACTCGATATCACAGTGCTGACGTCGCGGCTGCGGAGGGGAAAAAGAAGCGTGCGGAAGTTTTTTTCTACTTCTAGGTCATGCACTCAGTGGTGTCGACTTTGAGCACCAGCCATTGAGCTAGAAAAAAAAAAGCAAAGCTGTTTTGAGGGTCCATTTGTAGGCTTCTTGAACGCACCGGGAGGCCTACGATGTGTACGTTACCAAAACTTGCACTGTGCGCTCCTGTATATTGCTGCTCTTAACGAGTGGCGTTGCATTTAAATAGCGGCAGATGCCTTTTCTAACATTCCTGCGTCTTAATGTATCTGGTTATTCGTGTTAGCACGGTTTTTGCCATTCTGTATCCTGTCAGTTGCCGTAAAACAGAACAAGAGCTTCTCTTCGCAAGGCCTGCGTACCGGTTCGTCCGTGAGCGGCGAGGAACGCTTACGGCGCTACATTGCAAGGCTTGCAGTGTCCGTCATCGTGTTAGGAGTCATTGTGCAGCACAATGGGAAGCAGGCTTTCCGGAAGGTGTTCGGCAGTGCGGTCTGTGGGAATGTTCTGCCGCCACTTCTGTAGTCCTGCTTGTGGTTGTATAGGTGACTCAGCGGGCAGCGTGCCAGGCTTGGCCGCCGCCTTCCGCTCGGCCGACCTTCGCGCGACGGTCCGAGCATTCCTATCGGGGTAAAACGGAGGGTGACGCGCGCGCCTCTTGCACTAGACGACGAGTTGCGCGGTGTGGCTTTGCGGTAGTGTTCCAGTGCGTGCTTCCCGCAGGAGCGCTAGTTGTTTAGCGGCGCCGATGAACTAGCTTACGTAAGCGGGCGATGCTGTGCCATATCTTGCGCTGTCGCGGTTTGTGCGCGGCATGTACCGGTTCCTCCTGTGCGTAAGCGCGCGCCAACCGCCAGGCACAAGGGCCCAGCCCGGTTTCGGTTGATCAATACACGGCTGTCCGCCTGTTCCGAATGTTTGGGCGCCCAGCCTGGGCTTTGCTGCAGCACTGCTGGACCCGAGTCGTTGGGCTGATTGAACCGCGCCGGGACCGGCGTGCCGCTTCTTCGGTGGTTACAGGGAGCCGCTTTGTTGTCTCCGCACGGGCTAGAGCCACGCTCGGTGTGGCCGACGTGGCGTGTGACCCATTTCTTTACGACTTGACGTGACTGCTTTGCGCGATCGAAAGCGCCTCCTACATGGGCAGCACGCGCACCCTTGTGTTTTCCGGCGCGTGCGAACGAGGTCGTCTTAAAGGCGCCGCTGGACGCTTCTGCTGGTGTGGTTTCCGTTTAGCGCCCAGCGCCTCGGGAGCTTGCCTGTGTGGTCGAATGTGGGCCGCCTCGCTGCTCTCTAGGTGTGAGGCCTCCGAGACTGATTTCTTTACACTCCTGTTTGCGTGCCAGCGACGTAGACCTCTCCGGAACGGTCCCAGAGCAGCTTCGGCCGGAGAGAGAATCGCATGCCAGCTCCTTGTTGGTGCACGTCGGACCAGGAGTAGTGGTGCTTGTGCACAAAGTTTTGCTTCACTCGGAAAAAGAAAGTTGCAGACACATTTGAAACGTTGAAAATTTCAACAGTGAGCAGCGTTAGGGCCATGTTCACATTTTCAGCTGGCATAAGAGGCATAAAGGTTTACAAATTGCTCACATTCGGGTAACTGTATATTTGTTCGGTGCTCATTGCACGTAGGTTTAAATATAATGGAAGTAATAAATCAGATTGCGTAAATGCACTAACACATCCGTTTTCTTGACTAGCAAGATATAGTTGCAATTTTCGTCCAAGTTTCCAGCAAAATGAAATTTGCGCAGTAAAAGATAGGTCAGTTATATAAACTTCAAACCAGTTAACTGGTAGCGTATAGCGTGCCTCTCCTTTGTCACCTAAAACACGCGTCGTTTGGTAACACTCCAATTTATTCTGGATAAGCGCCTGGTGCCCCTATACATTTGCGCATACCGCGATAAATCGGCATATTTGCAACACTGCGGGCTTGCCAACAGTGCCAGGAAAAGGAACCCAACCATGACACGAAGCATGCAAATTGGAGGTCGATGTCCGCGGCTGCTTGACCCCCAGCTGCGGTCATCCCGATTTCCAAATTGCTCGGCTTAGCTGCAGGATTTCAGAACAGTCGGGGAGCGTGGAATAGCGGCACGTCGTGTCATATACGGTATTGCTGGGCCTCGGGCCACCGTCGGCTCAGTGATTCGTTTCGGTGATGTCGCCATATATTTCAGCGTCGTCGCCTAGCTTGCGCTTTTGTTTGTGGTATCAGCTTACGCTGCACGTTACGTGTTTACAAGGGCGTTGTTCGTTTCGAAAGGTCTGCATTTCACTTTTCAGGTGGTGTTTTTTTCCTCATCTATCTTTTCGACGACATATGCGACCACGCACAGCCTACCACCCCACGTCATCAAACATTTGTGGCCGTCTGCTAGAATAGGGACTAAACAAGAACGGCCCGGCCAAGGTACGCATGGTAGTGAAACTCCCATAGAAGCCCATACGACCTCCAATGGCGGATTGGATGGATGGATGGATGCTACGAGGGTCCCCTTTGAAATGGGGTCGTGGGTTGCGCCACCAAAGCTCTTGTTATTTTGCCTAATGTCCTGCCTGTCTAAAGCGAATCTTTCTTTGCCTCTTCCTTTGACTTTTCCACTGCTGCGTCGGGGGATGCTTCAAAGCATGTATATACATGAAAGGAGCCTGGCAGAGAGGAAAGGCGACACTACGGAAGCGGTCGCACGTCCAATCAACACTCCTGTGCCCGCCGCGGTAGCTATGCGGCTGTAGCATTGCTCGACGTTGCGTGTTCGATCCCGACCGCGGCGCCCGGATTTTGGCGCGAGCAAAATACAACAATCGCGCTCTTAGATTCTGATGCACGTTAAAGAACACCAGGGTGTCAAAATTAATCCGGAGTCCGCCACTACGGCGTGCCTCGTAATCCGATGGTGGTTTTAACGCGTACAGCCCCATAATTCTGCCAACGCTTCTGCCGCGATGCGCCATGTGAGGCAATACCATTGCTCAACCCTCTTGTGGTTATGAAGAATGGCTCACAACGTCTCCCTGTGTGTACTGTGTACTACGCAGACAGACAGCACTGGTGCACGCAAGGTAAGGTTTAACATCAACTCGCGGATTTCGTATTGGACTAAACGTTGAAGAAATTAAACATTCGCCGTTAATATCACAGATAATTAACGTCAATCAAACCAAACAGCACTGACAGCTTCGCTTACATGGATTCCCACAGTGCGCTGGACGCGCACTTAAAAAAAGCATGGCAGTGCCATCTACATATGGCGGGGCCAACTTCTCAGTGGAAAAAAAAAATCGAGCTTTGCCATTCGAGGGTTGTTGCGACAAGTCGTCTGCGGCGCCAGCTCACATCACATCGCATTTACTACATACTCGGAGCACGTAACAGTACAAAAGAAGCGTAAGTGAGAATATTCGTCACAACAACGCGTCGCAATCCAACACGAATAGTTAATGGCCGGTCTGTATTTATAGTCCTCATTCTACAACGGCGCACGTTACACCGGTGAGACGTGGGTTTTGCATGAATTCAAGCATTGGGTTCATCCACATTTTGAACTAAGTACCACATGCATGTGTTCTTAATACCAACAAGCATGTTATTCCGATGTGAAGATAATACATTCAAATAATTCACAAATAACACCTTCATTTTAATTAGCACGGCACGCCTGCTACTTGTAGTTTTTCTTTACCTCCCCAGCCCCTCTCTCCCCAGCGTAGGGTAGAAAACCGGTTCTTCTCCTCTGGTTAACCTCCCTGCATTTCCCCTTTCCTCTCTCTCTCTTCTCTGGTACTGAAGACATAGCCAAAACATGTTTAGTGAGAAGGCAGTTAAAAAGTAATCTTACTGATAAAATATTCTAAGGTGAATACTATATATGCTGTCATTACCTTTTTATGGCTACGCATAAGAATTTCGGCGACATTACAGCGTTAAATAGGCTCATACAATCTCTGCATATAACAAACAGCACGCCTCGCCACGAGCACACTTCAGAAAGCCTGCGCAGTTTCGTACTCTTAATTGAAGCAAACAGCCTGTGTCTTCACATTTTACTATTCTAATGACATTGTCTGTGCTTTTCAAATATTTCAATTGCTGACGTGTTGGTTGCACAATTTTTATCAACTGTTTTGCCCCGCCAGATGTAGTCGCGCTTCAATCGCAAGGCCGTAATGGATGTCGCTACTCATTTGTTTGTAACTGCATTTCAGCCTCGCCTTCGCGGCCGTTTAAATTGACCTTGGCCCGGCTGTGTTCTCCAGGTGCGTTTCGTGAGCTGGCCGGCGGATGTGGCTCTTAAGCAAAAATGTCGGTCATTCCGGTGACTTTGCACTCGCGCCTTTAATTTCATTCGTCACCCAGTGACTGCTGTCGTGATCTCAGCTGCGTGGAGTCATCTTCACTTCTCGTATTGCGGAGGGGAGTTTAACGGCTAGTGTGTGGTGCTCTAAAGCACTGAAGCGTTCTGTCGTATTGAGGCCATGCGTCGCATATGTGACATTTTCTCTGTCGCTTATACGATCGTTTATGCGAGACTGCTCGCCAGGAAAAAGGAAAGTAATCAAAAACTCTTTTGCCGGAAACAGGTTTACAACCTGAGCTTATGTGTAAATAATAAGAAAACGGTATTCGCATACCCCGGCGTTGAGTCATCGCACGTTCCGTTCCTGCGGCGACGCGCCCGCGAGTTGTGCCACCGTTCGTAGTAGCGAGCGAGCCGCTGCGGCCAGTAGTGTGGAACGAGATTGGCAGCTGCCGTGGAATCGTTCGTGCTGGGCGAGCGGCAGCCTCGAGGTTCGTTTCTCGCGTCGCTCTCTTGCCAAAGTCGAGCGCTTGTTGCACGCTGTAGTACAAGTGGCAGAGCTCATCCATTCTGCACGCGCTTCGGTATACCGGGGGGGTTCCTGGCGTCAGCAGCAGCTCGCAGGCCGCGTTTTACACGCACTGGACAGCAGCGAAGATCGCCAGATCACGCGCGACCGCTGGCTTTTGTCTCGTTCGTCGTGTTCGAAGCACAAGTTAGCATCGCCTTTAACTGCAAAGCGCAGTTATGAGCTGGGCGGTGGACAGAACGTGGCCGTCCATTCGCAGAAATTTCGATTTTCGTAGAAAAAGAAAATACACGTTGGTGTGGTGAATAGAACCAGAGCTTGCGCGACTACCAATGTGTTGGAACGAAAAATGAAACAAAACGATATTTTTGTCGAAACGTTATATCTTTGGGAGAGAAACCGAAATATTTTTATCGGTTTTCGGTTCAGGGGGAAATTCGGCAATTCGAAACAACCGACGTCGGGCAATGTCGTATCTCGGGGCTCCGCATTAGCGTGCATCTCGGACAGAGATAGTGCGAGCGATAGCCGGTCGAGCGCCCCACTAGCTTAAGCCTGCCGCTCGGTGCACTAGCAGATCGGCATCGTAGCAAAACCCAGGGCTTGCGCGCAGAAGAGCTTATCGTTTCATTTTCTGTGGTTACAACGCTTTGTTACCGAAGTTTTATCGTTTGCGTTCGTTCAAGTTCGTTTTATTGGAACAGTGGTCTCGCATTTCGGCGAGTACATTCGCTGACGTGCTGCTTCTGAGATTATGCTCCAGTGCCTTGACTGAAGGCACTGAGCATAATCTCAGAATTCATAATTCACTTAAGAAAAATAAATACTAAGTTTTTATCCTTCTGCTTCGGAAATTTTTGCTTGCGAACCAAAACCGCTATGAACCGCTACGGATCAATTTTTTTTCGTTCCGAAGCAGAACCTGAACGGAACTTTTTTCAGTGGAACGAAGCTGAAACCAGAAACATTTCGCTCCGACACCCTGGCGACTACAATCATAATACTCTAACCACTGCTATACGTCCGCCTTCTACTGAGATGAACTGTTATAAAAACGATGAAATAAGCTGGCAGATTCCCCTGCCTGCGCAGAATGACGCGCAATGTGAGGGCTTCGGCATAGTGGGCGCGAGAATATAATGTATATCATATGCACGCGATTACTCGTTATCAGGAGGGGGCAGTATGCTGCCGCGGCAGAAGGCGCTCGCCATCTACACACAGCGGCAGCCGTGGCGTGGACCTTGGGTAACTCCGTAATTGAGTTAAGGGAATCTTGGAGTCTGCCACTTTCTTTTTTGTTCAAGTGTTCAGTTATTTACATTTGT
The DNA here is from genome assembly GCF_038994185.2 of Dermacentor albipictus. Lineage (NCBI taxonomy): Eukaryota > Metazoa > Arthropoda > Arachnida > Ixodida > Ixodidae > Dermacentor > Dermacentor albipictus. The sequence continues at coordinate 161,073,073 of NC_091821.1, read as the reverse complement.
AATGAATATCTGCGCAGTAATATTCCGCTAATTAGATATGTGCATGTGTGAAGCGTCACGTCTGGCGGTTCTCTCGCGCAACTTCGACAGAAACGCTGAAATTGTAAATATTTACTTGAATCTCAATTACAACATGTTTCTCTCAGCCGAGTACGGCAACTTCTGTGCCACGCATACGAGTGTGTGATCGCCCACCTCGGAGTGATAACGCCACCCGTTTGTACGAACTCGCATGTCTAGGCGCTATTGGCGGTGCTTAGCGCCTTCGTTTGCGCGAATGCGGTAAAGTGCTGGGTCGCCCCTTCGTGTTGTACACGGGGGGCTGTTGTCGACAATCGAGTAGTCTTTTCCAAGCAGGCTGCGTGAAGAGTGGCCGCCGCTCGTCTGCTGTGCCGCCCGCAACTGGCGTCTCGCTTATTCGTCTCGATTTGAGGCCGTGCTCCTTTTGCTGTCAGCTTCCTCGCGGTACATTTCTGCCTATTAACGGCGACGTAAATATTGGCTGCGGATGTTCATTGCTCATCTTCAATTTTGATTACAGAAGATATATTTCCCTGACTGACTGACTACTCAGGACAACGGAACCTCCCTTGGCTTTGCGAGAACAACAGAATTTTGTTAGAATTTGCAGAGTGACTTCGCTCATGAGAAAGACACTTGGCGAAAATCGTGTTAGGTTGAACACAGATGTGACGCAGCTACCGTTCAGTAAATAAGTGGTGTATTACTGGTGGATGACATTGCTCAATTTTTAATATTACGAAGAACCAGCGGTCGGATTTTGAGCAAAGTAATTATGACGTACATGAACCAATAATTGTGGCGGTCATGTCGTGGGAAAGATTACTGTCAAATCTGAGACCAATCAATTCCTGCAGGAAAGGTGCACTGTCGATTGATTGGACATTACTATTGACTGTGGTAGGAAAGTTACGTTTAAAGAGAATTTACAACTTTTGTGACCGGGAAGAAAACGATCTGACCAATATTTCGTAGCTTGCCTGGAGAAGTTTTCCTATTGGGCTGAGAGTAGAAGATGAACAGCTTCACTGCAGTGAGGCAGTGTTGCAAACAGCAGCCTTAGAACGTAAATAGCTGTATTTATAAGACAGCCTAATAAGATTCACATCAGGCATCATCGTCATCATCTCCACCCACATATTTTTGTAACTAGTGGTGTGTACTTCTAATTTATAACCAACTTAGACCAAAGTACAAGTTTGTTGCAGTTGGCCTTTAAGCTCTGCACCGCGGTCACTGACATTCGCAGGTCGTAAGTTACTAGGTGTTAGTAACTGGACGTCGTCACATATATTACTAACGTGTTAACTCCTGTTAGTAACGTTAACGTTAGTAACATTTACTTAGTAACCGTTATTAATGAGCTTAAGTTGCCAACTCCAGAGTACCGTTACTAACGCAGCTGCATCATTCTTTCCAGTTTGTAAAGACAACTACCATGTCCATTGCGAAGTCGCTTCTATTCTAAAAGCATATCGATGTTAAATGAAATTAAACAAGAACCAATTTTTTCGCTGTATCCATTGCACCATAAATATGTTAATGGCACGTCAATCATACCAGTAACGTTAAGCTGCGCATGGGTGCTATGGTGTTAGGCTGCTGAGCACAAGGTCGCGGGATCGAATCCCGGCCATGGCGGCCGCATTTCGATGGAGGCGAAATGCGAAAACACCCGTGTACTTAAATTTAGGTGCACGTTAAAGAACCCCAGGTGGTCGAAATTTCCGGAGTCCTCCACTACGGCGTGCCTAATAATCAGAAAATGGTTTTGGCACGTAAAACCCCGTAATTTTTTTTAGTTAAGCTGCGCATAGCTACACTGTACAGATGAGAGGGAGAAAAGCGGGAGATCAATACTACAAATGCGCTACTACGCAAATTATATATATACACATATATATATATATATATATATATATATATATATATATATATATATATATATATATATATATATATATATATATATATAGATATATATATATATATATATACATACACACGTAAAGGTGTGTTCCAATTCTGGCCAGTATCGGATACAGCCTACGTAGACAGCTAAAGAGACAGCCTCGAGGCCATGTGATGGAACGCGTTTCGAGCCGTCTGGAAGACGTATGGATGACGCTTCTACGACGTAACGCCACCTCGCGGCTCCAAAAAAGAAAGGTTGAGAAAAAATTTCATTTATGTATTTTAATCTTTGCGCCTGCGAACGTACAAAAACAGGGTGTAGTTTATAGTAAAGGCGTAGAATAGGGTGTCAGCGCTTTCTTGTGCGCAGACAACCTTCCTGTCGTGTTTCCAGGCGTCCTGTTCAGCAGCCACCTTGTTTGGACAGGAAAATAGCCTGCATCGCTATTGACTTAGATCACGACCTACTGAAATCCCAGACCTGCACAGATATCCGGCTTCTATGGGAGCCGCTTGCGCCCACTCTCGTTCAACCGTTGGTGTCGTTTTTACAACCTGTTCGTCCGCTACTCTACGGTTGACTGGTGCGGCGTTGTGTTGTGATGAGCTGCTTGCCTAGTTGATTTTTGCGAACACAGTGACAACGATGTCACAAGGCTTCGATCGGTCACTTGGCTCCAAAAGATGACTGCCTGACCCTGAAAAATTTCGGCGCGTGTAGTCCGCTGCTCTGTAAAGTAGCGTTAAATAGCCGCTCCTATTGCCTTTTTCAGGCAGTAGCAAAACCACAGCTCTTGCACATTATTATAAGTCACATTGTTCATAGAGTTCGTAAAGTACACCAAAGTTTCATTCTATACACGTTGTAAAGTTCGCTTCTGCGCCCTTTAAAAACTGGAAACCACCGTTACGTTCGACGACAGAACGATTGCCACGAATTTTAACTCTTAAAGGTTGTCCGTGAATGCGTCGCGAGTTCAGAAAAGCTAGCTTCGCAGTTTGAAAAGAGTTCCGTGACACAAGGCCTGCAGTGCAGTACGTTACAAAGCACTGGGATCGCTTTTACACGCTTTCTACTGATTTAGATATCCAACAACATTAGAAACAAGATGTGCTCAGCTTTCGTTGAAGCAGACTCGATCAATTTATTGCACATACGGGCGCAGCACTTGTGCAATACTTCAGATCTGCCTTTCACTACGGCACATAGCAGTATATCCCAATGTCACCTACGACATTAGGCTATCTGTAATCAGCTAAAAAAAAGCTAGATTATCCTATGAATCTTTTAAAACAAATTTTCCAGCCTTACGGAGGCTAGGAAAGGGAAATTTGTTTTCTAGAATTGCAGCTGCCGCCTATATGCTCGTTGTTACCTTTGTTGCACCGCTCCTTCTCTTCTAATTTCACTATCCAAACGCAAAGCACTCGCAAATTTTTTTCTACTTATATTTGTGAATTTATTCATTTACCATCTATACAAGCGCTTTGTGCCTGCCGAAATGGCAGCGCGAGCGCTGAGGAGATCGCCGAAGCAGACAGCGTACAGGTTACAACTAGCGCCACTCTGCTAGTACGCCCTGTCCCTAGCGACAAAAGGGGCGAACTAGACGAGGCGTGCTGGAGCAGGGAGATTAGGGACTTTTAGCGGTGCTACGGAAAGTACGGTATACGGTACGGTAAGTGCGCAATACCGTACCGGTCGAGGACTGCGCATGCGCGAACTGTACCGTACGGCATGACTTTCCGTACGGCATACGAGGCGGTAAGGCTCGGCTAGCACCGTGTGTCGCGAGCTGAGCTGCACCAAGCCAAAACAGTGAGAAGCTGATGTCGGCCACAGAGTCCACCTCTCGCGTGCTTTTTTTTTTACCATGATAATACCAAGGCAAGAGGTTACTTTAAACCACCATCTGCGGGGCGACGAAGTGACAACAAGTAAACAGTGGCATAAAAAAAACCCAAGTAGGTGGCGCCATCTAGTGATGCAGAGTTTACTTAGAGGGGACACAGAGTTTTTATTGCAGTAACTAACCACGTTCTACTTATATGCTGGTGTATATATTCAGCAGCGGTGCAATTTACAAGAAACAAACCCTTTTTTATGTATTGATTAGATAAAAACACCTATGTAACAAAAGGTTTCACGTGTTGCAGGACGAAGTGTCACAAGATGTCGCCACCGGCCTTGTGACTGGTGTCTAAGTTTGCCGTAGCCGGGCCCTTTTGTAAAAAATGATGCGTGTATGAACAAGCTAAAGCTTTCTAGTATTCGTCAAAATGAATATTTCGCGCTCAGCGCATAGTTATTGTACTCTGTAAAGCCCCAATGTTAGCCGCTATCATCATTATCAGATTACCGTACGCATCGAGCGGCACACGCAGCTAAAACGTCTTCGGTCATTGCGGTAATTTAGTACGGAACAGTAATACCGTACCGTATACCGCGCTTACCGTACCGTAATAAGGCACTGCTAAAAGTCTCTATTGTTCAGGTCTGGAGTTCCGTAGGTGGTGACGTCGATGCTGTCTTCGCGGAGCTTCCTACTTTGTCGTCTTCGTGAGAATTGGAACGAAACTTAAAGATAGCCGCCATCCGCTTAGCCGTCTGCTTTGCCGTGTACGGCGAGTATTTGAACACAGTCTTGCTTTTGGGGGAGCAGTTAGAACCGCCAGTCACATATGTTATTAGCGTAAACAAAGTTGGGAACACGATTTTCTATAATGGTTGGCACATATCTGCTGCGCGAGGTGGCGCATAATTTTAAACCCAACATAATGATAAACTACACTTCACCTGAACCTTGCACTGTGACCGCTCATAATAACCACGTGCAAGACTAGCTTAGTAATGGTGTTTGAGCGTTAACTGCGGCAATTTTTCTCTTCTTGCTTGCAGGTACTAACGCTTTACCAAATGTTATATTATTCAAAGAGTGCACGGTACACGGCAAAGCACGTCTCCCACGCCCATACCGGGCCTTAAATGCCGATTCATAGCCGGTGTAGGGTTTGGAGGACGGGACGTCGGGATGGAAACCCACAAACTTGGGAGGATTTATTCTACATTAATTACAAGGAGGTGAGCGTCAATTAACAGTCGTACAGACATTACGGGCCGGCAGCAACTCGGACGCTGCGGCCCGCGGCAAGAAGTTCGAGAGAGGTGAAACAGGGAATCAGGGCATGTCCCAGAATCTCAGGTCTCTCTGGAAGGCTTCTTATAAGCCCTTCGAGCACTGCAAGTCACGTCATGTTTGACCAATGGGAGAGTCCACTCCGATGACGCCACTTGCAACCAATGGTAGGCGCCCGTGTCGCGGGGCACACCTGTCGGGGCTCTCTGCGGTCTTGCCACGCAGACTGGCAATCACTTCTAGGCCGGAGAAGGAGGGGGGCTGCACCTGCTCCATTGTCCGACGCCCACCTGCAAATCCCGGCGACTCGGCTCCGCAGCGGTGGCAACAGCCTTCTTCAAAGACGAAGGGGGTCGATTGCGCTCCATTGTCCCAGGCCCCCTTCTAATCCCGGCGACGCACGAACTTGTTGCCTTAAACTTGTTTGCTCGGCCGCTTCTCTGGAATGCGCTTTCCTGCTCCTGCATTCCTCAATTAGCTGTGCTGCCACTCGAAGCGGTTTGGGGAACTCGAAGTAGCCTCAGGAACCAGCTCCATATCTAACAGCTCGTCCTCGCCCCGGTTGTTCTGAATGGCCGGTGAACTCAATTCGCTGGCCAGGAGGAACGCTGAAAGAAGCTGCAGGGTACTGGGGTCGAGCCTCGTTTGACGAACTTCGGGATCCTAGGCCCTGGAGAACAAACGTCAAACAAACCAAACAACACAGCGCTGCACCACGCGTAAGCGCAGGCTCTTCACCCCTGACTCGCCAGGCTATTACTGAGTCAAAATCAACCCTGATCTTTTATTTCCCCAATTTCGACAACAGTTCCAACCACCCTTCCAAACAGCTATCCATTTCTTCCCGATTGCCGACAAGACCAGAGTACTATTGTTGTTGCAAAACAAAAGGGTCGTTGACGATGCAAACAACAAATGAAAACAGCCGAACATAACTTAAGTGGCCTAACTACACGAACAGCATGTTTCCAATCTATCGCAGTGGCGTACTTATCGCACGTAATGGTGCCACTGAACAATCTGGTCAACCTCACAAGTACGTAATCACAAGTGCACCAGCCTTGTGGTCACTAAACAGAACGCGTACTTGCGTTGTAGGCAAACTTTTCACTTACGCTGACTCACGTTTTTTTCCTGAAGGTCCTACAGGACACGTGACGTAAACGAACAATTAAACTCGCGGGACTTACACACTCCGCAGAACTCTTAAAATGATGCGTCTTCTACTAACTCTTTCCACGCACGTTCACTAAAGAAGTCAGAATACGGTTGCCCTCAATACGCACGAGCAACCCACTCATAAATCTGCTTCCTTCCGTCCGCACAGGACACGCGCTAATGGAACTAAGAACGCTTCTCCGTGCAAATCATGCACTCACTGAAAATCTACGCGCTTAACCTTAGTAAATTCAAAAACACTTAAAAAGAAAAGTTAAATAACACACGCGCTTTACGATAGGCCTCTCAACAATAACCTTGACCCTCAGGTTACTCACACACACACATACACAAAAAAAAAGCCTATCTACTTATTTATGAGCATCTCGCGAGACTACATGTTTACTTAAAACGCGTCTTTCAAATCTCGGAGCTTTTCGAACGAAAACATAAACAAAGCTCAAGCCTTACACACTGAAAGAAATCCCAGTCTCAAATCGCGAAATTTTCCGATGCTCAAAAATAAAAACAACACACTCCATTTCTACGGAAGGGCTCTTCGCCTCCCTTTGCAAACGCTTACGTCTGACTCACACTTTGAGTCTAACCCGGGGTGGACGTGGTCTGAAAGCTACTCTGGCTGCCGAGAGACAACAAAAGGGCTGACTAACTATCAGCTCCCCCAAGACGTTACGGTCTCCTGCCAATTTGCGTCCTCGCGCCCCGCTTTCAACACAAACCCGATTGACCGCGTCGCTTCTCCCCACCTGGTCTCGTCCTGCCACCTCGCGTTTCTTCGAACTGCACGCTGAGCTATGAAAAGAACTACGGAACGACGAAGAGCTTAGCTGCCTCGTGCCCTTTGTCCGCGTCCGTACAGAACATTCTTCGCGGTCCCCCTTCGACCGGTGGCTCGACCATTCTGGATGCGTCAACATCGTCCGAGACGACCGCATCTTTTTCCTCGCGCCCTGCCCATTTCGGTTTCTCGCCATCTTTGGCGGCGCTACTTTATTTACCGACTTTCGGTCTTTACTGCGCTTCTTTTTACGGCGCTTTCTCTTTGCACTCGTTTTCATGTCGCCTCGTGCCTCGTGCTGGCCGGTACACATTTTGTCGGCCCGGATCGGCCTCTTACCCGCACAGTCTGAGTGATTTACATTTAAATCAACACTCTCTCTGCCTCGACTGGCGGACAGCTCAACCGACTCTGGTACAATGCAGCAGGCTTTACTCGAGTAAGACAACTCGCACTCTTGCGAACTGCCCTCTGCTACATTGCCCAGCTCACGCTGTGCATCGGCACACAGCCCGTCGGTATCGATCGCTGTCTCACGCGCACAGTCCGAATGATTAATAACTGAACCATCCCTCTCTAGGCTATCTAGACTGGCGGAGAGCCGCACCGATCCCTGAACAATGCAGTTGTTTTCTCGTGAGCTACGGAGCTCGCCACCCCGAGAACTATTCTCAACCGCATCGTCCAGCTCGCACTTCACTTCTGCACGCACATCTGGCTCTACATGGGTGCTCGCGTCTGTCGCGTCAACAGTACCCTTTTCCTCGCTAGCAACCTCGCTAACCTTACCAGCGACGCACACACGCGGTAACTGTGCCAATTTGTTCGCAGCTGGCCTAGCTGTCTCCACAGTCATCTGTTGGCACAGCACCTCGTCGCTCTCACTACGGCCTTTAACGGCCTCTGTTGCCACTAAGGCATCGTTAGCAGCTAGCTTTCTCCCTTCACTTATCAATCGGCAGCCAATCTCACAGGCACTACTCTTTTCGTCGGCTTCTGGCGAAAATCTGCGAGACACTTGCTCATTCTTTCGCTCTGTACTATCTACAGAATTCACAGACAGCCGTTGTCTCTGTGCCAATAACTGATCACAATGCTGAATCTCTTTGATCAGTGCTGCCTTCTCCCTCGCATACTTTTGCTCTCGCTCACGTTCGCGTTCATTCTCACGTCCGTGACGCTCACACCTGAGAGTAAGTTCTTGAAGCTCCTGCTTCCGTTCCTTCTCGCGTTCTTCACGCTGACGCTCACTCCTAAGCTCACGACGCTCTCGCAAACGTACACGACGCACACGCTCCCGTGGCTCCTGTATCACCTCCCAAGCAAGCACAATGCTTTTGTCATCATTGCCACTATCATTAATCGCCTTTATGATAGCTGGCGTTTCCATCCGTTCGTCCGCCTCAACTCCCAAATCGTCGCACACCAACAACAAGTCTAACCTCGTCAACCTTCTAAGATCCATGGCAGCTGCCCCGACAGGTGGTTAAAACTGTTTTCCTTAATTAATTTGTGCAAACACACAATGCAACAAACTCCCGATTCCCAGAACTATCAAAATTGAACACACAACCTTTGAGTCTGGCGAATCATAAGGAAAAAAACCACGCGCTCACTTACGGTTGCAGCACCCTGCCATCCGGTTCGTTCGTCCGCTGTTGCCGGTTCCTTCCGGACTCCCTGGGTCGAAGGCTCGCTCCTTCTTCGATACTCCCAGTCTCTTCGGACCTCTTTCGACGAAGGCTCTCTCTTCTTCGCTCTTCCCGGTTCTTTACGATCTCTCTCGACGAAGGTTGATTCGTAGCGCTGCCACCAGCTGATGTATTCGGAGGCGATCCTACCGCTGCCAACCAGATGTAGGGTTTGGAGGACGGGACGTCGGGATGGAAACCCACAAACTTGGGAGGATTTATTCTACATTAATTACAAGGAGGTGAGCGTCAATTAACAGTCGTACAGACATTACGGGCCGGCAGCAACTCGGACGCTGCGGCCCGCGGCAAGAAGTTCGAGAGAGGTGAAACAGGGAATCAGGGCATGTCCCAGAATCTCAGGTCTCTCTGGAAGGCTTCTTATAAGCCCTTCGAGCACTGCAAGTCACGTCATGTTTGACCAATGGGAGAGTCCACTCCGATGACGCCACTTGCAACCAATGGTAGGCGCCCGTGTCGCGGGGCACACCTGTCGGGGCTCTCTGCGGTCTTGCCACGCAGACTGGCAATCACTTCTAGGCCGGAGAAGGAGGGGGGCTGCACCTGCTCCATTGTCCGACGCCCACCTGCAAATCCCGGCGACTCGGCTCCGCAGCGGTGGCAACAGCCTTCTTCAAAGACGAAGGGGGTCGATTGCGCTCCATTGTCCCAGGCCCCCTTCTAATCCCGGCGACGCACGAACTTGTTGCCTTAAACTTGTTTGCTCGGCCGCTTCTCTGGAATGCGCTTTCCTGCTCCTGCATTCCTCAATTAGCTGTGCTGCCACTCGAAGCGGTTTGGGGAACTCGAAGTAGCCTCAGGAACCAGCTCCATATCTAACACCGGCCGGCGCATAGCACTTGTCCCGAAGATGATGCCCGTGGTTTTTCTTTTATTCTTGCACTGGCAGTGTGCGATGCTGTGCGTCTCATTTTCTGTGGTTCATAGTCGCCTAGTATTTTAGTGCAGTCCGCTTTGGGTGCATCTATCGCGATCCGCAGTGTGGAAATCTCAATTACAGATTGCCGCTGCTTCAGCGACGTATGGGCACTTTGCGGATGGCCGCGGTAATTCGGCCGAGCTGGACGTTCATTTGAACGGCAGGTGACCAGCTGCTGGCTAGAGCCTTTCTTTGCAATTTAGCGTAAGGAGAGCTTTTATTCGTCGTGATGAACGGATTTAATGGGTAACGTTCTGGAGTTGGGGTTGATAGTGGAATACCTTATTTCGATCAGGCATAAATAAAAAAAGACACTGTGCCGTACAGATAGCGGGAGCAAATGTTCACGTCAAGTCTAGAGCCGTGGAGGCTGGTTTCCTCGCTGTTCCAGCGCACATAGCCTGGCCCTGCGTGCGTTGAGTTAGCGGCGAGGAAATTCCTCACAGGTGCTCCGTGTTCCGTAAACTTTCACGGTCGATATTGCGGCCTAATTACTCTGCGTAAAGAACCCCGCCGTTACTCATCTTTTAATAGGACGCTCTTGCCTAAACAGCTGGTATATAGATATGTTTCTAGAGCGAATCTGTTCTTTCTATTGGATGCGGCGCATGGGAATCCTCGCTCCAGAGCGTCCGCTCCATATCTCGACGAAAATTGAGACAACTATTCGAGGCATCGCAACGAAATTTACAGGGGATGTTGGGCATGTCCAGGTTTATGTATGGCCAAATTAGAAGAGTTGGGAGTAATTAGGCGCGTTGTGGGAAGTTACGAAAGTTCGCTTATTGCCACTTTGAAACTCCGTCGGTTGTTCAACGTTGAATCGTTTCTGATATGTCGCACCTATTAGACTTGATAGGAATAAAGTAAGGAATATACTGGAGGAATTTCGAAGTTGTAGGTGCTTTCAGGACGCCGTGGGACAATAAGTTTGCCAGTGGAAAAAAGAAAAAAAGAAATGCCGTTTGTTAGTTACCATGGCTACCGTAAGCTACCATAAGCTACCATAATCTTTGTAGAAATAAAATGCGCGTTGTGGAGGGACGTTTTGGATAAATTTAGGGCTGCATGTTATTTGGGGGCGCTGTAGAAACTGTCGTTTGTGAATTAAATTTGATCGTTTGTGCTGATACTTTGTACACGTATATGCGAGACCCTGTACTGTACACCTTTGAACCATTCGTTAAAGGTATACAAGTTTAGAAGTATTCATTGATAGCATTAAGTATAAGCGGTCTGGCGTTCAACGCCGCTGGCGCAGCAGCTATGGCGCGGCGCGCGGAAACAGTCAGGAGGAGGGCGCACAAGAGCATCGCGAGTTCTCCAGGAAACTGGTAACAGGGAGCGCGTCCGACGCTGCGGCCTTCATTGGAATTTCGGTTGTGGTTCTGCAAAGTCGCGTAAGTCCAGCGATCTTTTTTTTTTTTTCTTGCATCTGCGCCTTTAACTGTCGTGTAGTAGGCGCATTGGATTGTGTGAGGACGGGCCCCATGCAGCACGTGCAACGTCCGCGATGCCGGTCTGTCATGCGCGACCGCTCTGCTCATTCTTTTCTGCCCCGTAACGCTTCGCGAAGGAGCATTGCCCCCTCCCCTTTTCAGCGTATCTGCTAGCGGTGGCTTCCATATTGGACCACGCAATAGTGCGGCGTCGAAAAGGCCACCTTGCTGGTCCCCAGGAAGCGTAGGCGAATGTAGCGCCCTCGAGGCTGTCTTCGTGGGGCCACTCGGCCGTGCGAGTCGGTGCGCGGTGTCGCTCGTACAACAGCCCGCCAGCGAATCGGGGTCGCGGGCGCGCGCCATTACGAGCGCAGCGTGACTCGCAGCTTTGTGCCCCTCGAGGTCCGCCCGAGTGTCGCGCGCGAGAGCGTCTGGGCGACGTGATACCCGCCCCCTCTTTCTCGCCAAGTTCTGAGGCGCCTGCATTGAGCCTTTGCACGTAACCGCCGTCGCGGTCTGGAATACTAATCTCCCGAATATGCGCGCCTAAACCGAACAAGTCGGCGCGCGTGCGCTTTTCGGCATCGGTGTGCGACGGAAGTCGCGTGATTATGTTGTTCGAGCGTGAAACTTGCTTGTTATGGAGTAGTTTGCCTGAAATGCCCTTTCCCCCTCCTTTGTCCTCCTCCTTGCTTGTGTTAAAAAATTTGTGTGGTAGGTAGGCCGCTAGTGGAAACGAGGGCATTCCTTGTGAGGCGCTGCGTTTTTCTTTTTGCAGGCACCGTTTCTCTCGTTCTGCCAGCGGGTATTTGTTTGCGCTCTGGTCAACGTCGTTGGAATGCGAAGTATGCGTTCGCCAGACGCGTTGGAAGAACGCTTCCCTACTCCTTTTCGGCGCCGCTTCATTAAAGAGCCTTTAGAACTTACGCTAAAGAGGAGCGAGCACAACCGTCCGCTGTGCTTGTGTGTGAACAATAACAAAGTATGACGCGGATCACAAACGTTTGCAAGACTAACGTTTCCGTTCCTGCACGGGATCCGAACCTCTGTCCGAGCGTTGAACCTCGTATACGTACCGTGTGTACCACAACCATTTCCGCTCTAAGCCTCGTGGGGGGGGGGGGGGGGGTAGAGGGTGGAAGAGGGGGACCGAGTTGCACTGTGCCGTCGTGCGGTTTCTCTGTCGCATCAGCATTGAATGCAGACTGTTTCGGTTAGACGAGACAAAACAGAATGGCGGCGTGCGAACCCAAACTGGCGCAGACTTGGCTGTCCGCGACCCGGACGTCCCCTGCCTTTACGGCAGTTGTTGTGTGGACTGTGATCTGACGGATCCCCTCTCCACCTCCACCCCGCGAAGGGCCCACAACTGGCGCGCCATCTCAGTAGTTTGCGGCACCGTTATCGCCTTCAACAGCTGTCATCCGTGGTGGCGCTACGTGGGAAGAACGCCCTGCTGGGTCGTTATCTCACTTCTAACCCGGACTTCGACGGTTTCGCGTTCTGGGATTGTCTTCCCGGTGCACGCTGTGGCCTCTGCCGCTCCATTGCGGTGATTTCAGTTCCCAATCGCCAGGGCTTGGCAGATATACTTTGCACGTGCATCATGATGCAGATACAAGGTACTGAGGCGAAAATTATTAGAGGTACATATACAAGATATAAGCGGATTAGTTGTATCCGATACGATACTTGCCGTATGTATGTTAAGATGCTTTGATGCATTAGATCATCATCCTGTCTTATGTCCAATGCGGGACGAAGGCCTCTCCCTGCGAGCTCCAATTACCCCTGTCTTGCGCCAACATTAGTTAATTCCTCATTATAGCTGCACTGCAGAGACCAGGAACACCAGGTTGCTAGGTGTTTACTGGCGAATTTTATATCTCCCGCCAGCCATTTCAAATTTCCTCTACTGACAATTATATAATTTTTTCCTTTATATTTTTGTTCAAGTTCGAACAACGATCTATGTTGCAATAAATTCCACAACAGTCTACGGGGCTGATCGGACGTGCAGCAGTTCGTGAAAGTACGGTACACAAGAAGGATTTTTGCATGCCGCCTTGATCATCAGTGCGAGGCACTGCTTTGCGATCCGTCCGTAAAGCGGGCCAGTGTTCTATATTGTAAAGTGTTCGTTTGTGTAGATTTATAATCATGCCACATTAAGCTTCGGCGCGTAATCTGCATATTACGCAATCAATAGGTTAGACGTGTTATATGGAGATAACAATGTCTATAAACAATACACCGCGTTGTATAGATTTTATTTCCATGCGTCAGCGAACTGCAGTAAATGTAGCTTAGGGTATGAATGTATTTAAAAACATGCACACTATAGAAAGTTGAAAGAAGTTTGGCGAGATTTGCCACCTCCTGGTTTCAAAGTGGATAATCACATCAGCATAATGGGTTTGCAGCAACGTTCAAATCGTACAACACCAAGTGAAGGCTGAAGTTAAAACTGTAGCAGGACACACCGCTGATGATAGTCCTGCAAAATGTGCATCCTACTTTGACCTGGTACCAGTCGGACAAAGAAACGGTATATCATGTAGCAACAGGTTTTATTTGTGTTGTGCGTCTACAGCTGGGAGCCCTGCTCAAAAGAGAAATGCAGGGAAGTCAAAAAGAGTACGCAAAATTAAATGACGAACAAATAGCGCAAATAGCGGCCCGCATAGAGGAAGCAGTAGAGAAACATCCCATGGAAAAGTGGGATTACAATCAGTTAGAATTACTCATTAGTACAAAAATAAAAAGTAAAAGGAGTAAACCGCTCGAGAGGGAAGACGAAGCCACGAAATTGATGGAATAAGGAAATTAGGGAGGCCGTCGAACAACGACGGTTGGTATCACGGGAACACAGAGAAGCAAAGAGGGCGCAGTTATCTGAAGAGGAAATAGGCGAAATATGGGAATCTTATCGACAAAAGAAACAATTGCCGGTTCTCGTCCAGATAAAATAAAGCAGTCCTCTGATCGCTGGCTGGTTGAAGTTCGCGATGCAACAAAAGGGGGCTCAAGAAAATTCTGGAACCATATAAGCTGGCTGGGTAAAGCGAATCACAGAAAGCAGGAGCAGATTCACGATGCCGAGGGAAAATTTTTAGAGGGAGATGACGCTGTTAACTACATTGGTTCAGTTGTAGCTGAGTCATTTAGGAAAGACGATAGGGTAATCGCCCCTAATGAGGGAGCAACACAGTATAGCACAATAGAAAACAGCTTAGAACTGACCAATCTTAACTGGAAAAAGGCGGAAGCAAATGTTCCAAAAGGCACGTCCGCAGGGATAGATGAAATTCCAATCAAGTTAATTGATGAACTTGGCCCAAGAAACAAGGAAACGCTGATAAAAGCATTGGAGGCAGTCACAACAAATAAGCAAATTCCGCACAGCTGGAAACAGAGTAAAATGAATGATTTATAAAGGGAAAGACGAATAAGACGAACATAAAATCCTTCCGACCAATTACGATAACATCAGTTATATATAGACTGGCGATGTAGGCTGTGAAATTAAAAATTCAGTCATGGGTAGAAATTAATAGAATACTTGGAGAACTTAAGAACGGGTTCAGAAGTGGTAGGCGCTTAGACGATCGCCTGTTCTTGCTTACCCAGAGCATAGAAATAGCTAAGGCGGAAAATAGACAAGGGGTATGGTAGCGCGATTCAAAGGCGGGACAAAAGAAGACACAAAGGGACACACACGTCTTAGAACGCGGAGCTATGAAAAGAAATTTAACGAAGAAGACACATGTACTGTGTGTGGTAAATATGTAGAAACAATAGAACACCTCATACTAAACTGTGATGGTATCCATCCCGATCTCAATGCGGGCACAGTCACGCTTCCTGAGGCCCTAGGGTTTAGAGATAACAATAGTCATGTAAATAAGTATGCGGTGGAAATTAGCAAAAAGCGATTGGAAGATTGGTGGCTCAAAAGCAGAGAGGTTAAAAGTGTAGGCAGACGAATTTAAAGAAAGTGGCGAATTTTAATAATTTTTAATAACAAGCTGAGCATGGTGGCAACTGCCATCACCCCGTTTCAAAGGGGACGCTCCTACCTTCCATCCATCCATCCACCGTCAGTTTTTTAGCGCCTCCTTTTGCAGATCCTAGTTCTATTTCAGAGCGTTTGTGTGGGTATTAAGCAGTGACTAGATCAGGCGCTCTAAAAGTACGATCACAGTACTTCAAACCTGCCGCGGTCTGTGCATTGACGTTCCAGATATGTTTCTGCATTGTGTGAAATACTGTGTGTGAAATTGTAGCTCGAACAGCAATGCATTTCACGACGCCTGTTCAATCTGCATTTCTCGAAACTGCTTCTAAGTACGTTTCTTGCAAAATGGCATGCTATAATCTCCGGCTTGACTTCCATTCATTGGTTGGAACATTCCACCTAACGAGTATAATCAAAAGTTAATTAGTAAAACTTTCATGATTAATACAGGCGCTGCACCGCATTCGATTTTCTCAATCGTATTTGGTTATTAGAAAAATGAGTTAGCATAAAAGTGTCGCCATAGAATTTTTAACTGCTGTCCGTGATTATGGTTGTCATTGTGGATTTTGCCATAGGGGTATCTTGTATGTTAAGATTCACAGTACTTCGTATGATGTATGGCAAGTACAGGTACTGATACATGCCTTGCTGAATGTATACAGATATATATCTAATATGTAAACGGGAAAGCCCTAAAAAATTGGGTCATTTACGCCGCACTTTAGCTCAGACCCCCCGCGATACTAAATTGCTATTATATAAAACGCTAATTCGCCCTATTCCAGAATACACACAATGCGAAATAAGCTCGCTCAGTAACTTTCAACGAAAATCCATCTGTTTCATTTGCCAAAATTACAGCCGCACTTCACCAACACAGGCTCAACAATCGTTGAACATTGAGCCAATACTTTCACGTTATCGCATTGAAGCCTTAAAATATTTTTATGCAATTAATAACTCCGCCTCTGGTCTTTCTGATTGTAACTATATCACATTTACTAACGCAAGTTGTGCCCGTGGCTCCTACGCCTTGAACATAACACCTATTTATGCCCATTCTAACACATTCAAGTACAGTTTTTTTCCGCTTACAATAGAGCTTTGGAACTCCTTAGCCGGTAACATTCGTTCAATATCACTGAGATTTCATAGCTACCACTGGTAAGCACTTCGCTAACATGTAAAACGCTTCGTTTTGATCATTATTTTTGTGTTTTTTTATGTGTAATGTATAGTAATGTATGATGTTCCCGCTACTGCTATAGCCCTATATTGGGCTGCATATATATATATATATATATATATATATATATATATATATATATTGGTCTTCACGAAGTTGCACTCAAGCTCGCTTGCCGAAGTGGTATTCCATTCTTGAGACGAGCAGCGCAAAAATACTTCATATACGTAGGTAAGGGAGACGAATACAGTGCTGTTCTCTCTTGCGTGTTAGTTGCCAGGCTCTGCTTTAAGAAATTTTTTGGTGGTGGAGGACGAGTGAACAAGAGTCGTAATTACAGCGGCTCATCCCGAAAGTATTTTGGCGATGAATGGTTGGCGGGAAAAATTAAGCAGCGAAATTTATTTTCCCGTTTCCTGATCAGGAGCTGAATTTGTTCACCAGCGTTCGGGACTATTATTATAAGATATTGCGCTCGGCAGACATGGCGTGCGTGCGTATCGCAGGAAATGAGATCTCGTATAGCCCGCCATGCACCCACCTCCCGTCGTCTGTGGGCGAGATATTTTCTTTCACTGAATCGGGCAAAGGAAAGCAGGGCGTACAATTTGAGAGGAAATATGGTAACATCGCGGAGCTTCATGTTGGGGTTGCCTGCGAGCGCGCGGTTTATGCATGCATGCAGGCTACCCTTGCCGCCGCGCTCATTGACAGGCCGTGTTTTTATAGTCTGCGCGAGAAAACTGCTGCGTTAGTTCCGGCCGTCGCGACAATGGAGATTGGCGGCGCCAAGCTGCCCGTATCGGAGGGCGGCGTCGCGCCTGCATATGCACGGAGCCGTCTCTTGCAAGGCCAGCGAAGGAGGATGGGCGTGGATTTCACGGGGCCGACGCGACGAGGCCGCCTCGATCGTGTCCATCGGGGACGAGGTGAACCGCGCCGCTCTTGGCCGGCATGAAGTTGGCGGTCCACCGGAAGGATGCGCTCTCTCCAGGGCACTCTGTCGAGAAGCTCTCGCAACTTCATTGTGCCGCACTTTTGTACTACAGGCTCGCTCGCCTCTCACTGCGACTAGCGTGGATGTGACAGTTCAGGCAGTTGTACTTGATTTGAAAATTCGAAAAGCGCGAACAGACGATAGCATCACAGGACGCGTAATCGTCGGTGCTCCACTTATTTGTTGGCGTTGCGTCTGGCATTGCAGACTTGGCCTTACAAAGCAGACTCCGTCGGCACCGTCTCGTTCCTTCGTCAATTCCGCCCCCCCCCCCTCTTTTTTTGAGAGGGGCGTGAGAATAGTTACGGAATTTGCTGTCAATTCCTGTGGTTTTGTGCTTTGGGTTGGTTGCTCCTTTGATGGCAGTCGCAGTTGTGCGCGCGAGGCTCGGTAATAAGCCGCTGTGTTGCTAGTCGCTCTCTTTTTCGCTCCACCTCGTGCAGTCGACCACTCGCCTGCCGAGACATTGTGGAGTGGCCGGCCGGCGCCCTGCGTCGAGCAGCGCTGTTTTGCACGCTCGCAGTAGCATCCGCGCTGTTCCGAGGCTAGCTGATTAGAAGCAGCACGGATGCGGCCTTTGCTCCGCACCGATGAAAACTCTCCAGATAAGCGCAGTATGAAGGGGTGTGAGGAGCAGGTGCACTTTGCGGAGCCTCGACTTCCTCATTTCACGGGTCGGCAACAACTAGCATCTTTGTACATGCAGCTATTTCTTCTTATATTAACCCCCCCTACTAACTTTCGACATTGGTTTCAATTCTCAGTGATTTGCAACTCCCTTCCACGCCCTTCAGTCGACCCTCTCTTTAAAAAGTTTGTCTTGTCAGGATAGAACAATATTAGTTTTACGTATGCAAGCCATTACCCTAAAAGGAAACAGGCTGAATACCAGCTTTGACAAGTTTGGCTCAGATTCACAATACACTCGACACGCCAAACGCTGGGCAGTACCTTTTTCAAGAACAGCCTATGACATGCAAATGTTTCTTCGTTCCTACAACCTTCCTACCAACGACACTTTACAAAAATACACTCGAAACATGGGAATATTAGTATGAGAAGTGATAAAATAGTGTTCCTTTTCTGTGTATTAAAAAAAAAGGAATCCTTTCCAATTTTCACTTGATATATATATGTCCAAATGACTGCAAATGTGTTATACTTGATGTTGTGTATGTGTTAAAGCAGTAGTGTAAAATGATCAATTTCAAAAGCTCTTCTCTGTTCTCGGTTGTTCTTATTTCTGTTTAAACATGTATTAGTATATTTACTACAATATTATGACTGTTCCGTTCCTCGGATATATCAAACCTGCCCATTATGTACGGAATGCGAGAGCTTTTCAACTCAAGCTATCCATATTCCAGCTTTTTTTTTTCTCGCACTCTCACCGATTGAACACGAAATAAAGTGAATTGAATTGAAATAACTGTGGCAGCGGAAGCAGATGTGGCGAAAGGAACGATGCACCTCCCAAGCGTTACTTCCACTTCGCACAGTTCTCGAAATCATTGCCGGGGTGGCTGTCGCTCAATTGTCTCTGTAGACGGTATAACGTAACGCAAGAGTATCCCCGAAAGTGATCGATGGGGAGAGTACGGCTCCTGATAACCGCTTGGTTTCACGTTCATTCATTTTAAAGCGAAATCCTTAAAGGGCTCCTCACCAGGTCTGGCCATTTTGAGCTAACAAGCGCAGAGCATACATTGCGCGATGACGATCGTGTCTGCAAAGTATTACATCGCTACGCGCCGCGGAAAGATCTGAAATCTGAAACCGAACACCATTTTTCCTTCTCGCGGCCGCCGTGCTCGAAGCCGGACGGTGACGTAATCGTGCCCATGCGCCTACGTAATCGTGTCCGCAGTGTGGCGTTGCTCGTGGTGACACGCGACTTCGCGAATTATTCAAGACATCTGTTATCTGTTTGATCTGTTGCTTGAATTGACGAATGGAAGTTTCGAGAAATAATAAAACACAAATGGAATGCCTGCGTGTTTTTTGTTTTACTTCGCACCGAAGCAAGAAAGATGTACTTCCGCTTCGTCTGCTTGTTCCCACGGTCGTGCGATCACGTGCATAGGTACCGAAACTATGCCATTTTCTACCGTGTTCCAGCGCGTGATCATGCTCTGCGATCCGCTTGTTCTGCCTGAGTATTCGTGTAGCACTGAATTATACAGCTAGTCAAGTTTCCTTGTGTACAGCGCGCAAAATCGTGCGCTGCGCGAACGAGACAACAGCTCGTGCGCGGCGCCGTCAGCGGAAGTGTGTAGCGGCGAAAAAAAGAAAAGTGAGTAAAAGAAATGAAGGCGGTGCCCGTGACGTACGTGTCACGCGATCCTCGAGGTCCAGCATGGGAGATAGTAGGGAAGGAATTTCGCTTGCGGAGGCTAGACGCGGCGAGTGGAGACTGTCTTGCTTGGCAGTGGAGCCCGCCTGGTGAAATCATGGGTTCGCGGCACTGAAATATTTCTATCTCGGCTTTGAATGAGCCGATTTGAAAAAAATTTTGCTGCTGAAAGCTCCCTAGAGGACGCGCAACAACTTCCAGCGTATAACCAAAATTTGCTATGGGGCCTGGTGAGGGGCCCGTTAAGTGGCTCGTTGCGTAGCTGACGTCACGCGGCGGCGGTTGTGGCGACAGTCGACTGCGACGCGTGAAAGACGGCGATGGAAGACGCTTTCCCCGGCCTAGCGGTTTGCGCGGTAGACGTCGGAAGTACGCTACGGCTTCGGGTGCTCACGGAGAGAGAGACGAGGCGGGGACGCAACGTTGTTCCGTTTGTGTTACTCATTTCTAACACTTGGTGGCGACAATCATGCTGCAGCTTTAGGCAGTAGTGATCGCATGTTTCTTTGAGGTCGACCTAAACCGCCACACGTGTATACTTAACACTGCGGCTCGTTATGCCTTGCAAGAAGTCTGACCACTCCGATCGTATAGCTTAATGCATTACCAAGTATGCAGCAGGCTTTCGCCTTCACGTGTTACGGGAGCGTTATTTCTTCACTGGCTACGGCATCATATTGGATAAACATCTGGTCCCTTAGGAACGTTGCTAATTCTGTTCTATTGGGAATAAATCTTTGCCCGCAACCTGAGCAGAAGAAACAGGTGTGCCCGTGTTGTCTGCGCTGTTTGTTCAGTATGTATGTCGATGTGTTCAATCGACTAGCCCGAACCAGCACTCTTATGGTACAATACCGCAATATCATCACTGCGGAGGATCGGTCATAAACCCGCGTTTCTTGTCTCTGGCACGCTCTTTGAGTGCTTATGTGTGAAGGAGTACATAGCCTGCGAAAAATTGATGAGTGAGTATGACTGAGAAAGGTTTCCGCAATCCAACCCGCCGTGGTTGCTCAGTGGCTATGGTGTTAGGCTGCTGAGCATGAGGTCGCGGGATCGAATCCCGGCCATGGCGGCCGCATTTCGATGGGGGCGAAATGCGAAAACACCCGTGTACTTAGATTTAGGTGCACGCAAAGAACCCCAGGTGGTCGAAATTTCCGGAGTCCTCCACTACGGCGTGCCTCATAATCAGAAAGTGGTTTTGGCACGTAAAACCCCACAATTTAATTTTTTTTTCCGCAGTCCACCCAGTCAGACGTCTTGTTCATATATATGTACAGGTTGTCCCTCGTAACTTGAACCAAAGTTTTAAAAATGAAAGGCACACTCCCGCCGCGAGTTGAACCGAATGTATAATGTTGGCACTGGCCTAGAGTTACTCAGGCTTTTTTATTTCCCCCTTAACCAACGGATTAGTTATGTTTAATTATAATCAACTTTTTAAGTATTGGCTGCAGACCTCAAGTGGGATACGCAGTCGTAGAGCAGCTTGAGAAACCGCTCGCTAAATTGTTTCCAACACGATATATCTCACGTGGTCCTCTTTTCAGCGTTCCAAAGAAAGCCCGCGAGATGTAAAAAAATATCGCGTGACGGGGCGCTTGCGCCCTGTTATTGTGCTGCTCCCAAGCGTGTGATGAATGAACAAGGTCGGCTGCAGCGAGACTGGCCCGCGACAGGTCGTTGTGCCTGGTGTAGGTATCTGGGCATGCGGCTTTTATCGCATGACGGCGCAAATGCATGCTGCTGGTCGACCGCATGCAAGTCAGACGACGATTATTGTTGTACACTCTTAAGCAAAATTACACCCTTTTGCCACACAACGATAATCGTCATCTGTCTTGTCCGCATTTCCTTTCTTTAACGCGGCGAGCCCGGTACATTCCAGTAACGAACGGCATGCGCGTTATCGACATGACATAGCATTGCCGACAGAAAAGTAGCGGGCGCGGCGTTTTCAAGAAAGGAAACTCAAGCAAGGCAGATGACGATTATTGTTGTGTGGCAGATATACACCCCAAAGGGTGTACATTTGTTTAAGAGTGTAGTATACGCTCTTAAAACGCCGGGGTATGCGTCAGAAGACAGGCGCCCCAGCCAGTCAGCACTTCAGCACCAGACGAAATGGACATGTCCACTAGGTGGATACGTGCAAAATACCCCCCGATATTTGTTACGAGTTCATTAGGTCACCTTAGACGAGTAGCACATAGGGCACACACGCCGTGCATGCGGCGTGCTGTGAAGTATTAAACTAACAGTTCTAGAAAAATTACTGCGGAAAATCCCCAACGGGACTTGTCAGGTAATGTGTAACTTCCAGTCGCTCATCTTGCACTCAAGATGACTGTGTGCTGCAAGTATTGCACTGACCTGTTGCAGTTACCAAATTGAATTTAATTAGTCGGAATTAATATTATTGGGCGAAATTAACGTAATCGTAATTAATCTGAGTGAAGGTGAAGTAATGCATTGTCAATGAATCGTTATCCTTAGAGATCTTCATTGGACTTAAGTAATGTGACCGTAATTATTAGTTAGCTTAGGTCGTATTAATTACCCTCAGTTGTTCACGATTAGCCTTCGCCACTTTAATGATAATTGTAATTATGCTTAACCCGCCGTGGTTGCTCAGTGGCTGTGGTGTTGGGCTGCTGAGCACGACGTCGCGGGATCGAATCCCGGCCATGGCGGCCGCATTTCGATGGGGGCGCAATGCGAAAACACCCGTGGTACTTAGATTTAGGTGCACGTTAAAGAACCCCAGGCGGTCGAAATTTCCGGAGTCCTCCACTACGGCGTGCCCCATAATCAGAAAGTGGTTTTGGCACGTAAAACCCCATAATGTATGTATGTAATGTATGTAATGATGCTTATTAAGTATCATTTTTTAACCTTAATTACTCTCAGTTATGCTGGTCACATTAACCTTGGGGTTACCTAATTAGTAATCACTTTCCGTTAGCCTTCCTTGTCCATTAGTCCTACGGAGTCTTATTTAGCTTTAATTCTTCGTAATTAATCTTTTTTGACCTGTTCAGTGCTCACTATGCATACTCATAACCATGCATCTCTGTAGTCGTACATAGTCATAAGGCATTCTTATGCATACCTCCATAGGATCCCATGCATGCTTATAGAGTGCATCGTGTCACGTGTTGCAGATAGGCGGGACAGAATTCCGAAGGAAGTAGCCGTATAATGCCTTACGCATTAAAAACTGTTGATCTCGAACTTTCACCACTTCAAGCAGTTTGCTGTGCCACGTGCCATAGCCACTCAGTGCTTTGCGAAGGTTTACACGAAAAAGGGGCGCCCGTGCACCGCGATGCAAGCCAAGCTACGGTACAGTGTAGCTACGGTGCCAGTATCAAGCGAGGCTAATTTGCGCACGCCGCCAGAGTAGCGGACGACACGCTGTATGTGCCGCCTCTGGCACTCCTCCATGGAGGAGGGAAAAACATGGGAGGAAGCATACCGCAACGCGATTGAAGCTAACCTGGTGGCCCAACACGTGATCGCACGTCAAAGTGCGCGGCTAGTTTGTGTACCTGCTCTGCAGGCAGAGCCACGGCAGGGCGGCCGAACAGACGCGCACTGAATAAAAACTACTGGCGTAGCTACTGGTCCAGTGTACTAGTACTACGGGGAACCAAGCGTCTGAGCAAATTTGGATTCCTTCTCTGATCTCGGCGCAAGAGGTCACGTGTTGGGCCACCACCGTGGCTTCGCAGATCGTTCTCTTGCCAAGGCTGGCTGCGGGACGTAATGCTGCGTCCTGTATTTTTCATTCCTTGACGCACTCGACGAACCTGCGCAGTTCTCCAGGTGGCCACTTGTGGCGGGCGGCTGAGCACGCGCTCGCGTGTTTCCCTCTAAGGGTGGACGACCCTATACATTATGCACGGAAATGGGCTTCCTTATTGGCAATATAGATTAGCTGCTTCTGCCTACAATGCTGCAATTGCGGGATTGACGCCAATCAGCCTTCAAGTAATTCTGCGACTAAATTCCAAGGTACGCGCTGCCTAAATTAGGGAATTTTAGTTAATGCGTTTCCTGATTAGTGGGTCACTCGCCATTCTTGGCCGCCGCAGGCTCGCATGGTTTGTTTTTCTCCTCTAGACTTTCGGGCGTAGATTATGCACAGCAATGCGTTCTGAAAATGGGGCACGCGAACGAGAAATCTTCGTTTGGCGGTTATACGGTGTCTCTTCCTGACGTGGAAAAGTGTCAGTGGTATTCGCTTTCTCAGCATGCTTCATTGTTTTAAATGAATACTAGCGTGGCAGAAGTCCACGGAGGGGCCCGATATCTGAAAGGCTGACCTTGGACTTGCACCTTGTCGAGAAAGGGTGTTAACGAGCGCACTTTCCGCGCCATACCGGAACTGAGGTTGCTTCTGTTGTTTGCTTTTATCGTTCTAAATACCACACCCGAGGCCGTAGTTTTCGTGGCTGCATGTTGTCGTCAGAATAGTCGAGGACGCTTTCTTGGACCTTGTTCATCCAGATTTTTTCCCAGCTTCGCCGCCGCTAACTCTGATGATGCGGCGCTGCCGATGTAAGCTTCACGGGGACGCTCAAACATTGGCGGAACGCCAGAAGATTGACGCCGGGTACTCTCATTCCTGACCCGATTCCGCACCGTGCCTCGTCATATGGTGTTGCGTAGGCGTCCCTCGTGATTTCTTGTTTTGTTTCGGTCCACAAGAGCGACGTTCCATGGGTCAGGCGTGCGTCGTGTTGTGTACGGCTGTTCCTCTGCGACTTGTCCCCCGAGCCTCTCTGCGTCGGTGCAGTGCGTGCAAAGAGCGACGCACGCCGCCGTACAATGTCCGCATTCTAGCAGGGCACAGGTTTCTCGACGGCGTCGCGCGAGCACGCCGCTGTGTTTCCAACTGTCTGCCGCCCATCTAGCACGGCGCCGCTGCTGCCTGCCGCCCGCCGCGTGTCTTTGGCCCTTCATTCGAGACTTTCCGCTCTCGCTGGCAGAGATCGACTCGGTTGAGCCTGAAGGCGGCGCTCCTTTGGCTGGCGGCACGCCCGCCACTCAGTGGCTCGTGCGAATTCGGCCCGTTTTCATTCACCGACACGCCAGCTGTCTTCGCCCGTCTACCGGGTGCATGCTATTGCGCCAGCGGTAGTAGAGTGGCGCGTGACCTGAACAGATGCGTTAGCAAACAGGCGCGAAAAAGTGTGCTCTTTTCGCTCTCATTCAGGCCCCTTGCCAAGGGCTTGCGCCCGGTGCCGGTGTCACTGGCTAAGTTCCGCTAAGTTCCCCCTGCGTGGGACGAGGAAATGCCTGCCGCCCCCACCCTTCCCAGGATGCACAGAATGTCGGCTCTCGCTTAGTGCGCGGGCAGTTTTGCGTTCCGGCGCCTTCCATCGGCACGGTTTATGGGGCGCCGGTTATTTACGACCGGATCAGGGTTTCGGCGGCGGGCGCTCTGTGCTGCCGTCGGGAAGCCGGCGTGTTCCCCTTCTCCGCTTCCTATCGCCCTTGTGCGATGACATCATTTCCTCTTCCCAGTTTTGACTGGCTCTCTTGCCAACGCTGGCGCGCTCTTGAGCCAGAACGGTCGACGTGGACCGTTATTATGGCGCCGCATTTTTAGATATGTGGTCTCGCGCATGAAATTGCCTTTAAAGCTGTCGTAGTTAGAAATAATAGTGCTACGTGTAAGCAGCAAACTGTCAAGATGCACGCCAAAAATAGCCCTATGAGGTCGCCGGCTCTTACGCAACTCCTTTTTACCTTGCGATGTAAAGCGTTTTCCTGTCTCTAATGTGTACCAATCGAGCCCCTCGGTTTACCTTTTCTCGTTCATTCGTAGCGAGGATCTCAAATCTGGCAGCCTCGATGTCATTAGGTAACATGCGAGGGTTTATTAGCCACGTGCCTGCTCTCCCAAGTTCACGTGTTACGTGGCGCCATCAGGCAAAAAAAAAGGATGTTCCACATTCTCCCACCATGGCACTGAGTGGCGTTGGCTAACACTGGCTAACAGGGCTAGAGCTACTACACATAAATACCCAATACAGTGGCAGGACTGGTAGCCGTCGCTGTAGCACGATTGGTAGTGCAACGCACGCGTAATGCGGAGGTTGTTGATTCGGCTCCCACCGGCGGCTAGTTAGCTTTTCGTTCACTTTGATTTCCCCGTTCTTCACTATTTTATACATTTCAGTTTAAACCACAACTAATTACCTCTATGCTTTCATTGGCGTCATTGTCTGTCGGCTTTGCTGTCTCTGTAGTGTTTCTTCTGGCTAGTGCACTGCACCTCAAATGTTGCTTCGGTAGCGCGGTGCTGCTCCGCGGTTCTCAATTGATGGCGAAGACGTTTGGGCAGGAAATGAGCCGTGCAAATGTTAAATGCTGTATACATTATGCAGGCATATTACTATTATAATTATTGCTATTCAAATTAGCGAGAACTGTGGTTGTATTGAGTTAACCACCTCTTGCAGTGAAACAAAGTAATTGCTGTTTGATTGACGTGGACAGGCAGCGCGTAGAAAGTGCAGAGCGTGTTGCGGACTCAATAGGGAGAGATATGCGTATATTAAGGGAGGAGGTGACGTACTTAGTACAGTGCAGGTCCCGCCGAGGCTACTCAGCGGTTTGTTGCGCTGCCGAATGCGCGATGGTCGCTGTTTCGATTCTCTGCTCCGCCGGCTGCGTTCGGGTCCGGCTGGAATCTAGAAACGCCCATCTAGCTACTTCGGCGCAGGCTAATGCCAAGTAGTGTGTACCAATCCTGAGCCCTCAGCTAAAGCGTCCCCGTAGCCCAGGTGTAGCTTTGGGACGTAGGACTCCACCAATAACTGCATAAAGATAACTCAGACGCAGATTTCGGCTCCGCGCTTTGTTTGTATCTTCGAGGGACAGGTGTCGAGGCTACACGTCATTCTGGCGGAGTTAGACGACTTACTCGTTTCGCTGGGAGTGCGTTCTGCGTTAAATGCGACGCGAATTTACCGTTTTGCTGCGTGTGGGCATCATCAAGGAGTGTGCAATGGAAGTCTGTGGCAACTCCGTTAGGCAGGACACCAGTAAACTATCGCAGGAGACGAAAGATCTGATCAAGAAACGCCAATGTATGAAAGCCTCTAACCCTGCAGCGAGAATAGAACTGGCAGAACTTTCAAAGTGAATCAACAAGCGTAAGACAGCTGACACAAGGAAGTATAATATGGATAGAATTAAACACGCTCGCAGGAACGGAGGAAGCCTTAAAACAGTGAAAAAGAAACTAGGAATTGGCAAGAATCAGATGTATGCGTTAAGAGACAAAGCCGGCAATATCATTACTAATATGGATGAGATAGTTCAAGTGGCTGAGGAGTTCTATAGAGATTTATACATCACCAGTGGCACCCACGACGATAATGGAAGGGAAAATAGTCTAGAGGAATTCGAAATCCCACAGGTAACGCCGGAAGAAGTAAAGAAAGCCTTGGGAGATATATGCAAAGGGGGAAGGCAGCTGGGGAGGATCAGGTAACAGCAGATTTGTTGAAGGATGGTGGGCAGATTGTTCTAGAGAAACTGGCCACCCTTTATACGCAATGCCTCATGTCCTCGAGCGTACCGGAATCTTGGAAGAACGCTAACATAATCCTAATCCATAAGAAAGGGGACGCCAAAGACTTGAAAAATTATAGACCGATCAGCTTACTGTCCGTTGCCTACAAACTATTTACTAAGGTAATCGCAAATAGAATCGGGAACACCTTAGACTTCTGTCCAGCAAAGGACCAGGCAGAATTCCTTAAAGGCTACTCAACCATAGACCATATTCGCACTATCAATCAGGTGATAGAGAAATGGGCGGAATATAACCAACCCTTATATATAGCTTTCATTGATTACGAGAAAGCATTTGATTCTGTCGAAACCTCAGCAGTCATGGAGGCATTGCGGAATCAGGGTGTAGACGAGCCGTATGTAAAAATACTGAAAGATATCTATAGCGGCTCCACAGCCACCGTAGTCCTCCATAAAGAAAGCAACAAAATCCCAATAAAGAAAGGCGTCAGGCAGGGAGATACGATCTCTCCAATGCTATTCACAGCGTGTTTACAGGAGGTATTCAGAGACCTGGATTGGGAACAATTGGGGATAAAAGTTAATGGAGAATACCTTAGTAACTTGCGATTCGCTGATGATATTGCCTTGCTTAGTAACTCAGGGGACCAACTGCAATGCATGCTCACCGACCTCGAGAGGCAAAGCGGAAGAGTGGGTCTAAAAATTAATCTGCAGAAAACTAATGTAATGTTTAACAGTCTCCGAAGGGAACAGCAATTTACAATAGGTAGCGAGGCACTGGAAGTGGTAAGGGAATACATCTACTTAGGGCAGGTAGTGGCGGCGGATCCAGATCATGAGACAGAAATAATCAGAAGGATAAGAATGGGCTGGGGTGCGTTTGGCAGGCACTCTCAGATCATGAACAGCAGGTTGCCATTATCCCTCAAGAGAAAAGTGTATAATAGCTGTGTCTTACCAGTACTCACCTACGGGGCAGAAGCCTGGAGGATTACGAAAAGGGTTCTACTCAAATTGAGGACGACGCAACGAGCTATGGAAAGAATGATAGGTGTAACGTTAAGGGATAAGAAAAGAGCAGATTGGGTGAGGGAACAAACGCGAGGTAATGACATCTTAGTTGAAATCAAGAAAAAGAAATGGGCATGGGCAGGACATGTAATGAGGAGGGAAGATAACCGATGGTCATTAAGGGTTACGGACTGGATTCCAAGGGAAGGGAAGCGTAGCAGGGGGCGGCAGAAAGTTAGGTGGGCTGATGAGATTAAGAAGTTTGCAGGGACGGCATGGCCACAATTAGTACATGACCGGGGTTTTTGGAGAAGTATGGGAGAGGCCTTTGCCCTGCAGTGGGCGTAACCAGGCTGCTGCTGCTGCTGATGATGATGCTCGCGGGCGACACTGACGTGCGACAGTCGCTTCAAGTGGCGCAAAACCTGTCTGCATGACGGAAGCTCTCAAACTTTTACGCTAGCTTCCGTACCCGACGTCTGAGTTAATTGCAGCTGCCGCAGACTTTGGCTGTGCAAGCGGTCGCTTTCGGTCAGGTGTTTTCAGCGTTTGCCTTTTGCGCTGCCCGATGCAGTGCTCCGCGGACATGCACTGCACGAAGCAAAGAGGAGTAATCGGCTCGGTGCATGGAGTTTTTCTGGAGCCTTTCTGTAGTTTTGAGCTTCTGCAGCAAGGTTTCTGCAAACGAGGTGATGACCGAACGAGGAAATCCGGCATTTAAAAGCCGCTGGACCTGATGCTCGAAAGTAGACTGGAGCTAGTGAACACAAGTCCTTCCTTCTAAGCGCCGACCCTAGGCAGTGCGTCGCTATACCTCTTCTAACAATTTTCGAGTGGGCAGAGTTGTATATAATGCAAGGGTTGTTTTTGCGCTTGCGGAGAATAGCGTCAGAAGACGTGTTCATTAAAAAACCTAATGTTTAAATCTAAACACTGCAGCTCATTATGAGTTGGAAGCTCATGTGAAAAAGATAGGCCAGTACCATGGAGTTAAACTACAAAAACATCCAAAACTTTGTTAATTTGTTAATTTGTTAATCGCTCTTGTCGGCGCACTGCGTTCGTTCGCAAAATTAAACGCTCGTTTGGACAATTGTTACTCAGTGCACTTCTGATCAGTATGCAATTATTCATACTGGCCCGCTTCACCTTGAGCGCAAGGAAAATGGTAAAAAAAGGATATGTTCCGTTTCATACATCGCGTGCAACTCTGCG
The DNA here is from genome assembly GCF_038994185.2 of Dermacentor albipictus. Lineage (NCBI taxonomy): Eukaryota > Metazoa > Arthropoda > Arachnida > Ixodida > Ixodidae > Dermacentor > Dermacentor albipictus. The sequence goes on along the minus strand of NC_091821.1, from coordinate 161,043,631 downwards.
CAAAGACTCTATGTGGTGGCTGCGTTCTTACCAACGAATAGTTGGATGTTTTTGTCACCAATTATGTGAGTGTTCTGTCTTTAGATTCCGTATTCAATAAAAGTAGACCATAAAAAGCAACAAATTCTTATTATATGGCCCCTAATACGTTGTTTTAGATAATTTTGCTTTTCGTTATGTTCCTTTTCGCGTTTTTCATTTGGAGCCCGTCGCAGTAGCTTCGCGCATGTGCTCGTGCCAGATGTTTAAACCCAGGGGCAGGCACGTACCCAGGATTTTTTTTCGGGGGGGGGGGGCCACCACCACCACCACCATCATCATCATCATCATCATTATCATCATCCTGTTTTATGTCCACTGCAGGACGAAGGCCTCTCCCTGCGATCGCCAATTACCCCTGTCCTGCGCCAACCGATTCCAACTAGCGCCCGCGAATTTCCTAATTTCATCGCTCCACCTAGTGTTTTGTCGTCCTCGATTGCGTTTCCCTTCTCTTGGTACCCATTCTGTAACCTTAATGGTGCAACGGTTATCTAACCGGCGCATTACATGATCTGCCCAGCTACATTGTTTCCTCTTGATGTCAATTAGAATATCGTCTATACCCGTTCACTCTCTGATCAAAACCACTCTCTTTCTCTCTTAACGTTATGCCTAGCAATCTTCGTTCGATCGCGCTTTGCGTGGTCCTTAACTTGCTCTCAAGTATCTGCCCCATATGCACTGGCAAAATGCACTGGCAAATGCATTGGCACTGGACATATTGCACTGGCAAAATGCACTGATTGCACACCTTACTTTTCAATAATAATGGTAAGCTTCCAGTCAGGAGCTGGCAATGCCTGCCGTATGTGATCCAACCTATTTTTATTATTCTGTGAATTTCCTTCTCATGATCAGGGTCCTCTCTGATTAATTGACCTAGGTAAACGTACTCTTTCACAGTCTCTAGTGGCCGACTGGCCATCCTGATCTCTTGTTCCTTTGCCCGGCTATTTATCATTATCTTCATCTTCTGCATAATAATATTCAACCCCACTCTTACACTCTCTCTGTTAAGGTCTCCAATCATTTGTTGTAACTCGTCTGCATTGTTGTTGAATACAACAATGTCATGGGCAAACCGAAGGTTGCTGAGATATTTGCCGTCGATCTTTACTCCTAAGCCTTCCCAGTTTAATAGCTTAAATTCTTCTGAGCACGCAGAAAACAGCTTTGGAGAAATTGTGTCTCCCTGTCTGGCCCCTTTCTCTATAGGTATCTCCCTGCTTTTCTTGTGTAGAATTAAGGTAGCTGTAGAACCTCTGTAGATATTCTAACGCGAAAGACGAGTCAGTAAGACGAGAAACTATTTACAGATTATATTTACAACAACGGTTGCAGCGCTGACCGGTTAGATTCACAGCGCGAGCCCAGTTCGTTCTTCCTCCTCTTTTCTGGAGTGATGGCGCCTACGCGCCTCGTTCAAACAAACAAATACCTCACGCATGTAGCAATATTTTCCAAGCTTTTTACGTAAGCGTTCTGTACTCCTTGATTACGTAGTGCCTCTACGATTGCTGGTATCTCTACTGAATCAAATGCCTTTTCGTAATCTATATAAGCCACATATAGAGGCTTATTGTACTCTGCACATTTCGCGATAACCTGATTGATGACATGGATGTGATCCATTGTAAAGTATCTCTTCCTGAAGCCAGCATGTTGCCTTGGTTGACAGAATCCAGTGTTAACCTTATTCTATTTGAGATTATTTTGGTAAATATTTTATATAATACTGGGAGCAAGCTAATGGTCCCATAATTGTTCAATTCTTTAACGTCTCCTTTTTTGTGGATTAGTATAATGTCCGCATTCTTCCAGTTTTCTGGGACCCTTGTAGTCGATAGACACTTCGTATACAGAGCCGCCAGTTTTTCAAGCATTATGTCTCCTCCATCTTTGATTAAATCGACTGTTATTCCACCTTATCCTCCCGCTCTTCATCGTTTCATGTCTTGCAGGGCCCTTCTGACCTCATCGCTAGTTATAGGAGAGTTTCTGTATCCTGTTCATTACTGTTTCTAAGTGAACAATCGTGACTCCTCTGGGTACTGCATACAGGTCAGCTTAGAATTTTTCCGCTGCTTTTTCCGCATCATCAGCAATCTCGATCTTCGAGATTGCTGATGATGTTATCCTTCTTAACTTTCAGTGCATACATCATGGTTTGTCCTATGCCAGGTTTCTTTTTTACTGATTTCAGGCTGCGTTCATTTTTTACGGCTTTTTCAGTCTTTCTCATGTTATAGTTTCGAATATCAGTTATTTTCGCCTTGATCAGTTTTGACAGTTCCGCGAATTGCGTAACTCTGTGCGGCCGCTAGTCCCATACAACCACGTAGAGCGCAGGACTCTGCGATTCTAGACGTACTGCGCTCACTGCAAAAGGTTAGAAAAACGCCCACATAAGCACAGCAGAGAAGTGGCTACGTGAGGCGGTTCGACCGATAACTGTAGAAGCGTCATTCAAAACAAGTAATCGTTCTCCACTTCCGGCGGCCTTTCCTCTACTTCCTTTTTCAATAAAAAGATGTTGATCCATAAATATTCTCATAAACAACAGTTATTTTTTTTATTATTCCCTTTTGCTTGCTGTTTGGTTGTTGTCTTGGCTCCCTCCCTTAGTAGATCGCTTAATTTCTCAACCCCTTGCGATTTTCGTTTCCAGTTGCCAATTTTGCACGAAAAGTGCTATGCAGTTAGGGAAAAACAGACGAGGTAACGGGCGACAGTCATCTTGCTTATGGGTTTAAGGGTTATTGCAGGGTTCCATGATGGACGCTCTTTCACATTATTCCCCACCTTATCTAACCCATATCACGTGTATATGGTTCCGGGCATCTGCCAGCGTCGCGGCGAGCCGTAACTCAAGGAAACAATGAAGCAAAGGGATAAGTTAAACGCAATTGACGGTTTGCAAAATAGTGAGCGCCATCTGGCGCACAACAGGCAAAGCTGCAGTGCTCTGCGTGCGAGAGTATGTAGTTAGAGAGCGAGTTTCGTTTCTCGGCTGCTGCCTGGCCTCTGCCGCGGCAACCCCGTGTGTTCATGGAGCCAAAAAAATAATTGAAGACGCCGTCACTCCGTTCCAGTTTCCGTACATGTCATAGACCTCCGACTTCTCGAAGCGTACCACCTAAACTGATCGCGTGTGGCAATATCTGCTATATATATAACTGCCACTACTCGCCAGGTTCATTGAGGCTCGGCACTGAAGGAAGATCACGTTACAAATGTCGTGTATTTGGGGCTGCTGATGCCAGCACAGGACTGATGCGAGCGAAATAAACTCCTTCAACAAAGAGCAGAGTGCGCGTCGTCGAAACACGCTGCCGATGTGTCGCCGAGTGTCCGCACTTGGTTTCGCTGAGTGGCCGCGCGCAGCGACCACCGTGCAAGGCGGCTAGCCTTGAAGTTGCTCTTTGCTGCCGACAGAGTACAGAGAGAACCAGCCCTGCGTTCATTTAACCGCGACATAATCGTACAGACGGTAAAATACTCACGAAAATAAACACTTTATAGCCCGCTCCGTTTCCATTACAAGCGCCGTCGGCTGCTGCTGCTTCGACAACCGGCAGCTAGGCCTGCCGGCTCGAGCGATCGGCGGCTGCCGACAAAGTCAGCGCGCCGAGCATGATGTTCCGCTTAGGAGAGTTTATCCTACTAATATGGCCCATCTGGAACAAAGCAAAGCTTCACGGAGCTGTTTGACTTGTTACGACGGTCCTTTTTTCGCGCGCGGCAAATACGGGAATATCTCAAACGACGCGCCTAATTGCCATCGATGAAGACGGTAGGCCTCGCTCGCTGGCCGTGGGTGTCGCCGGTTACGAAGAAGCTTCTGCTAGGAAGTGAACGCATAATTTTTTGCTAGCTCTTTAACTCATGCATCAATATTAGAAGGCTAAATAAGAAATACATTTGGCTAATACGAATACATTTAAGAAATAAAATTAAATAAGAAATACATTTGGCGGGGGGGCCCGGGCCCGGGGGGGCCCGGGCCCCCCCGGGCCCCCCCTTGGGTACGTGCCTGCCCAGGGGTGCTATTCATCGGCGAATATGCCATCTTGTCAGCTCTGATTGGCCCAGAGGGCTGCGGCTACAACCTCTCTGATTGGCTCAAAATGCCGCCATTAGACTTTGACATTATGGCGGAATGCAGCGGTGTGCAGAAAAGCAGCTCAGGGAACGCGCCTCTAGTGATACATTTTGATGACCAAACTTCTTGCGTAGCTTCCACAGCGTGGCACGCGAAATATGGAACGTAGTCATTGGACTGCATCAAAGGCACACCGGGCACGCCCGAAATGGCTTCTTGCTTAAAATTAAAAGGCTTCGAATCTGGCTGCAAGCTGCCTCGCATGCGTGTGATTGAAGCGCGCATACATGTGCGAAATAACGTGGTCAAGGGTCTCGATGGGAGGAGTCTTGTCGGCAGGGCCTTACGAAGCTCCAGTGAACGTCTGCGACTCGTTTCGAAAGGCTTCCTTTCCCGCGCATCAATTTTGGCTTGCCTCTTGTTACCCCCAAGGACCTCGATGACTTGCGACGAGGAATGTCGCGTCAGCTCACGAGGTCCCTCGTTTAGCACAGCCTCCTGACGCGGCCATCGAAGGGCAGCAATTCGAGTCGCTCAGGCGGAGAGTGGGCCGGTGCATCGGCTCGTGTCGTTTTGTCCCACTTGTTCATTGCAAGGCGCGCACAACAAGAGCCGTATCTGATTGCCGTGAGAGGGCGCAGTGGCTTCCCCCTCTCTTCTGGTCTCGTGAGCTCGCTGGAATCGTCGTCGTATTTCGTGGTGAGCCCAATGGGCAGATCTCCGCACATCTTTTCGTTATTTGCTTAAATGATATTGCGCGACATAAAAACGACACGTCCGTGTCGTTTTTATGTCGCGCAATATCATTTAAGCAATGGATTACCAACTTGCCCGGAATGCTGCTCTCATTAAGTGCTCATTGTGCTCTCTGTGCGCGCCCGCCCCCTTGCTGGTGGTTGGGGCTTTAATACAAATCTAGAGCGAATACTTTCCTTCCGACTTGTGCGAGGAATTAACGAGGTTCGTGAAGGACCTTCTGGAAGGATCGCGCCAAATGCACGTGCAGAACATACTAAACATGTCATGTCACAGGTTCGGGTGACATGACATGGTGACACACACGAAGTGTTCATTCATTGCAGCTGGGCAGCACATTAGCAGATGAGCGCCTCTTGCACTCACGGGCCGAGTAGTTCAGTGGCACATCGAGCTGAGTGGAGCATGCGCGACGTTGTTGGCGTTGACTAAGGCGCGGTTCTTCACCATCGTGCTAGTTTCGAGGCACGTACCGTATTCATGCGCCACAGGTGCGCTTGTGCTACGCTGCCAGCGATTCTGGGAAAATGTTAAAAACGGGCAAGTGCGGACGCTGCTCTCCCGAGCAGTCTCGAGAAAGAAAAGCTCACCGTCGGTTGCCAGCGGAAAAGTGACTCGGGAACCGAGGCACGCGGGTACACGCCCGCACAAGACCAGTTATCCCCTCCCGCCTCCTTTCGCAATGCCGGATGGTAAACCGCTCGATCTGTATGCGCCTGCAGGCTTGCTCTTGTTGCACCAAGCCGCGTACTCGAGAAGCGCACGCGCTGTTTTTGTGCGCCCTGCAATGACTGCAGTGAATTTTTGCACGGGGTACGTGCGTTCTGGCGCTCAAACGGCCTGGCAAAGCTTGATTTTCATTTAGACTTCTTTCGCACTTTTCCGGTTTTCCTTTTTGAATAGCTGTGGATTGTGGGTCAGTCAGTTGAACGTTATACCACGGCGTACGACTTCAGATGCGACTGAAGGTGTTCATTCATCTTCCGCGAAATCGAAGCGGCGGGAGGCACCGCGGTCGGTTGCCAAGTTGCGACTGGCATCCCGGCGTCGGCTCTTCGTGTACTGGGGCCGTCTTCGCTCGTCCTTCGTGGCCTTTCGCTGGGTAGTCGCGGCCGTGACGTAAGCGTCGGTGGCATGTGCCTCTTCCGGCCATCCTCTAGCGACGGGTGCGATGGCCTACTCACCCTCTCCTCCGCGGTGGAGGTATTTCGCCAGGGGATTCCCCTCGGTCAGCGGAAATAGGAAAGGCCGGGGCAGCGCATGCTCTGGGAGCTGCGCATCTCTAATCGCAGCGCACGAACGTTGTGTGTACTTTGTGGGCGCTGCGTCACTCCGAGCGAACCCGTTTTTTTACTCGCTGTGCGAACGAGTGGAAGAGTGTAGTTCTTCGATGGTTTTTGTTTCATATGTAGACCAATACGCTACGACAGCGACATTTTGGCGTAACGGAACCTTATAACCGTTACCGCACCCATGCCAGGTGCCGCCTGCTCATGTGCACTACTAGCTGGCTGGCACGCTGATAGCACCTGGCAAGGGCGGTAGCGATGCAGCGGTTGCTGTGTGCTGAGTGAACGCGTTATTCTACGTTGCGAGAACGTTCGTTGTACGAAAATTTTACTACGATACATACACGCGCATTCCAATGTCTTCCTTTGACTGCAGCAGGCTCTACGCTGTCCCGAAGATTGTGAAAGCTTCTTTCCGTATAGGATGCCACTACCAGTGTACTTAGACTATTGTGTTGCACCATGAATGTCGCCCTCATTGGAACAGTCCCCGTGTCTGGGAAAACCTGGCTGCGGCGGCCGCATATAACCCGCCGTGCCGCGAGTGGTCGATCCCGGCGATAACGGCGGCGCGACGGCGAGAAAGCCAGTGAGGAAGGCCGAAAACAACATGTAAAGTGTTGATTGGAGTTGAACGTCCTAAAACTATGACTGACGCCGAAGTGTACATCTTTATTTTCAAGCTGCCTACTTCAGTCTTCGCATTCCGAAACCTTTTGCGACCCGCGTGTCTGACTCGATCATTCGTGACTTCCAGTTGCGCCTTCATTCTTTGTTGGTGAATTCTAACGTAAATTCAGCCTGTTGAATGTGCTGTAGTAGATCGAGTGCACCTGTCAGAGTTACGAAAAAAAAAAGTATGGCCGCCGTCACGTGCAGGTGTACTTGCACTTGCTCCAGCGCTTCTGTAGACGCTGCGTCAAGGCTCGGCGCCCCGCCATTGTTCGGTCCGTTCTTGAGCTTGCACAGGCCACTGCCTGTCCAGCGAGAGAGGCCTACTGGGCTTCGAACCGCCTCGCGCCTAGATCGATTGCGCCTGGCGTATCTTGCGCAAAAGCACGTCGGACCACAAGGCACACGAGCGTGCTCCCGACCACCGTTCGTCGAATCTGCCGCGGCCGTGGGAGGTCCTGGCCCTGCGGGACTTGCCATCGTGCGTTGGACGATTTTTCCTAAGCCGCGACTGTTTTGCTTTTACGTGCGCGTGGTCGTTGCACGCTCACCCTTGTTTCTGGGCATTGCGTGCGCCGAGCAACGTCGCGTTTCCAATACTAGTATCGATCCATTACCGCGCTTGGCGTCACAGGACACAGTGGGCGCGGCAGAGGTACGCGTCGTCTTTCGTGCGGCGCTAAACGCAGTAATGACTGCGTCGACAGAGCCCTGCTTCCCGCCATAATAATCGCATCGAAGGGAGCCCCCCTCGCCGCAGTCTAGCCTTCGCGTGGCTATGGCCACCGTAGCGCGGGACAAAGGGCGCCGTGGCCGTCGCGGCGGTCAGACGCAACATGCTCCACCGTTGAGTGAGCGCCGGCAGCGAGTGTCTGTGTTGGGCTTGCGACCGATTTCCGGAGCGCAAGGCCCTTCCGGGCTCCTCCGAGGACTCGGAAACTTCGATTTTCCTGCCTGGCGCCGTTGCTGTTTTTCCTCCGGGGAAACCGCTGCCAATCCCCCCGCGGAGTCCCTTGGCGCGCCTAATTAAAGCCCGCGCATGCGCCCCGCAAATAGAATGGCCTGTCCGTTTTTCTTTTTATGTCTCGCTGGCCTTGAACGTGCACCAGGTGCGGTGCACTGCGCCAGGAAACTTGCCACGTTAGAACTAAGTGCTCTAGCGCAGGACTAGGCCAAGTTTGTTCAAAGCATGGATCCTTGCCCTGAAACTTTGACAGGTTAATCTTCACAAGTTCCGCTTGTTGGAGTTTGGTGTTTGTACACATAGGTGGTGCGCACGGTAATCCAAGTGTTTTCGTTGGGGGAGCATCTCTAATAAAACTGAAAGTTTGTACTAGCAAATGTGTGTTGGCTGCCACCAAGAGTTACAATTTGTACTTTCTGTGAAAATCGTAACAGCTGGCATTCATTTTTCTGCCATGAAATTTCCACTTTATTTTCGTTTTGTTTTTGAGATCTTTTATATACTAAATTGCCATTTATATAAATATGGAACTGTGAACAAATTGGAATGAAGTCATGCATGTACACATCTTGCTCAAGGCATCCGAAACATTTTATAAAGCTCCATTTTGGAAAAGTTCTTTGACATAGGGGGTGGGTAGCACAAGCATCTTGTTATGTGATTAGGCTTTATTTTTATGGTACAGAACATTAAAGGCGAAGATGCTAGCTTTCTAATTGTCCCATAATCTGTTCTTTACACTGGCTAGAATTCAACAATATTATACCTGCATCAAACCAAGAACTAGGCTTCAGTCTCTTTCACACAATATGCATAGCTTGTCCTAAATAAGGTACTCAATGTTAGTGGTGACAGTTGGACTACGCACTTTATGCTAATATTTAGTTTTATCATTAAGTGGGCTCATTTTGAATTCTTCCTTCATTTTCAGGTCTGCTGTGCAAGTTTATGTGAGCTTTTCTGGGATTGGATTATCTTTTGTGGCGGATGGGTATGACTAGTTAATCTGTGGAGTTCGTGTCGAGTTAAGGTAAAATAGTGTTCAGGGCACAATTTGCAAATGGGCTTGCACTTTTGAGATATTTGTGGGATAAAAAAAGGGATGTTTGCTCATAACCTTGCTGTTTTTTGTGATTTGAATGTTGCACCACTAAGCATGGGTGTTGGGAGCACATTCTGGGTCTACCATCAAGAAAACCTGTAATTTTCAGGGAATTAATGAAAAATTATGGGAAAATACAGGAAAATTTTTCTTTGCTTTCCATTAGGGAAATTGGTATCTACAGTAGTTATGCCACAGCTATACTGTTTCATACTTAGCAGGCAATGCTAGTGAGGGTTGCTGGCCCAGCTGAAGACCTGAGAGGATACTTTTGAGATGCAAATTTACATCAGCCGTGTGGTAAACAATTTTTTTATATGTTTGGATCTCAACACACTTTGTCATTTACATCACTTTTATTAAGTAGGATTTAAAGTTGCCTTAGAGGCCTGTTCAAAAGGTAATTTACCGTTCTGATAAAAATTGGTTGTTTCTTTTTTTTTTTTTTCAGTGGAGCATTTCGTTTTTTAGGAGAAAGTTGAGTGGGCTGATTTTGAACTCGGACAATTTCTAATTCCATTTACTTCAATAACGCACACAATATTTGGTTGCTTGCTATGCTGATTATGCTGATTTTATGTGTACCCACAATCTTAGGTAAACATCCATCTGTCCTTGTCCTTCTGTTTTTCCCACATGAATCCACATCCTGTCTGTAATTTGTGCAACTGATGTGAAAAAACAGCAATTTATTGCTTTATTTTGGGCCATTTTAAAGAATGGAAAGTTTGGGAATGGAAAATGTTAGTAAAAACTTTTCAGTTAAACTTGGGTCTCCTGGGTCTGGAAGGCCGTCCCTTACTTCGCCAGTGGGTCCTCGCACCAGTAGCACTTCAGTGTAGATAACTTTAACATGCCACAAATTGGCAGCAGTGCCCAGGCATTTCAACTGGTGCATACTAGAGCCATTGCTGTCCCAAATGTTTTTGCAGGGAAAAAAAAAAAAAGCGAATTTTGCCTTCTGAAGAGCAAAGCTGGATGAACTAGCAGGGAGAAGTGCAGTGTTCTAAAAGGTGGAAGTAAGCACAGATGAAATGCTACCACCACGACCATGCAATAAAAAGAAAAGGAAAACAAGTTAATAAATTTCTGCTCTTGTTCAGAGATATCAAAATGAGTGGCCACTGCTGGTAGACATTGGCAGCTTTTGGAGCATATATTATTGCTCTTTGCCACTGACATTTAATGTTCATGGATGCAGTAAAGCACAGCACACAGTTCATGTTCTAGCTGTATGTTGAACACAAGAGTATGAATGGAGCTTGTTTGGCTTCGCTGAAAAGTGGTAAAAATGCTGGGAGATGCTGCTGTGCATTTATCTGTGCTGAGTGGAGGTTTACTTCTGCTGGCCTATACCTGGCTTACACTTCGTTCTTATTTGTGCTCAGGTTTAATTACTGAGTGAAGCAAGACATCGATGCTAAGTGACCTTATTTCATTACCCTTCTTAAAAAGAAATGTTGTCACATTGAAGAAGCATTGCATTCTTGTAATGTCAAAAAACAGGAATGCTAGCTACATGTTAAATACGCTTTTGTATTAGTAACCTTTTACAAAAAAGATAAGAACTGTTATTTTCTGTGACCATGTGGAGATGTGTTAGTAGTATTTGTTAACATTATATTGCCTTTATTATCAGGTATGTCATTCTTTGAAAGCAGTCATCCAGTGAGGTGTTTTTTATGGGCAGCTTTATCTGCAGCTCTGCAGTTTCTTGTAGACCCACTTAAAGGATCTGAAACTACAGCACTCCAGCAGGTGTGAGGTCACTTACATGCTGGTACTGAAGCAATTTGACAGCAAAGTGATGAGAATGGGTCTTTTTTGGTCTTTCTCCGATGTGACACAGGTCATTCGTGCATTTGTTTGAAGGAGCTCTGCTTTGGCATTGGTTCTAATCAGTGGCAAAACAGTAAATATATGGAAACATAAGGACCATTTCTGAAACTATGAAGCTGGGTGTGTCTTTGTATGAGGCTCCCTGTGACACCTTGTGGGAATAATAATGTTATGATTTGGCACATCTTCTGGTAATCTGCATGACTTGTTAACCTCACTAGATTTGCATGTTGCAAGAATTCACTGTGTACAGGAGTTTACCTTGCATGTACAATCCTTGCAGTGACATCTTTATCAATTTAACTACAATACAAGTGTCCAAAAGACAAAATTGCCTTGAGCTTCTGGTTCTGTGAGGCATGCATTACATTTTTCTAGATCAGGCATTCTGATGGGATGGCATAGAAATGAGCTGCTTCTGCAGAACACTAGTGAATATGGTGATTCAAAACTGAATAGCATGTTGCTAAAAGGAAAGTATTGTTCAGTGGCTATGGTGTTGGGCTGCTGAGCACATCGTCGCGGGATCGAATCCCAGCCATGGCGGCCGCATTTCGATGGGGGCGAAATGCGAAAACACCCGTGTGCTTAGATTTAGGTGCACGTTAAAGAACCCCAGGTGGTCGAAATTTCCGGAGACCTCCACTACGGCGTGCCTCATAATCAGAAAGTGGTTTTGGCACGTAAAACCCCATAATTTAATTTTTAATTTTTAAAAGGAAAGTAGTTTCTTGGCATGCTTTTTTTTTGCCTGGTCCTGTGACAATGGGGGAAGTGTAGATATAGAACGATTGAAATGTGGAATCAAAATGTTGAAAGTGCTGTCCAGGTTGCTGGGCTTTTCCAGGTAGTTTTGTTTACGGGACAAAGCTGTGTTGGTTGAAATAACCATATTTTGTTTCATAGTGGGGCAGAAGAAAAAGGAAATGGCATGCCTTTCTGTCTTGTTTTTGAGCCACAGAAAATTTTTTTACATAAGCCCCATTCGCAGTTCACTAGGGCAGTGATCTTATTATTGTGCTGGTTGATGTCATGTGTGTTGGGGGCTTGAATGTCAACTAGTGAGGAAACAATAGTTTGTAAGAATGTTTGGGAATACTGGCACAGATCTTCAAAATGTGACGATTTCTTATTGCACTTTTTTTATTCTAACTACTGTCTTGGTATATGCTGTAACTATTAACATCTTTCAACACTTACTATTCTAGTACGTCACAGAATTTTTGAATAAATTAGATTTCGAGCTCATTTCAGTCTGTTATTGATTTCTACTTCTGTCTTTATCTTCAGTCTACTTGTATTGTTGACTATAATTTTTTACGGTTGTAGTGAGAGTAGATGGAGGTGTTTCTTGGAGCTTTTGTTACCATATTCTTACCGGCTTCATTGCTAGATGCTAATGGCTTTTTGTGGTTTCCTACTTGAACTATGCAGAGAAGGAGCGGCAACGAATCATCATCCGGATAGCGGACGTGAACGATGAGCCTCCCTACTTTATCAACCGGCCGATTCCGATGCAGGCTGTTGTACAGTTGAATGCCCCGGCCGGCACTCCTGTCTTCAAGTTGCAGGCCAGGGATCCGGACACGGACCACAATATTCGCTACTCTATTGTGCGCGACAGGAGTAAGTCCCTTTGCACTTCATACTTGTGCTTGAATGGAGCACACTGTCAAGAAGCATTTGCAAATAATGTTTTATCCAGCATTCCCCATTATATTTTAAAAGGCACAAGACATCTTGATTGTTGACTTCTTTGTTTTATAGGTTAAGTTAAGTATTCTTACTATTCAATCACTGCACTATTTTTTAATAAACTTTTTCTGAGCCTTCAATGTTTAAAGGTCTCGTGTTGCATTTGATCTTCAAGCACTTCAAAGATCTCCTAGTATGCATGTGTTTTAAGTATGCAGATATAGGTAATAGTAACTGCAACATTCTTTGAAATTGGTGCCTTTGTTTAATATACTGGAACTATTTATAAGCCTTTCATTTTTGTTCTGGTACAGGTGGCAACAGGTTTGACGTGGACCCGCACTCGGGTGAGGTGGTGACCCTGGGCAATGCACCGTTTATGCTGGACAAGGAGTATGTGCTATATGTCAAGGCTGAAGATCTGAATGGCCAAGTTGGAGATAGACAGCACCAGTCAACACGAGAAGAACGCCTCTCAGTGGTTGGTGGCAAGCGCCAACCTCAGTTTTATGTGCCCTTCTATGAAGCTGTGATACCAGAGAATCAAAAGAAAGACTCGGAGTGAGTTACCCAACAACTTCCAAAACTGATTGCTGCACATGATATTATTACATTATCAAAACACTGGCAATTCTTTGCTGTACTGTATTGCTGGATCAGGTATTTTACTCAGCCTTAGCGACCTCAACAGATTTTTATGTCACGTATACATTGAGGAGCAGGGAATTTTGTTGTCCAGCTGTAAACTATTGTTAACAATGGTTTACTGTTTGAAATGATGGGCTTCACATCACTTTAAACATAATTTCATTCGACATGGAAGTACCACAAGCTTCTTCTAATCATTGCATATTACTCGTTCTGATGCATGATGGTGCACTTGCATGTTTATGCATGTTGTGGCATTTTGCACATGTTTAGGTTCATATTTCAAAAATAATTTAATGGAAATGTTAGGTTCATTGCTATCACTATTGTATAACGATTAGAATCACTTGTTGTTCGAGGAGTTGGTGGATATTAGCACAGTTTTATAACTGTGTGAACAAACAATCGGAGAAAGCAAACAAGGACAGGCGTGGCTGTCCTTGTTTGCTCTCTCTGTGATTGTTCGTGCAGTTGTATAACTGTTTACTGTTGTATAAAGAGTTAAATCATTTGCGACGACTTTATTAGGTAATTAGTGCATGTTTTAAAGAAAAGCTGATGGCTCTCTTGCTGGTGTACAATATGCAGCATTGAAAAACTAAGATGGGGAAAGAAATACCCGGATGAGTGAGCATTATGATGTATCTCAGTGTTGTAGAAATGAGTGATATCACAAGTGTTGAGTATGTTGTACTGGTAGGCTTGAAAAAAATTTAGCATTTCCTTGCTTTTGTAAGCCAGGTTTGTATACGACACTCTCAACTTTATTGTAGTTGTCACTTGCAGTAAAATTTTTTTTTTTTTGGTGTTGTGGTTACACTTAGACAGTTTTATGTGTCAGTGTTTGCCAATCTTTTATGCTCAAAGAAAAACTCCATTTGTTCTGTGGAGCATTACACCTTTGTGACGAGTAAACTGACTCGTAATATTTGAAAATTGTAATATATATTCTAGTAGGTATATATGCCTTAAGTTCTTGCCATATTTGTGGAGCTCATAGTAAAATTATTTGCTTTACTCTTGCTTGTTCATCTCAGCATCATCGAGGTGAAGGCCAAATCTTTTGCCGATCGGGAAATTCGGTACACCCTGCGAGCCCAGGGCAAGGGAGCTGGTACCTTCAACATCGGACCTACCAGCGGAGTGGTGAAATTGGCCAAGGAGCTTGACTATGAAGACCTCAGGCAGCCAAAGTCATACTCGCTAATTGTGACTGCAACTGAAGACTCTGGAGGATTTTCAACATCAGTTGAAGTGAGCAAAAATTTAATTGTCCAGGTTTAACTTTGAGACCTCATGACACGACTCGCACAGTGTGGGGAAATTGAGGAGCTGGCCAGTTGAGGAATGGGAGTTCTCCACATGCCTGCAGAGACATATGTATGTTATGCTCTAATAGGGACTGAAATATTTTTCGACATCTTATGTCTGTTGGATAGAAAGGACCCCCCCCCCCTTTCCCTCCCCATTTTAGCTGCAGGTAGTATCAAAAACAGCCTTTACTGACCTTCCTCCTCTATAGAGAAATTTGATCGCTGCATGAAGCCCTCAGCATAAGGCCACATAGGATTGCACATATCTTTTCAGTACTAGGAAATGCGAGAGAAAGAGCAGGTTAGAACACTGAAAGCAGTGGAACTTGCCACTCAGCTTTTAAAGAGAGGTTTATTTTAACAAGCTACCTGGCCTTATCATTGCACTTGGTCTAGATTAATAAAGCTGAAGACTCGGCAGCATCCCTTGGGGAATAATGCAGTTCAACCCCTTATTAATGAAAACCCTCAAGATAGAAATTCTTGTGGCAACAAAGAAATCTGTTGCCCCTGGTGAACGTCCATAGAGTTCAGTGCATTTGCTCCCTCTCGGCAGTGAAGATATCTTAAGAAGCAGTCTTGGATCAATGAAATTTCCTTCCCCGATGGTTTCGTTATTGCGGCGTTCGACACATAACTTGTAATTTTCTTGCAAATTTTTCAGAAAAAAGTGGTGCAAATGATGCATCATGTAGACGCATAAGCTGCAGCTCTTCATGCCATATCTCGGCTGTAATTGATGGCTGACTACCTCCTGGCTGTTCCCTTCAGTAGTTGACTACAGTTGAACCCGACTATATCGAACCCATTTACATCGAATTATTTCATATATCGAACAATTTCTGGACACGGTATAGTTACAATGAGTATATATAGCAAAAATTACGCTTACATCGAACAAAAATAGTAGCGACTCCCGATATATCGAACGTGAAGCGGCGGAAAGTGCCCCCGGAAGTTGGCTTTTCCTCGCGGTAACGGGAAGACCCGGCGGCGCGGCTCCATCCAACCACTCTCCCTACGTGACCATGCTACCTCGGAGCCGCCGACACCACCCTGCAAAAAATGATCCTGGCCCGCCCGCAGCGCTTGCTCAGAGGCTCTTGTGCCCTCGTCGTGCAAGATGGTGAAAGTGCGAGTTGTCTCGCTGCTTTTCTGGTTCATTGTGTGAGCCTTGTGCGCCTTCTCCCGCAGTGTTGCAGTGATGAAACAGCAGAATTCGCCTTTCGTCGTGAAGTTCGAAATCAATAATCGGATCGAACGCGGTGAGAAGTCGGATGTCCCCGCAACACACGAGATTCCGAGGTGCACTCTCGGCACGATCTTGAAGGGGGAAATTAGGGCTAAAGCGACCTAACTCGCGACACGCTGCCCGTAGTGCCCGTGGCGCCCGACACGTACGCACGGCCGTGTAAGAGTAGTTCATCCGAAATAGCTTCAGCTGTACCGACTTTCGTGTGCTCGGTGATGACTGTAAATTCTGATTAATGCGACGAAGCTGTTGCCGATGTTTGGAGCGAGCTGTCAGAATTTCCGGAAGCTGTTGACGAACCAACGATGGACGAGTTTGTGAACGCAAATGATGGTGTCGCGACCACGGGAGAGCCCGGAAACGAAGACTACATTGCCGACATCGTGCCAAGCACAAGTGAAAGTGGGCACAATGAGGAAAGCAATGACAGTCTTTGGCCCACATCCTCCGAAGTGATTGGTGCGCTCGCACTAGTCCGGTGCTTCTGCGCTAATGCGGAATGTTGCGGGGTCTGCTGTTCCGACTCCTTAAACAAAGTGAAAAATGCGTGCGTCGCACGCAGCGAAATTGCCCTATCAGAAGAAAATGCAGGACTATTTCGTGCGAAACTAAGCTAGTTTCATCAATAAAAGCGATTTTATAAATGGTATGTGCTTTTATGACATCCAATTATTTAGCAGGCATATATCGAATTGTGCTCTATATCAAACTGATAGGCGTTTTTTGGCGAGATTGATATAGCCGGGTTTGACTGTACTTGGTTGCTTTGTACTTTGTGCTTCATAGTAACACTTTTGTCAGTTCTTATGTTCTAAGAAATGCATTTTATCGTAGTAGCAATTTATACGGATGCCTGAGGCGCATTTGCGCCATTGTCGTTGTGCGGCCATGGTATCGTGCACGTGTGGCCCGTGTGTGCTGCAGTAGAAGCTCTTCAGGGACCATTTGGTGACAAGAACTGTGAAGCCAAGTGGATGCACCGTCACGCTCTGCTTAATCAGCTCTGCTGGATCCAGGGCAGTGTTCTGGCTTCCGCTGCTGGTATTAGCGCTGTGTGCACACGTTCCTGTTCAGCAGCTTTGTGTATACCAGGCAACAATGGCCTGAGCGGAACGGACAGTTAATGTCAAGTTAAATGTATCTAATCTTTTGTTTGGACGCTGACAAACACCGGCGTTTTTTATTCAGTCTTATCTCGTGCACCAACAAGGTGCGACGCCTGCAATGATACTGGCAGCACTCCTGTTCCTGGCCGCTGGCAATGCTGCTGGCCAGTGCTCCGAAACACTTTCACTGCAATGCTAAACTATGATATCGCTTTCAATATGTTTCGTGCTTAGGTGAAACTGCCAATTTTTAAAAATAATGTTCCAAATGGACAGGTCTTACAGCTTTGTTGATTATATCTTGTGCTTTCTTTTGTTTTTTCTATTTCAGCTAACAATCAAAGTTACTGATGTGAATGACAATGCTCCACGATTTGAACTGCCAGATTATCAAGCCCACAATGTTGATGAAGACATCGCAGTGGGAACATCCATACTTCAGGGTGAGGGTTTGGCTACATCATCATTTCTATGTGTAATAGAGTGTGTGGCCATCAAAAATTGCCACTGGCACTATGGTGGACAGCACTTGCATAGAGAGAAATTGTGATCAGCAGTGCCTGAAGAAGCTGCAGTGTGAAGGTGAAATGCCTGGCGACATCTCCTTCTTTAAAAGAATTCGACAGCTTTACAAAGCAATATCCAGCTTTGCATTCACAAAAGGTTGTATTATGTGAAGCCTATATATGCTTAACGACGCCTTAAAGCCTTGGTCTAACTCATTTTATAAATTGGGCCATATAAATAGTAAATGACTTCTTGTAGGCTAACATGTCCAGAAATGAAGTGACGAGTTTCTTCAATCGTAGACAACTCTGTGGCAGAGGGAAAAAGTAGGGTGTTTAGAAAGACTGAGCAGGGCCACATGGACCACGCAAAAGCTTGTGAAAATATAATTTGCTTTTATGTCTTCTGGTTATCAGAGATTGTTTTCTTTCTTTTTCACTCGACAAGACTTATACACAATGCTTGCTAGTGAGAAGTACTTGAGCTAGTTCTTACTGATACATAGCATATGTAATTTATTTAGTGGCCAAGACATGCACATTTCTGACCATTCGTTCATGTGCCTTGGTCACAGTCGAAGACGTATTTATTAAAGTTCCTGTGTGGGCAAACGTGCTTGTTCTTGCAGTGTCGGCAACGGATATGGACACAGGCCGCAATGCTGAACTGACATACTCGCTCGATAAGGAAGATTTCACCATCGACAGCAGGGGTGTGGTGTACTCCAACCGGCGGCTCGATGCTGATGTGAACAACACATATGTGTTGACTGTGCGCGCCACGGACCGGGGGGAGCCACCATTGACTGGCACTGCCACAATACGCATCTACACTGAAAACAAAAACGATGAGTCACCAAAGTTCAGCCAAGATGTCTACACGCCAAATGTAGATGAAAATGCTGGGCCCAGCACTCTTGTGACCACTGTAGTGGCCAGTGACAAGGATGGCGACAACATCCTCTTTGGATTTGTCAACAGTGGCACTACCTCTGGCATGTTCCAGATTGAAGAGAGGACAGGTAACATAAACTGCTTAGTTTAAACGATACAGTTGTTTGTAAAGCTCCAAGCATGCAAATTTACTATTTGCTTCTCTTAATAGGACTGTATCTGCTCATAGGTGCTAGGAGCCAGATTATTATTGCCAAATACATACTGTGGATGTTGAACTTTTAGATATCGGGGCATACTTTTCCTGAAACAAGCTTTTGCACTGTTTCCTGCTGTGTGCTTGTGCTTGTTCATTAATCAGTCAGTGTAGTGAAATTCAGTTATATTTTATTTATTTGTACATACTGCAGCCCTATTGAGCTATTGGAGGAGTGGGTATGAAAAGCAGAACAATGACAAATAACAAAGGCAATAGGAACAATACAGACGCAGTGAAAATAACTACCTATTCAATGGTCACTAAATATAAGGTTAAAGGCAGAGAGCGAGTATTACCAGGCATAGAATTCCAGTATTCAATAACACAGAGAAAGAAACTATATTTGAAAGTGCCTGTACGGACAAAAGAAGGCGCTATGTTTAAGTGACGGGGACTTCTAGTATTGGATGGTTTAGCAGGAGTTATAATTATCTGATGAAATACAGCAAGAGAAGTTAATGCAGTGCAGAAACTTTAGCGATTCTGTGCATTGGCCATCTGAGAGTGGTTGCAAGCTTAGGGATGGAAGTGCTGCGGAAGGTGAAAGATCTCTATCGAGCCTGCGGCATATGAAGCAGACAGCTTTCTTTTGGATGGCCTTGATTTGATTAGTGTCACATTGCTTGTGTGGATTTCAGACAGGAGACGTATATTCTAGTAAAGGCCGGATTAGAGATTTATACATCAGTAGTTTGCTATACCTTCGGACCGGGGTCAGCATGCGGTGCAGATAGCCCAACTTATTCAGTGCCTTTGAGGTTATTAAATCTGTGTTTGGGACAAGACATACTGGGTGTGAAAATAACACCCAAAGTATTTACATTCACTAACGCTCCGAATGGGGCTATTACCAATTTTGTAAGAAACAAAAAAACGGAAGGTGTGGTTTTATTAGCAAGTCATGATGACGGTTTTATGGATGTTAATTGTCATTTGCCAGGTAGCGCACCAAGAGCTAAAATTAAAGTGATTTTTGAAGCTGTAAATGATATAGGCAGGAAATTTTATGTAGTATGATATGCAGTCATCAGCATGCAAACGTAAATTTGAGGTTATGTGACAAGGCAGATCATTTATCCATATCATTTATTATTAGTCACACCTGCATATATATCAAATTTGGGTATATTGTATGATTGTCTGTATCGAACAGTTATAACACCCCTTCGGAAATCCCATGCAAATGTGTAGCACAGTACTATGCATATATCAAATTCGCGTGTACTACCACATTCAGTGTGTCAAGCGCTGCACTGTGATACTCCCCTGCAAGTGCGCTTCTCCTAACGAGACTGTAACCACTTCTCGCGTTATTGGAAATATTCACGTTCACGAAATGGCACTGTTTTGGCAGGTGCTGTCAAGGCATTAAATATCAAAGGCAGCACATGCCATGGTGGAAAAGTTGCCTCAATATACAGAGGGCTCGTGTAGCAAGGATCTTATGTGCGTTCCATAATGCCGGATTTGCTTTAGAAATGTTCGCTACATTACAATGGTGTAATGTGGTGAAGCATACTGATAGATGGAACTGGTTATCGTGCAGTGAAGCAAACTACTTGCGGTCATTCGTTGTGGAAAGAGCATGAACACATTATTTTAAGGCCTCCCAGTCTGGTAAACATGCTCCACGAGAAATGGATGGCCCTCGATCTTTTTTTACTCAGTGGCTCTGGGCATATGATCGGTAAATTCCCTCTTTTCATGTTGCCAGGAGTCTGTCCTAGATGTGAGAGTTGAGTTTTCAGATCAGCTGCAGAGAGGCATATTTTATATTTCGGATTGTCAATATGTCAAACTATTTCGCGATCCCCTTAGAGTTTGATATATTGGGGTTGGACTGTATGTTTCATTGCTCTCTTGCGCAAGGCTTTGAAAACATTTTAATTCACACTCTTGAGGTCACGCTTAATGGTAAAAATGAAATCTTCATGGGCCTTTTTTTTCTTTGTTTTCACATTTTGGCATCATTAGCAAGTAGATGTGAGGTCATAGTGAATCATTTTGTTTTTGTGCGTCCCAAAAACGGCAAGATTTGCGTGAGAGCATACTGTGATGTAGGTTTTCTTCATCTGCAGGTGTTATTCGGCTCATCAATGGTCCCATACACCTGGACAAAGACAAATATGAGCTGAATGTGACAGCACGGGATGATGGCGCCTGCTGTCGTAATGGGGCGTTGACCCCTCATACAAGCACAGCCCTTGTGGTTGTGTTCATTACGGATGTGAATGACAATAAGCCTGTTTTTGAGGAGTGCCAGACGTACACACCAAAGGTAGAAGAGGGTGCACAGAGTGGAACATCAGTCATCAAGGTAAGTCTTTAAAAATGCACAAGGCACTGCCTCTTTGGTGGAGTCATTTAAATGATTGCACATTGTCTATTTTTTTGATGTGATGTATTATTATACATTCATAGTTTTGCCTGTGCATTTATTACATGACAGTTTAAAATGAGCTCTGCAAGACAACTCTCTAATATAGCTTTTCCTTTTTTCCTGTTAACTTCTCGTTCTATCAATAGAAAGGTATTAATTTTGTACTTGGGCATCTGTAAGGCCTGCTATAAATTGCAATCTACTGATGACCATTAAGAAATATAAAAATGTGATTGACCTATGACCATTTGTTTGTACCCGCCGTGGTTGCTCAGTGGCTATGGTGTTGGGCTGCTGAGCACGAGGTCGCGGGATCGAATCCCGGCCACGGCGGCCGCATTTCGATGGGGGCGAAATGCGAAAACACCCATGTGCTTAGATTTAGGTGCACGTTAAAGAACCCCAGGTGGTCTAAATTTCCGGAGTCCTCCACTACGGCGTGCCTCATAATCAGAAAGTGGTTTTGGCACGTAAAACCCCAAATATTATTATGACCATTTGTTTTATCGTGACTGATTTTATACTCCTCTACTCTACAATGAAGGGTTTTGCTGTAACCACTTGTAGATTGTATTGTTATAAGTGGACTGTAATACCAGGCCAGCCATTTGCATTTGTGTGGAGCCATTTTAATTTTTCCTTTGCTGCCAATGCACATGTGGTTTAGCTCTTTGCTTCTCAAGGTAGCCAACCACTGTTAACCTTGATCTTCAGTGGCATAATAGGGGATATGTGAAATTCTCCAAATGGCACTTCCTCACTCGTATTGTTGGGTTTAAGTTGGAGGTTGCCCTGGAAGCAGAAATAATATGGGAGAGCATGAGTTGGTGCCGTCATCTTCGCCACCATCTCGCGTGTGGAAGACTGCCATAACTGCGGTTGAGTCTGCTCAGCAGTCTGGATGAACATAGATTCAAGATGCAAATGTGGTGTATGTCTTTTTTTTTTGTTGTAATAATGTGTGCCTGGCCTCGGTATGTTTCATCCCCAAAAATACCGTGTGGACGGCATTACTGTTAAAGGCAGTGTTTTTCTTTTTGACGTTGTTTACACGGTGCTGCAATCTTAGCCTAAATTTCCACTTTTGCGAATATACATCTGCTTGCACTCTGCACATGGCACCATGTAGATGACACCAGAAAAGTCCTCCTTGTTGGTTTTATCTGCCATTTACCAGCGCATTGGAAGAAGCATGTGCTACCTGCTTGTTGTGCATGTTGTACAAATGGGCGTGTTGTACAAGTGTACGCATTGTACAAGTAGGCAAGTGATTCACTCGGAACGTAAGGGATGGTAGTGTGTTTATGCAGTGGGTGAGAGGCGAGAACAGACTCTGACACACTCTGAACCGCAGTGACGGCAGCCTCTTCAAGCCTACACAACCTTCTGCTCTTTCACATTGTTCTCATTGGGAGCAAGGCTCTTGTGTGAGAGCCGAAACATATTTTAATATTTTTCTTTCCTCTTGGTCGACATTCTTTTTTTTTCGTGCTGTGGCCTTGTAGCAGCCCTATGAGGGAAGTGAAAAAGCACAGCTATGCCCATTCTTGTGGCAAGAGCTGCTCGGAAGGCAATGCAAGCCACTGGTTCAACTAGTGGCTGAATGAGCTGAAGACAGCAAATGAGGGCAAGACCAATACATTCAAAAAAGCTTTTTCACACATGTCTGGCGTCAAGCACAAGCAGGAGGCATCAGAGCGAAGTTAACAATTGCATGAAAGGCACTGGATGGCAAGATTGTTCTCAAAAGGAAAAGTCTATACTGCTGCATGAATGCATGGCATGGCCAGATCACTGGAAGGGAGCCAGATCCTGCAGACTGCTGCAGCGGTATATGTCAGAGCCTTGAGGCTCTCTGAGCTAGGGGCATTTGAAAATGTCCAGCTGAATATAATAAGCGGCCCATTTCGACCTGTCGAATCGCCATGTCCTGGCAAGAACACTCCAGAGTAATCATTTAGTCGAGTATGATATAAGCTGTGGCTTTTTTGTTCATATTGAAGAAGAA